>NC_040099.1:31236776-31548298 GCF_003369695.1 Bos indicus x Bos taurus
TGTGTGGATGTATGCTCTAAATCTAGGGCTACTGGAAATAGGGGAATCTTTTTAATCTTGCAAGTGATGCTTTAAGACAAGTAACAGAAGAGACTAGTTTACACATTAGGTAGATAAATGAGCACAGGTGTATACATTTTTCTCTTGGAAGCTGTTATAGAAAACACTTTAAAATAAGCTATTTATACTTATTCCTAAAAGTAGGAATAAGAATTATCTGTGGACTAAAGAAAAAAGAGGCACTCCAAAAAGATGGCAGTCAATGGGCAGCTCTTACTTCCCGGCCCAGTCAGATACTGAGGCTAAAGTCCTGGGGTTGATGTCACTGCTCAAGGTTACTATGTCAGGTTACTTCTGCAGAAAGTTTACTCTGTCAGGAACTATCACAACCCAGAATACATACTGGAGACCGCTTCCACGAACAAGTACACGCGGCAGAACCTTGATGCCACCTCTTACTTTCGGCTGCATCAGCCTTGTAGAGTTTCATGCGTGTCTGGACACACACCGAACAGTCTAACCTTAAGGGCATGTCTTCTCTGCTTTGCATCCCAGGCCTGTCTCTAAAACCAAGGGAACTTCTTTGGTCCAGAGGCAAACACAGTCCAAAAGTAGGAGGGAGTAAACACTCTGAGGGTCAGCACTCAGCTAATGGGGATGGAAATCCTTTTGCAGACAGTTCTGAGAGTGTTCGACATGCTTCTCAGAGGTCCTGTGTGAATTGAGCAGTCCCTGATGGCTCCCTTCTCTTTGGCTTTTCCTGCTTACCTAGATCACCCTTATCACTCCTTGGCCTATGCTTCTTAAGATTCCTTTTAAATAAACTACTTGCACCACTTTCTCAGGCTCTCTTTTGAGGAAACCAAAAACTAAGACAGTGGATAACCAAGAAGTACCCAAAATCTGAGGACGGACAACACAATGGAAGAGAAACACTTACTGATACCACAAACAGAAACATTGTAGACCCAAAGAATGTGAATATAAACAATTCAAAAATGGCTTTAAGGATATTTAATTTCACCAGAGAGATAAAGGAGCTTTTTGCAAACATGATATATGAACAGGAGATTATTAAACTACAAGAGGTACTTAGGAAACAAGATCTGGCAGTTACAACTTATTGGAAATGAAAAACGTGATTGTTGAAATAAAAAATTCATTAAGTGGGTTGAGGAGCAATACTGGGTACACCAATGATGAATCAGTGAGTATAAGTGAGGGAAGGTATTCTCTATGAACATAGCCCAATGACATTATAAGTTGGAAGATATAAAATTTCAGGACTATGGATGGGAGAGCTGGAGGTTTGACCATTCACTGGGGAGGACTTGCAGGAGAACTAGAATTGGGATTGTAAAGGAAAGTCTATACAGGAAGAAATCGTTCTAAGGATTTCCATAACTGAAGAAAGACTTCAAATGGAGAGTCTATCAAATGCCATGCAGAATAAAATAATAAGAAAATGCATGCATATATGAGTGAATATATCAGGGACATAATTTTGAGCAGCTTGGTTTGATTCATTATAGTATTATTTATGTTCTTATGGTTGGGTAGTTTCAGATAATATAGACTTTGTTTTTATTTTTGAGAAAAGACTCTTTAGATAGCAGAAGAGGCAAATTGAGCTGCATGTTTAAGTAATCACCAGGTTAAATGAAGTTTTAGGGGCAATCTGATTAATTCTGGCCAGGAGAAGTCCCTATCTTATCCTCTTTATTAAAGAATTGGACATATATCTGTGTATTAAGAAGAATCTGATCCTCTAAATGGATGAAAAGCAATTTTCAGAAGGATCACTGCTGGTCATCTTACTGAGTTGGACCTTGCCAAGATTCATGAAGCCAGCTGTATGGAGCAGACTGGCCATTGGAATCCATGCTGCTGGTAATATCACTTTCTCCCTACATCAATCTGATTTCCACCCCCCTTCAGTTTATGAAATGAAGAGTGGTGGTCTGTATCACTGACACGCAGTGACTTGTCTTCACGTGCCAATTACTGACATGGTGGCTGTGCTGACATGATACCAAAACTTTTGTCCACTTCAGTTACAAAGAGAAAGGAAACACACGGGTTAGGTGATGTAGACAAAACATTTGTGCATGTTGAATTTTTCACCCTTCGATGGGTTGATTTGATACTGTGCAGACACAGCCTGTACTTGGCATTGAGGTGCTGCTGTTTCCATGGTGCCTGCTTGGTGGGCTGCTTTCTCTTTGTGTAGACTGATCTATTCACTGTACTGGTCTTTTGACACCTGGCAGTTTTGTCTCTTTCTCATAGCTAAGTACTGAAGAAGGGCAAATCCATATCTCCCCAGAGTCTTAAACCCCTCTTGCCATGTTTAGCAGCTCCTGCCTGAATCTGGAGGAAAGCGTTCCATGAACTTTGTAGAGCTGAGAGACCAGAGGTAGTACACACGTTTCATCATATCTTAAGGGAAGAAGCAGTTTGTCTGTGATGTTTGATGGCTTTCTTTATCTTAACACAAAGATCTCTGGGGCACACTATGGTCTCTCAACATGTCCCTATTTAACTACGCTTCTTACTTTTAGCTGCTTGGGCTCAGCTAACCAAATGGTGGCAGAGATGTGTATAGGCGATCTTAAATCATTCTGATTTTCCCAAGTCCCTCTGCAGTTTTCGGATGGAACATATGGCAATGTTATGTCTATTTGAAAAAGCCTTTGCATCATATGTTTATACAACTGCTCGCTATCCCAAGACAAAAATTCTTTTCCTGTTATTGCCCATTTGCTGACTAAAGAAATTATCCTCTTTATGTATTCTGGTACTTTACCTTGATATCTTACATGTTTAATTATGTAGCCCTCAGTCCATAATCTGTATCTTCATCATCTAAGGCCATTTTGCTTCTGTGAATCCAAAGCTTAATGATAGGTTGGGAGATAATGGAGACATATTTTAAAAAGTCTTCTACTATTACTCTAAGTTTTTTTTTTTTTTTTTTTTAAATCAGACTCACAAGTAACAGGGTTAATAAGGAAAGACCAGTAGATTCTCAGATGTTTCTTATACATTCCTAATTATGTTGTGTTCCTAAAAATAATACCTTAAACCTGAACACCAAATAATCCAACTTTGACATCATAGATTATATATAATGGGAATATTTCTACTTACCCTACAAAAGTAGTCACCCCAAGCTGCAGAGTGGAGCGTTGTGATCATTTGACTCATCTCAGCATCAGTCTCCACAGAAAAGAAGGCAATAAGAGCCTGGAAAATCCAACGGAACCTAATTTGTAGACAATAAAATAGACTATAGAACAAAAGTGAGGATCAACACTCACGGAGATTTCAGAATCTAATGTGTGTTAGAGAACAGCTTACAAAATCTGTTGGAGGTTTTCGTAAAAGTGAGATTTACAACTTGCCCCCTCACTCTAATTTAAAGCCTTTTAACCATTTCCAGGAATAAGTTTTCTTCTTGGAGCTCCTTTGTTCTCTTTGCCTTTTATCATGTCACAGCTGAGCAAGTGATTCTAACCTGAAATTATTTCCTGTTCCTGTGATATGAACTTGTCTCTGTGATACTAATGGAACCAAATGTCGATTTTGGCCCATGAGTTTCATGAGAGCTTATCAGGAGTGTTGAGATGGGGGCAATACAACCTTTAAATATTTTAAGTTTTAAATCAACAATTACATGACCATTCAGCACTTTGCAAATGTTTTGCTGAGATCTCAAGTCCAAGTGTATTTGCAATGCGAAGGTTAAACTGGTTGACCTGGGAACTTCTTGGAAAAAGTTCTATTACATTAGCTAATGCAGTACAAAGTCTAACGTGAATTGGGCATGACGTTTTGCATGTAAACCAAAGGTATCGAATTTGTGGCTTTTGCTAGCTTTACAGAAAAGGTTTTTTAAAAATACATTTCTTGATAGTGCAAAACTAGCAAAAGCCACAAATGGAATGGGTTTGCTTCTCATGGAAAACCTTTTGCGTCCTGGAGCTCTGGTAAGCCCCTACAGTACTTTGCGGTTTGCATCTCCAATATCAGAACAGGTCTGTTATCATCTTAGCTACTTGGGAAGCTGCACAGGTTCCATGCAGACCACCAGAGTGGTCTATGGGATACTGCCCATCTCACCAGCAAGCTAATGGTTCTCCATCTGTCTCCAGCCTCATAACAGTAGGGCCAAGAACCATTCTCAGAAAAGTAATTTGTTGGCCCCAGATAAGTAGATGGTGGGGATATCAGACATCAGTGTGCCTAAAGATGGACTGTATGGTAAAATAAAATGGATCATTTAAGCTGAGAGAAAAGAAAGTGGCAGCTATTAGAGGACGTGGTCATAATACTTGAAAATCCATGCAACATCCACTATATTTGGACAAAAAGTGAATAAATTATATAAAAATATTGACAACTTATCTTTCAGATTACCTACGTACTTTGTATCATCTTACATGTCTATCTATCTGGAAAATAAATCAAAGGGCTCTAGATTATCTATGCTCTTATCTAAAGAGGAGACCTAGAGATAAGGGGGAAAAAAACCCTAAGTTTTCTTCTATTCCATGCTATCAAAAGCCAAGATTTCAAATCTTGGGAGTTTTGTTTGATTATATTGCATTGACCTGACTACTGGTATTTACTTTTCGTCTCTTTCCTCCACCATATCTTGCCCCCAGTCTGAGGATCCTATTTTTCTACTCTTTGTTGGTAGTGACCATTTCAATGTTTGTTTGGAGAGTTTATGATGAATTGGGAATAAAGAGAGAAAGAAAACACAGGAGAGTTAGTTTTGCCCTTTTCTTTAACTTGTATATTGATGAGAGATAAGATAGAGGACTGAAACTCTTAGTTAAAAACTAGTCTTTAAATTATATGTGGATTTACTGATTTCTGTATCTTTACACACATGATTGAAAATTGGCCACGTGTGCAGCATACAGGTGTCTGTTGCATTCTAGTCTGTGTTTATTGTTTAAGACATTAATCAAAGAATGACTAACTCAAATGGTGTAAAATTATACCTGTGTAGGTGGTAACAAGGTGATGTCTTGCTTAGAGAGCATGTGATAAGGAGCCATCAGATAAGACAACCCTAAAGAAGTGATTACTGGGCTAGAAACTGCAGAGAGAGCAGAAGCTAACTGGATAAAGCTAAGAATAGAAGAATGTTCCAGTCAGAAGAAATAGCATGTGCTCTGGCCTTACAGTATGCTGCAGCTTCATGTACTTGAGACAAATGAAGATATAACCAGTACTTCCAGAAGTATTTATGCTCCTGGAAAAACATCATATTGATGCAGAGTGCACGTTTTTTTTCCCCTAGATCTTTTGGCCAACTTAATATTCATGGGAAAAAACAGGAATAGAAAGAAGTTCAAAAATTTTGTTTGGTCCACATGACTGATAGTACCATCACATTAGAACAAAGTTCTAACCTGGAAAATTCAGAATTCTTGGCGTAGGCTTCCCTTCCCATTCACGCTCATTGGGAACAGTCACAAAGAAAATCAAAGACAAACACCAAAATCTCAGTCAGTATACAATTGTTGTTTAGTGGCCAAGTTGTATCTGACTCTTGCGATCCCATGGACTGTAGCTGGCTAGGCTCCTCTGTCCGTGGAATTCTCCAGGCAAGAATACTGAAGCGAGTAGCCAATTCCTTCTCTAGGGGATCTTCCTGACCCAGGGATTGAACCTGGGTCTTCTGCATTGTTGGCGGATTCTTTACCATCTGAGCCACCTGGGAAGCCAGTCAGTATACAATAGTCTGGTTCGACATAGTGTAGTCTGTTTTACTTGCAAATGGAAATGATGTTTCCCAACCAGTTCCCAGAACTGATTTGAGACCCTTATCACTTCAAAAATTGGGAACCTTTCCATCAGTTGCATCTCTGGAAGAAGGAATCCTATGGCTGCTTTCTTGGAGCTGAGAGCTGATCCAGTTTTCACTCTTGACCTTATGGATACAAATAAAAAAAAAAAGCACGGGCAGGACCCTGTAAAAAAGCTGATGCTCCATCCCGAGAAATAGGTGAGGCTGGGCGGCAGAACTGTCAGCACTGGGCTGCAGAGTGTCAAGTCTCACTGTGCAGGAAAGGGAGCCTGTGCCACGGATGCTCTCGATTAGAACTTCGGTGGCTTCTTCTTAGAGAATCTCACCGGGGCATTTCCTGAAAGTTTTCCAAATCAGACCCACCCTTTTGTCACTACTAGCCAACGCTGCTTTTCTGGTGGAAGCTTTAATGGCAGGATTATTGCTTAGCATCTGTCACAACCAACACAGAGGATCTCTGAGAGCCACCGATCATTTGTATCAAAGTAATGAGGTTGTCCTTTTTCTGAATGTGTTGCCCGAATTGTATGCTGACTAGGGGGAAAACGGCTGACTGGGGCTACAAGTCAAGCTTTAGTCTCCCCACTCCCCTCTGGAGCTTGTATAATTGATGATTCTTCCTGCCAGCGTAAGTTTTTGAGCACAAAATTCATTTTAATAGCAGTTTTTGCTTATTAAACAAACCACTGTTTTTTTTTTTTTAATTCCTATTTACTTCCACAGCCAGAATCACAGAAGCACAAAACAAATCAACCTAATTTTGCTGTGAACTTTGCTTTTGACATCATTCTATTTTTCAAAGAGAATAAATGTGCTGTTATTTGACTGCTCTCTTTCAGACTGAAGAAGCAGAGTGCTATTTTTGAAGCTCCTTAAATCAGAAGCTATGGCTTTTTACAAAAGCAGCCCCACAGGACATCAAGACTGTGTTTGGAAACATATGTGATAAAAAAAAAAAAAAAAGAAAGAAACCGTAAAAATGAACTGGGATCACCTTGTAATTGGACAGAGAGGGCTTCCTGCTGCTCTCCATGTTTTGTTTTGTTTTTTTTTTTTTAAAGCCATTGCTTCTGCATTTTTACCTTTTGCTGGAAGAAACTGTACACAAAGTCTCCAATTGCTAAGCAAATCACAGCCCAGAGTCAGACACCCTGTTTGGAAGAGACCTTTCTCCCCTCAATGTTCTCTTTTATTGATGTTATGGAAAGAAATTAGAGATACACAAAGAATCAACGGTGGTTATAGTGAAAACTCAAGTCTTATACAAAAGAACCCTCAGCGAGGTCTTACAATTCGCCAACATCCACACGGGGATGACATTAGACAGCTCAATAAAGTTTAATTGTTTCACTACTGTGCTTCCAGGCAGACACCTCGCATGCCAATGGAGGATAAGTGCCTTGTAAATAGAGTGCATTATTATTATTTTACTTAATATCACCAAATAGCTGTTATCTTCCCCAGCCAGCGTAGGAGCAGGAAAGACTGGGGTGTGGAGTGTCTGGGGAATGATGGGCCCCCCATCTCATCCCAGAATCTACTGAGACTCTTAAGGTGATAACTTCAATAAATGTTCTTCCTCTTCAGTTTCTCCTCTCTGGAGCAAGGTCAAAAAATAATTGCTACACCCACCTTTCAGAACTCAGCACAGCAGGAGTCATTGAATATGCATATGGTTATTAACCACAAATGGTATTTATTGGCTGCCCACTATTTTAATGGTTCTGATTTAGGAACAATAGAAAGATTTTTTTTTTTAATATAAAGAAAGCATGATTAATTTTTTAAGGTGTTTGCCAATCTTTGAGTTGTATTTTCAAGAACAATTTTGACTGAAGTCCAATTTTGCAAGTATGCAGGCACAGAAAATTATTAACATGAAAATCTGTGAGAGTCTTAGAACAAGACTCTTCAGGGGTGAATATTATGTGAGAAGGCTCAGATAGAGTGATAATATCTGATTATGTGGTGGTCTCTCCAGTTATAATTTCTTGTCAAACACACATAATAGCTAAAAGGTAAAGATGTTAGTTGAAAGCTTTCTCCTTAAAAAAATTTCTCTTTGAAAAATTTGTGTATAAAGGCATGCATGAGGCTTAGCAATCAGTATGAGAAAACTAAACAGGCACGGGAGTATGAAAAAATACTGAAATTTATATATGGGAAATATGTTCCTTCTTCTAAAATGACTACACTGATAAAGCTTTACTCTATTCTTTTGAGAGGAATAGTTTTTGCCCATGTATAAGCCTGAAGAATACATTTTAAATTAGTTACACCAAATATATTTTACAATGAATGAGGAATAAGATGCAAAATTATGCAACAGAAAGATTCTACCCTACTTTTTTTAGTAGATGTTGAAATTTACTGTATTTCCCCCACATTTAAAAAAAACCTGCTTGTGATGCTAGTGAATTACTGTTTTCATCCATATGTTTATGGCATGTAAACTCCCCTGTATGGATGGATAGACAGGAACGTTATTCTTGGAATTTGTAGACAACATGGGTACAATTTTTTACTTCACCTATTCTCAGGGAATTCTGCAAAGCCATAAATTCAATGTTAGCTGGCTAGAGTGTTTCTAGAAAAAAAAAAAGCCAACTTCAACATAGTGAACTGCTTGATTCCAAAGAAATCTTAGTGGCATGTTGGAAAGTGAATACATCTATCTGCCTACTGAAGGCATACCTGTTTGCTGATGGTGGAAACAGAATCAACTAGACTTGTATTCAGTCTCTGCATCACTGTTGATGCCTTATCACCAATTACTTTGGTTTTTGTTGTTCATAAATGTGTAGTGGACATGGTAAGGCTATAGAATACAATGAAAATGAGTAACTTGGACACAATGAAATAGAGATGTTTGGGGAGAAAAAACAATGACCTTGATGAAAAATGGGGCTGAAAATCCTCTCCTACATACTCGCAGAAGTTTTTCAAAAATGCTCCTGTTTTCAGGTCCGATTCAACTGCCTCTGCCTGTGTTCGCCAGCTGTCTGTTACTGAACACTTTTCTCCCTTTTTTCCTCCTAACTCCATGTTTGATTGGGTTTCCCAGGTGACGGTGGTGGTGAAGAACCCACCTGCCATTGCAGGAGATGTAAGAGACACAGGTTCACTCCTTGGGTCAAGAAGATCCCCTGGAGGAGGGCATGGCAACCCACTGCAGTATTCTTGCCTGGAGAATCCCTTGGAAAGAGAGACCTGGTGGGTTACAGTCCATAGGGTCACGAAGAGTCAGACACCACTGAAGCGACTTAGCATGCACATGTTTGATTAATTCGAGTTCTCCTCCTGTAAAATAGACCCACCATCTTGGATATCCTTAGGAGATCTTTTCTTCTTCCTTCTTATATATGCAGATCATCTTGGAGATAATTTTGAAGCAAGTGATTTTTGGCCCCGGGACTCTTTACAATGCCCTGTGTTTGCTCTTCTGATAATTAGATGGATGTCTTTTTTCAGTATCTATATGCTATACTCTCTTGTTTGCTATAAATACAAAACTGAAAGAAACCCAGGGGATCCAGCTGAGCTCACAGTTCAGCAGAAGGCATCGTCACACAGTACACTGTTGTTACACCATGTGCTATCACCAGAGTGCCTTGGGGACATGAAGGACAGGGTAGCTGCATGGCTGGGAAGGTCAAGAAGGCTTCACAGAAGAGACAGCACTTGAGTTGGGTTTCTACTAGAGATTCAAGATCTGGTTTGTTGACTAAATGCCATTTGTTGGCTCATTCCCCTTTCTTTCTAGGGTTCTCACTGTTAGGGTTTGCACACAAAAAATTGAGCCAAGTGGTACCAAAGTTCCTCTTAATTAAAAAATGTGTAATAAGCGAAGGGAGGGAAAGAAAAGAGAGGTGTTTCTGTTTTGAGGGACGATCAGAAATGTCTCTTTTGAGACAAATAACTCCATTCACTAAAAGAAAAAACAAAGCGGCCCAGTGGACATGAGGCTCACCATAGTCATGTCAGCTGCCACGGCCCCTTCTTGTTTTGAGAAAGTCAGGAATGATGAGGCTTGGTGCAGTGCCATCTGAAAGGTGTCTGCCAGAGTGACGTGGGCATTTTCCTCCTCTCTGGGAGGATACAGTAAAGCAGGAAGAAGAGGATTCTCTTCTATATACATAAAAGATGGATGGGGGTTGTCAGGAGAAGTAGAAGGGAAGGAATAATCTGTGCAATGACATGAGTGTGTGAAAAATACAGAATATTTGGGGCAAGAGCCATCTTTGGTATGTGAGCAGAATGTGAGCAGAGTGGAAAGGAATGCAGACTCGGAAAACATTGTGAAGAGTTGAATATTGTGCCTTGTAGTGCCTTGATTCTGTTGGCAAAGTGGAGTCATTATAACAAGGAAGGGGCTTCTCCATATGTATCAGGGGTGAGGGGCGGGAATCATAAGCAGTCCATGGATACAGACATTGGCCATGTCAAGAGAACTGAGGAGGTCCCCAGTGATGGTGGAGGGTCTCCACAGAGTCCAGAAAGCATCCCATCAACGCCAGGTTAACAAACCTAGACAGCATGATAAAAAGCAGAGACATCACTTTACTGACAAAGGTCCATATAGTCGAAGCTAGGCTTTTCCAGTAGTTATATACAGCTGTGAGAGTTGGACCATAAAGAAAGTTGGGTGCCAAAGAATTGATGCTTTTGATCTGTGGTGCTGGAGGAGACTCTTGAGGGTCCCTTGGACAGCAAGCAGATCAAACCAGTCAATCTTAAAGGAAATCAATCCTGAATATTCATTGGAAGGACTGATGCTGAAGCTCCAATGCTTTGGCCACCTGATGCGAAGAACCGACTCACGGGAAAAGACTCTGATGCAGGAAAAACTGAGGGCAGGAGGAGAAGCGGGTGACAGGGGGTGAGATGGTTGGATGGCATCATTTTGAGCAAACTCTAGGAGATAGTGAAGGATGGGGGAGCCTGACATGCTGCAGTTCATGGGGTCGCAAAAAGCTGGACACAACTTAGCCATTGAAAAACAACAATACCAGAATCCAGAAGTAAGACAGTTTTGCCCCTTACCTCTCTTCTGTGCACCGCTCCATTTCTGTGGAATCAGAGGCAGCATCATGAAAGGGGAATCAGTGGTAAAGCAAGCTGGGAAAATGGGGACAGGGTGAAATCATCCAGGCCCCCTCTCCCAATGCAGATTCCTTGACCTGTATCAGACCTGAGCTGGAGGAGGGGGTGATGCCATAAACTGAGTTAGAGTTTAGAGTTTGAAAATTAGGCTGGATGGAGTATTTTATTATTTGAAAATTGAGATGATTTGATAATATCTGAAAGTGGTAGAGAAAGCCTTATGATTTACACAAGATTTCAGTGAGTGAAAAAGGATTGGTTGAATGTATTTGCAGGGGTGATGCAAGGAGAGGATAAAAATGAGGTTTCTTTATATCTTAGTAAGTCAAGTTATTTTAGTCACCCAGTGATAGTCATTCAAGTCACAGAAAATCTAGGTAATCAGTAGTAAATATGGATCTGGAAGAGATTGGGGAAGGAGACATCCAGTTTGGAGTTCATTCAAATTTTCTTACACTATTTAGAATCAGTTCAACCTATAATACTTTCTAGGTGGTATTGCAATACACAATTCATTTTAAAATAATGCCAGTCAGAGTAATACACACACACTCACACACATACACACGAGTGATGTCAGCAAGATTGTCAAGTAGGAATCCTAGCCCTCACTCCCCTATAGAAACACCAATTTAAAAACTATATATGGACCAAAATATAGTTATGAAATTTCTAGAATCCAGTTAAGAGGTTGAAGTACCCCCAGGTGAGTACAAAGCTGAGAATAGTTACATTGAAACAGGAAAAAGAGCTTTCACTTTACCCATGTCAACTTCTTCCGCAAGCCAGCACAGCACAGTGCCAGAAGAGAGCATGCCATCTCATGACTTCCTCCTCAGGGGGAAAAAGAAGAATGGAATGTACATTCAGTGTCCTGGCTTTTCAGAGAGTTGCCTGCCTGACTGATATCTGTCTTGTCTGACTTGAGGTGCTGACACAGAGTTGGCATACTTTGAATGACTGAGAACATTGGCTACTGAGAACGAGAGAGAGTGGGTGGCTTGCTGCTGTAGAACCAGATAACTTGCCGTGCCACAGATAGACACCAGAGGGAGCAAGAGATAAAGAGCTCATGAATAAGCAATTGGCAAGACTCTAATTGAGAAATTATAGGTAAAAGCCCAGAGACGATGCACCCCGCCCCCCAGAAGTTTTACAGGCCCCAAGGATCTCTAGTTAGGCTGATTGGTGAGACTCTTCCCCTGAAGGAAGCAAGTCCATAAAGATTGGAAAAATTGGCTGTTTTGTTTTGTTTTTTCCAAATGCACAGATGCCAATGCAAAGTTTTGAGACACAAGAAATGGGAAACATGACCCCCCCCCAAAGAACAAACTACATCTCCAGAAACTGAGCCTAAAGAAATGGACATATATAAATTGCTTGACAAAGAATTAAACATGAAAATGCTCTATGAGCTCAAGAAAATGATGCATAAACAAAATGAGATTATTAGGATTATTAGTACAAAAATATAGTACAGAAAAGAACAAAACAAGTTTTGGGAGCTTAAGAATACAATAGCTCAAGTGAAAAATTCACTAGAGGGATTCAACAGCAGACTTGATCAAGCCGAAGAAAGTGTCAGCAAACTCAAAGACACATCATTTGGAAATTATCCAGTCAGAGGAACAAAGAGAAAAAAAAATGAAGAAAGCCTAATGGACTTATGGAACACCATCAAAAGGAATGATATACATATTTTGGGAGTCTTAGAAGGAGAAGAAAGAGAGAAAGAGACAGAAAACATATTTAAAGATATTGTATAATGGGTGAAAATTACCAAAATCTGAGGAAAGAATGAACATTCATATTTAAGAAACTAAATGATCTACAACTAAGATATACTCAAAGAAATCTGCAAGTGGGACATGCTATAATTAAATTGTAGAAAGTGAAAGATAAATAGAATTTTGTAAGCAGTAAGACCACTAAAAGTGTTGATCACATACAAGGGTATCAACATTAGACTACGGGTGGATTTCTCAGCAGATTTGCAAGCCAGAAGGGAGTGTGATGATATATTCCAAGCAGTGGAAGAAGAAAGCCCTATAAACCAAGAATAGTATGTCTGGGAAAACTATCCTTTAAAAATGAAGGAAAAAAATTTCAAACAAAAGTGAGGGAATTCATCACCATTAGATTTACTTACAAGAAATGATAAAGAAAATGCTTTAAGTTAAAGTGAAAAAGCACTAAACAGCAACACAAAAACATATGAAAGCTGCTTGCAGGTAAGGGTAAATATACAGACAAATACAAAATTTTGTAACACTGTCTTGGTGGTGTATTACTACTACTACTACTACTACTAAGTAGCCTCAGTCATGTCTGACTCTGACCCCATAGATGGCAGCCCACCAGGCTCCCCCATCCCTGGGATTCTCCAGGCAAGAATACTGGAGTGGGTTGCCATTTCCTTCTCCAATGCACGAAAGTGAAAAGTGGAAGTGAAGTCGCTCAGTTGTGTCCGACTCTTAGCGACCCCATGGACTGCAGCCCACCAGGCTCCTCTGCCCATGGGATTTTCCAGGCAAGAGTACTGGAGTGGGGTGCCATGGTGGTGTATTAACTACGTTTAATTCTTGTAAAGAACTTCAAAGACAAATATATGAAAAATGGCTATAACTATAAAAATGTTAATGGATGTCAACATAAAAGGAAGTAATTTGTGAAATCAATACATGAAGTGTGTGTCTAGAGAAGTAAAAGTGTAGAGTACTTGTATTCATTTGAAGTCCATTTGTCATTAGCTTAAAATGGATTGTCATTACCATGTTTCATGTTGTCCCAATGGTAGCTACAGAGAATACCTATAGAAGATACACAAAAGAAAATGAAAAAGGAATCAAAGCATGTAACTGCAAAAAAAAAAAAAAAAATCAACAAAACAGGAAGAAAGATAGCAAGAGGGAAAAAGAGTAACAAAAAAGCCACAAGACAGAAAGAAAACAAGTTAAAAAATGGCAAAATGAAGCCCTACTCTATCAACAACCCCTTTTAATGTAAACTTTCCATCAAAAGACATAGAATAACTCAACAGATGAAAAATCACCCAACTATTAATAAATGCTGCCTACAAGGTCTTATAGATTAAAGACATATATGGTTGAAAGGGAATGGATAGAAACATATTAATATTTATATATTATAAAGTATTTACATATTATAATGTTTCTAATGGATAGAAACATATTAATTCAAAAGTGATATTTCCAAGACTGAACCAGGAAGAAACAGAAGTTATGAACAACCCAATTATAAGCACTGAAATTAAAGCTGTGATCAAAAATCTCCCCAAAAACAAAAGCCCAGGACCAGATGGCTTCACAGGAGAATCCTATCAAACCTTTAGAGAAGAGCTAATGCCTATCCTTCTAAAACTCTTTCAAAAAATTCCAAGGAAGGAACACTTCCAAACTCATTCTATGAGGTTACCATCACCCTGATACCAAAACCAGACAAAGACAGAAAAAGAAAACTACAGGCCAATATCACTGATGAACACAGATACAAAAGTCCTCAACAAAATTTTAGCAAACAGAATTCAGCAACACATCAAACAGCTCATACACCAGGATCAAGTTGGGTTTATTCCAGGAATGCAAGGATTCTTCAATATATGCAAATCAATCAGTGTGATACACCATATTGCCAAATTGAAAGATTAAAAAACAAATGATAGTCTCAATAGATGCAGAAAAAGCCTTTGACAAAATTCAACACCCATTTATGATTAAAACGCTTCAAAAAATGGGCAAAGAAGAAACCTACCTCAACATAGTAAAGGCCATAAATGATAAGCTCTCAGAAAACATTATTCTCAATGGGGAAAAAACTGAAGGAATCTCCCCTAAGATCAGGAACAAGACTATTATTCAACATAGTTCTGGAAGTCCTAGCTACAGCAATCAGAGAAGAAAAAGAAATAAAAGGAATCCAGATTGGAAAGTAAGAAGTAAAGCTCTCACTGTGTGCAGATGATGTGATACTGTATGTAGAAAACCCTAAAGAGAATATCAGAAAATTATTAGAGCTAACCAGTGAATTTAACAAACTTGCAAGATACAAAATTAATACAGAGAAATCACTTGCATTTCTGTATGCTAACAATGAAAAAATCAGAAAGAAATTAAGGAATCAATCCCATTCACCATTGCAACAAAAAGAATTAAACATCTAATAATAAACTTACCTAAGGAGACAAAAGAACTGTACACATAAAATTATAAGAAACTAATGAAAGAAATCAAAGATGACATAAACAGACGCAGAGATATTCCATGTTCCTGGGTAGGAAGGAACAATATTGTGAAAATGACTGTACTACAAAATGCCATCTACAGATTCAATGTGATCCCTATCAAATTACCATTTGTCACAGAGCTAGAACAAAAAAAATTCACAATTCATATAGAAACACAAAAGATGCTGAACAGCCAAAGCAGTGTTGAGAAATAAGAATGGAGCTGGAGGAATCAATCTTCCTGATTTCAGATTATACTACAAAGCTACAGTCATGAAGACAGTATGGTACTGACACCAAAACAGAAATATAGACCAATGGAACAAGATAGGAAGCCCAGAAATACCCATGCACCTATGGTACCTTATTTTGACAAAGGGGGAAAGAAAGTCAGATCAGATCAGATCAGATCAGTCGCTCAGTCGTGTATGACTCTTTGTGACTCCATGAATCGCAGCATGCCAGGCCTCCTGTCCATCACCAACTCCCAGAGTTCACTCAGACGCACGTCCATCGAGTCAGTGATGCCATCCAGCCATCTCATCCTCTGTCGTCCCCTTCTTCTCCTGCCCCCAATCCCTCCCAGCATCAGAGTCTTTTCCAATGAGTCAACTCTTCACATGAGGTGGCCAAAGTACTAGAGTTTCAGCTAGCATCATTCCTTCCAAAGAAATCCCAGGGCTGATCTTCTTCAGAATGGACTGGTTGGATCTCCTTGCAGTCCAAGGGACTCTCAAGAGTCTTCTCCAACACCACAGTTCAAAAGCATCAATTCTTTGGCGCTTAGCCTTCTTCACAGTCCAACTCTCACATCCATACATGACCACAGGAAAAACCATAGCCTTGACTAGACGAACCTTTGTTGGCAAAGTAATGTCTCTGCTTTTGAATATGCCATCTAGGTTGGTCATAACTTTCCTTCCAAGGAGTAAGCGTCTTTTAATTTCATGGCTGCAGTCACCATCTACAGTGATTTTGGAGCCCAGAAAAATAAAGTCTGACGCTGTTTCCACTGTTTCCCCATCTATTTCCCATGAAGTGATGGGACCGGATGCCATGATCTTCATTTTCTGAATGTTGAGCTTTAAGCCAACTTTTTCAGTCTCCACTTTCACTTTCATCAAGAGGCTTTTGAGTTCCTCTTCACTTTCTGCCATAAGGGTGGTGTCATCTGCATATCTGAGGTTATTGATATTTCTCCCGGCAATCTTGATTCCAGCTTGTGTTTCTTCCAGTCCAGCCTTTCTCATGATGTACTCTGCATATAAGTTAAATAAACAGGGTGACAATATACAGCCTTGACGAACTCCTTTTCCTATTTGGAACCAGTCTGTTGTTCCAAGTCCAGTTCTAACTGTTGCTTCCTGACCTGCATACAAATTTCTCAAGAGGCAAATCAGGTGGTCTGGTATTCCCATCTCTTTCAGAATTTTGCACAGTTTATTGTGATCCACACAGTCAAAGGCTTTGGCATAGTCAATAAAGCAGAAATAGATGTTTTTCTGGAACTCTCTTGCTTTTTCGATGATCCAGCAGATGTTGGCAATTTGATCTCTGGTTCCTCTGCCTTTTCTAAAACCAGCTTGAACATCAGGAAGTTCACGGTTCACATATTGCTGAAACCTGGCTTGGAGAATTTTAAGCATTACTTTACTAGTGTGTGAGATAAGTGCAATTGTGTGGTAGTTTGAGCATTCTTTGGCACTGCCTTTCTTTGGTATTGGAATGAAAACTGACCTTTTCCAGTCCTGTGGCCACTGCTGAGTTTTCCAAATTTGCTGGCATATTGAGTGCAGCACTTTCACAGCATCATTTTTCAGGATTTGGAATAGCTCAACTGGAATTCCATCACCTCCACTAGCTTTGTTCATAGTGATGCTTTCTAAGACCCACTTGACTTCATATTCCAGGATATCTGGCTCTAGGTAGGTGATCACACCATCGTGATTATCTGGGTTGTGAAGATCTTTTTTGTACAGTTCTTCTGTGTATTCTTGCCATCTCTTCTTAATATCTTCTGCTTCTGTTAGGTCCATACCATTTCTGTCCTTTATCGAGCCCATCTTTGCATGAAATGTTCCTTTGGTATCTCTGATTTTCTTGAAGAGATCTCTAGTCTTTCCCATTCTGTTGTTTTCCTCTATTTCTTTGCATTGATCACTGAGGAAGGCTTTCTTATATCTTCTTGCTATTCTTTGGAACTCTGCATTCAGATGTTTATATCTTTCCTTTTCTCCTTTGCTTTTCACTTCTCTTCTTTTCACAGCTATTTGTAAGGCCTCCCCAGACAGCCATTTTGCTTTTTTGCATTTCTTTTCCATGGGGATGGTCTTGATCCCCGTCTCCTGTACAATGTCACGAACCTCATTCCATAGCTCATCAGGCACTCTATCTATCAGATCTAGGCCCTTAAATCTATTTCTCACTTCCACTGTATAATCATAAGGGATTTGATTTAGGTCATACCTGAATGGTCTAGTGGTTTTCCCTACTTTCTCCAATTTAAGTCTGAATTTGGCAATAAGGAGTTCATGGTCTGAGCCTCAGTCAGCTCCTGGTCTTGTTTTTGCTGATTGTATAAAGCTTCTCCATCTTTGGCTGCAAAGAATATAATCAGTCTAATTTCGGTGTTGACCATCTGGTGACGTCCATGTATAGAGTCTTCTCTTGTGTTGTTGGAAGAGGGTGTTTGTTATGACTAGTGCATTTTCTTGGCAAAACTCTATTACTCTTTGCCATGCTTCATTCTGTATTCCAAGGCCAAATTTGCCTGTTACTCCAGGTATTTCTTGACTTCCTACTTTTGCATTCCAGTCCCCTATAATGAAAAGGACATCTTTTTTGGGTGTTAGTTCTAAAAGGTCTTGTAGGTCTTCATAGAACCATTCAACTTCAGCTTCTTCAGCATTACTGGTTGGGGCATAGACTTGGATTACTGTGATATTGAATGGTTTGCCTTGGAAACAAACAGAGATCATTCTGTCATTTTTGAGATTGCATCCAAGTACTGCATTTTGGACTCTTTTGTTGACCATGATGGCTACTCCATTTCTTCTGAGGGATTCCTGCCCGCAGTAGTAGATATAATGGTCATCTGAGTTAAATTCACCCATTCCAGTCCATTTCAGTTCGCTGATTCCTAGAATGTCGACATTTACTCTTGCCATCTCTTGTTTGACCACTTCCAATTTGCCTTGATTCATGGACCTGACATTCCAGGTTCCTATGCAATATTGCTCTTTACAGCATTGGACCTTGATTCTATTACCAGTCACATCCACAGCTGGGTATTCTCTTTGCTTTGGCTCCATCCCTTCATTCTTTGTGGAGTTATTTCTCCACTGATCTCCAGTAGCATATTGGGCACCTACTGACCTGGGGAGTTTCTCTTTCAGTATCCTATCATTTTGCCTTTTCATACTGTTCATGGGGTTCTCAAGGCAAGAATACTGAAGTGGTTTGCCATTTCCTTCTCCAGTGGACCACATTCTGTGTGATCTTTCCATCATGACCTGCCCATCTTGGGTTGCCCCACGGGCATGGCTTGGTTTCATTGAGTTAGACAAGGCTGTGGTCCTAGTGTGATTAGATTGACTAGTTTTCTGTGAGTATGGTTTCAGTGTGTTTGCCCTCTGATGTCCTCTTGCAACACCTACCGTCTTACTTGGGTTTCTCTTACCTTGGGCGTGGGGTATCTCTTCACGGCTGCTCCAGCAAAGAGCAGCCAATGCTCCTTACCTTGGACGAGGGGAAAACTGGACAGCTACATGTAGAAGAATGAAATTAGAACACTTCCTGACACCATACACAAAGATAAACTCAAAATGGATGAAAGACCTAAATGTAAGACCAGAAACTGTAAAGCTCTTAGGGGAAAACATAGGCAGAACACTCAGTGACATAAATCAAAACAAGATCCTCTATGGCCCACCTCCTAGAGTAATGGAAATAAAAACAAAAGTAAACAAGTGGGACCTGATTAAAGTTCAAAGCTTTTGCATAGCAAAGGAAGCTATAAGCGAGGTGAAAAGACAACCCTCAGAATTGGAGGAAATATAATCGCAAATGAAACAACTTGACAAAGGATTAATTTCCATAACATACAAGAAGCTCATACAACTCAATACCAGAAAAACAAACAACCCAATCAAAAAGTGGGAAAAAGACCTAAACAGACATTTCTCCAAAGACATACAGATGGCTACCAAACACATGAAAAGATGCTCAACATCTGTCATTATTAGAGGAACGCAAATCAAAACTACAATGAGAAATCACCTCACACCAGTCAGAATGGCCATCATCAAAAAGTCTATAAACAATAAATGTTGGAGAAAAGGGAACACTCTTGCTCTGTTGGTGGGAATGTAAATTGATACAGCCACTATGGAAGATGATATGGAGATTCCTTAAAATACTAGGAAACCCCCATATGACCCAGCAACCCCGCTCCTAGGTATATACCCTGAGGAAACCAAAACTGAAAAAGACACATGTATCCCACTGTTCATTGCAGCACTGTTTACAACAGCTAGACCACGGAAGTAATCTAGATATGCATCGACAGATAAATGTATAAAGAAGTTGTGGTACGTATACACAATGGAATATTACTCAGCCATAAAAAGGAACACATTTGAGTCAATTTAATGAGTTGGATGAACCTAGGACCTATTATACAGAGTGAAGTAAGTCAGAAAGAGAAAGATAAATATTGTATTCTAATACATATATACCGAATCTAGAAAAATGGTACTGAAGCATTTATTTACAGGGCAGCAATGGAGAAACAGGCATAGAGAGTAGACTTATGGACATGCGGGCGGGGAGGAGAGGGTGAGATGCATGGAGAGAGTAACATGGAAGCTTACATTACCGTATGTAAAGTAGATAGCCAACGGGAATTTGCTGTATGGCTTGGGAAAGTCAAACAGGGGCTCTGTATCAACCTAGAGGGGTGTGATGGGGAAGGAGATGGGAGGGAGGTTCAAAAGGGAGGGGATATATGGATACCTATGGCTGATTCATGTTGTTGAGGTTTGACAGAAAACAGAATTCTGTAAAGCAATTATCCTTCAATTAAAATATAAATTTTTAAAAAGTGGTATGTTAATATTAAAACTTCAAGTAACCATTCAAATACATCAATGCTAATCATCCAAGAAGAGAAAGAATGTGGGTTGATGGTTTAACTGGCACATGCTGTGATGTGAGGTAGCATGTGACCATGACTTTATATACTGAGTCCCGCTCCCACATGGGCAGTGTGAGGAGGTGCTGAGACAACCAGTGAAAACACCTGCATTTGAACACTGGCTTTGCTACTTTTTAATCATGTGACCTTGATCAAATCACTCAACTTCTTCCTGCCTTATTTTCCTCCTCTGTAAACTGGGGATAAGAATAGTACTACCTCACAGGGTTGTTATGAGAATTAGAGGCGTTCGTGGTTATAAATGACTTAAAATAAGCCTGGCACCTGGTGATTGCTATGTGTGTTTGTTAAATATAAATCAGCCAATAAAAAACCACTTTGGGCAGAAGCTATTTCATTTTCAATTCTCTTTCAGTTCTTATGATGGAGTCGAGGAGAAAGTTTCTATCTGATGCTGAAATAACTTTAAAACTTCTCCAGTCTTTGCTAATCTCCCCCTGCAACAGAAAGAAAATATCTCAGGCTTCAAGTTTTGCCAGAAAATAGTATTGCAGCCTCTCTTAAGAACATGGTTCAGTGCCGTGGAACTTCCTTTTATTGTTTGTATCAAGTGATTCTGATTTTCCATTTATGGCAGTAATAGTTTCCTTTAAAATAAAATTTAGTAAAAGTTTTGAATCAACGTAAAGAAAGTCAGTCATTTATATTTAAAGAAAGCAAATAGTTAAACAGAGGGCAACAACAGCAACAGCAAAAACCAGGGATTCCTCAAAGACTGAAGTTTGGAAAGATTTGGGTTAGAGCAAAGGCACAAAACTATAATTCAAAGGGAAGGCGGGACATGGTTCTCTTCATCAACACTGTGCCTTTTACATGGTTTTCATGCATACTGGCCTCAAGCTCATTCTTTCTCCATTTGGGCAAAGTGCATGGTTTTGTCTGCCTTCCAAAATCACCACTCGTCTAAGACACGCTGTCAAATAGAAGTGGGCAGGGAGTGTAAGCACTTTGCACTGTTGCTTGAGTGGACCTCTTCTGCCGAAAAGTGTTTGGTCCAGCTATCTGAGGAGTTCCACTAATTGCCTCATTAGGCAATCTCAATGCAGAAACAATATTTAAGTACATCAGTGTAAACTCTTGGGTATATGTAGGATTTAATGGCAGATGAAGCCAAATGAGCTGAAATGGAAAATTTATTTCTTTTTTAATAAACATTCTTAAATTCTCATTAAAAAAAGACGGTAGGCAATTCATGTTTTTTAGCAAGACATAGTCTTTCCTAAGTTGTTAATGCTTCTGAGCCGTTTAGAGAGACTTTGAAATATTTTCTGCAAATTATTCTAACATTTTCTGAGCATGGGTTATCTAATAAAAGCGTTACTTCCTTCAAAGTTAGTAGCATATATGAATCAAAATGCCATAGATACACAATAGTGTGTGATTTATATGTGATGCACATGTTCATAATGGAGACTTGCTCCTTTTTAATATGTAAAGTGAAAGTTGCTCAGTCGTGCCCCACTCTTTGTGACCTCATGGATTGTAGCTCTCCAGGCTTCTCTGTCGATGGACTTCTCCAGGCAAAAATACTGGAGTGGGTTGCCATTCCCTTCTCCAGGGTATCTTCTCAGCCCAGGGATGGAAACTGTGTGTCCTGCATGGCAGGCAGATTCTTTACCATCTGTGCCACTGGGGGAGCTTTTAATCTATAAGGTATCTTTTAATAATTATGTTGACAATACAGTATGAGTTACTAGGATAAACATTTGGTTTTACAGTTGTCTGATGTCAGAATTGTCTCCAAGTCAGGGGACAGAGAAGAGTAAACACTGGTGGGGCCAGAGAGGCAATCTGCTGTCATTTCCTGTTTAATTGATCATGTGAAGGAAGGGTGACCAGGAACAAAAGCTTCCACAACTCCTTAAAACTCAGTGTGCTCTGATATCTCAAATTCCTCCCCATTTTCATCTCATTGTATCTTCCTGGTCTCCAGCACCTAATGACTTCACACCAAGATCGTTGCTGCAGTCTCCAAACTGGCCTCCTGATGTTAGTCTCTCTCCACCTCCACCCCCACTCTCAGCTTGCTCTCTGTGGGGCCCAGTCCTGTCCCCACCTGCATCTCCTTCCTCTAAAATCTTCTCTGGTTCCCCACTGCCTTAGGATGGAGCCCTGCAGCCTGAGACTTGCTTTCATCATATGTAGCAATCTGGCTTCAGCTGTTTTCCAGCATGTTTTTTCTCTTCCTAACACTGCACTCTCTACTCCAGCAAGGCTGTTCTGAAGTTCTCATTCTCCTCCTCCCCATTGGATCTTGCTCCCAGGCTTCTGAGGCTGATTTCCTACTATGCGTCCTTCTTTATCATCTGCATTCCACCGTCCATTAAGACAAAGCCTGGGTTCTACTTCCAACCACTGCAGCTTTTAAGAGCAAAGCCAGTCCTTTCACTCAGCTGAATCTCTTTTCAGTGGCATTTTCTTTCTGTACCATGGATTGCTAGTTAAAGTTTTATGTGTTTATCGCCAAGTCTTTTAAAAAAATAATTTTATTTATTTATCTTTGGCTATGCTGGGTCTTCTTTGCTGTGCTTTTCTCTGGTTGTGGCGAGCGATGGGGCTGCTCTCTAGTTGCAGTGTAGGGGCTTCTCTTGTTGCAGAGCATGGGCTCCAGGGCTCTCAGCCTTCAGTAGTTGTAGCTCCCCGGCTCTTAGAGCGCAGACTCAGTAGTTGTGGCACAGGGGCTTAATTGCTCTGCAGCATGTGGGATCTTCCCGGATCGGGGATCAAACCCATGTCTCCTGCATTGGTGGGTAGACTCTTTACCATTAAACCACCAGGGAAGCCCCATTGCCAAGGCTTTTGTATTAGCTCTGAAGCTACTAAGAGCTAATACATTTTACTGTATTGGCTGTGCCTTGCATATGAAAGCTGCTTCTATGCTTATGCACTGGTGTACAGGTGTGTAAGTCAGTTGATTAATCAATCATTTAATTAATTAGGGCTTTGCTAATTTGGTTTTGTAAAATGATCAGCTGCCATTTTGGACAACTGTTAGAAACTTCTGCATTTTTGAAGAGATTTCTGGGAAATATATGGTCTGTTACAAGAACTAGATGTTTGTTTTTCTTAGATTTGAGTTTCCATGGAATAGACCACAGAATGGTGGAAATGGGTATAGTCAATAAATGCTGAAGAAAGAACCAATGAATGAATGACTGAGAAATGAGTTTGGTTTTCTGTTCTTGGTCTGCTCCTTAGGCCACCTTGTACATAGGACTTCTCTGTTCTATGCCGAAAAAAGTTGATCATGAAATCATGTACAGATGCCAACTTTGTATTCATAGGAAGATCTTTGACTAATAAAACATGTTAACCTTCATTATTATTGCAACCAAACCAATAAAAGATCTTTATGATCATATTGCTGAAATTGTTACTATCTACCACAAATGTATATTGGGGTCATAAAAAGAAAATTACCTGTTTTTGGATGGGATCTGCTGTTTGACAACTTACTTTAAAGATATATGTATGCCCACTGCTGGTAGAAGAGTAAATTGATAGAGGCTTTCAGTTTATTAAGTTAGCAATATAAAACAGTCAACTTTAAAAGGCTGAATCCTCTGATCTCATAATTCCATTTAATAGAATTAGAAAATAATCATGAATATACACAAAGATTTAATGCTGAAAATGTTCATCTCAACCATTGTTCCACGTACAAATAATTGGAACCACTAAAAATAACTGATCATAAATTGAACAAATTGGGTAAATAATATTTGATATCCTACATAATGGAACATATGCATTTATTAAACATAATTTTTAAGATTTTACATAGTCGTTAATAAAATGAAAAGAGATCCATGAAAAACTATATTGTTAAATGGAAAAAATGTGACAAATAGTATATAGCCAATGATTCATCTTAATACAATAAATTATATGTGTATATTGTATACATACATGTATACCGACCCCAGTATGTTAAGAATAGTTATTAACTGTTGGAAGGTGGAATTATGTGAGAATTTTATTCTTTTTTGTATGTATCTGTATATTCTAAATTTTTAGAATAGACATGATAGTTTGAATATATCACTATTATATATAAACTGCTAAGTTGCTTCAGTCGTGTCCAACTCTGTGCAACCCTATAGACGGCAGCCCACCAGGCTTCGCCATCCCTGGGATTCTCCAGGCAAGAACACTGGAGTGGGTTGCCATTTCCTTCTCCAATGCATGAAAGTGAAAAGTGAAAGTGAAGTCACTCAGTTGTGTCTGACTCTTCACCACCCCATGGACTGCAGCCCACTAGGCTCCTCCGATCCATGGGATTTTCCAGGCAAGAGTACTGGAGTGGGGTGCCATTGCCTTCTCTGATATATAAACTAGATAATGAATAAAGACCTATTGTATAGCATAGGGAACGCTACTCAGTACTTTGTAGTGGCCTATATGGGAAAAGAATCTAAAAAAGAGTAGATATATGTATTTGTACGACAGATTTATTTTGCTATGCACTTGAAACTAGCTCAACATTGTAAATCAACTATACCCCAATGAAAATTTAAATATATATATATATATATATATATATATATATGATGTGTGTGTGAAAAATAAAAGAATATGGACATTTACTTAATGTTTTATTATCAATTTTAGTATGTGTGCTGCCGAAGCAAGCACAACTTAATGTTTTATTATCAAGCAGCTTTTATTTCTTGGCTCATCATATCATGAAATGACATACGTATTACCAAGCAAATACTTTAATAAAGTTCTGAGAGCAGGGTAAAACTACTGCCCTCGAAGAGCTTCAAGTTTTTAGCAATCTTATGTAGATCTAGGCAGTCAAATTTAGGAGATAAAAAATAAAGTTTAAGCACACAAAAGTTTATTTTTTTAACATGGTCTTTTATTGTAACTTTGCAAAAGATAGAGATACATAGATGCCAAAAATATAATTCCAGGGAGAGAATTCTGATACTTGTAACAAATATATTCTAAAATAGAGTTTACTGTAGTTGATAAAAGCCAAGGATCAGCTTCCTCTGGGAGGCAGATGGTGACTGTTCCAATTACCTGGAGGGGCTTTGAGACATGGGGGATTCAATTTTTTGCAATCCAGAAATTTCAAATGCAGTCAGGACAAATAAAAAAATACTATACGTGTCACTTGCTCTTTCTTCTTTTCGTGCCTCTTCCTCTGTGTCTTTTTTCTTTTCTTTGGCTCTCTTGTCTTTCATCCTCTGCCTTTTTCATCCTCTGGCCTCCTAGAAATGACTGAGTTAATACCCACCTGAGCGAAGTTACTCATGCATGACTAAAAAACAATAATTACCCTCCTTTTTCTAACTTCTTGTCTCGCTGACATCTTTTATCAAGGTTTAGGCTTGAGGAGCCCAGTTTTCTCAGAGCGAAGTTCCACCCTGATTGAAAGTTAGCACTTTGAGGGGGACACTCACACTTTCCTGTCACTAGGGAATTTTGTGTAATGACTCAACTGACCTTTTATCATTTACTTACAGTGAACCCAATTCTTCCCAGACTATACGATGAGAAGAGTCTCAGAAGAGAACTATGGAAGTTCACCTTGGGCAGCTTTTCTGGAGGGCAAAAATGTAAGTGAAAAATGAATTACTCTCATCATCCCTTTCTTTGTTTTTCCTCCCAGCTTTATTAAGATATAACTGACATGTAACATTGCATACTTTTAGGGTATGTGGTTTGGTATACAACGGCAAAATGTTCACCACAATAAACACACCCTTTTGCTGCTGTTGTTGTTGTTAGGGTGAGGACCTTTATGATCTACTCCACTAGCAACTTTCAAGTATACAGTACAGAACTGTTACTTATCTTCTCTCTTCCTCATGCTTTGCTAGCAGGTGCCTCTCTTAGCCGGGAGGATCCGATTCATTATTTACTTGTCTCTTTGCAATATGGCAGGATTTTTTTTTTCAGCAGAAAGACTGGAGAAGATGGTGGTGGGGCAAAGCAGTTCAGAAACACTGAGAAAGAGCAGGTTCCAGTTTGGTCTTTTCAAGGTGTTGCTGCTGTTGTTGTTCAGTCGCTCAGTCGTGTCCAGCTCTGCGACCCCATGGACTGAAGTCCGCCAGGCTCCTCTGTCCGTGGGATTTCCCAGGCGAGAATACTGGAGTGGGTTGCCATTTCCATTTCCAGGGGGTCTTCCCGACCTGGGGATGGAACCCGTGTCTCCTACATAGGCAGGCAAGTGGTTTACCATTGAGGCGGTTGAGATCATTTGCAATACCGTGAGTACCACAAAGGGAGTTAAGTGGCCACAGAGGAAGGAGACAGGTGGAGAAACAGGAAGATCTGATATGAGAAACCATGAGGACTTCTATTTGTATGAAAAATGGGAGAGTCAGAAATGTCAGAGTGTGCAAGCCATACGAACAAGTGACAAGTGACAAAATGTAGCCATTTTGTCAGAAAGAAAAGGAAGTCTCTTGCTAGTAACAGTAGACAAGAGCTTTTCTCAACTGAGCAGAGCCTGAAAGCAATTTATCTTGGTAAGTTCAATTCACTCGTCTCAACACCACTTGCCTTCCACCGGGATCCTTGCTTTCTTGTTGACACTGCACGCCATCTGCGGTCAGTGGCTGAACTGCAGGGTACGGAGACTAAGCTCACTGGTGGAAAGCGATTGCCCTGCTTTTGCAGAGGGCCTTGTGGGCTTCCCTCGGCCTCTGAGAATCCCAGCACGTTGCTGGGAAAACTTAGGGTTAACATCTCCCGCATTGAGAATGGTGTCACTTAGGCTCTTAGTTCCATCTATTTACTCAGTGGGAAGCTTTGCATTTGGTTGTAAAGAAGAAATGCCCCAGTAGGTTTTCCTTCTCTGCAGAGAAAGTGTGCCTCTGGCCTTTTGTGGGTCAGACAGAAAGCAGCGGGGCAAACTGAAGGGAAAGGGACTCCCGGGTGTCCTTGACCACGGCCTCTAACTAAGGAGGAGCCAGAATTCGCCAGTGTCTACAATGAATATTTAATCCTGCTTTATTCTACATCAAACTGATAAATGTTGATATATTCTTTACGTTGTTTACCTATCTGTTTACTCTGCTGTGATTTTTTTCCCCCTCTGGGATTTGGACGCATGAATTACTGTTTTCCTTAGTTGCACTAGGCATTTCCCATTAGGCTGTGAAGGTTTGCATGTTTTCTAAGATCCTGCATGCTCACTGGAGCTGAGGTTGGAAAAGTACTTGAGGAAGAAGAATCTAAAAGAAGTGAATAGGAATGGACGAGGGTCAGCAGTAGACTACCTAGGCTTGGAGGCCAAGTGAGTCAGAAATAGTTCAGAAAAAGTGAGCTGGAAGCCAGCCCTGTGATATTATTTTGACTCTCTCCAGCATTGTGTTTGAGGTTAAATCAAAGCCCCTTTTGCTTAGGGATGGCACTACTGGGTCTGAGAGCATTAAGCAGTCCATACCATTTGGGGGAGTGATAAATGTAAAGGTTCATTGCTGTTGCACAAAACCATCATTGTTATTTTAAGCTAAAGTTTCATTTGGGCTGAAAGAATTGTCCATTGCCTGGAAATAACTGCTGTAGCCACGGCCGGCACCCGTCAGCAGGAATATCTGCCAACTGCTTTCCTTGGGGAGCAGTTCTGTGTCTTGGGGAAAGTACAAATTTTATTTTATTATTTTATCTGGCCAGCATCCTTGTTTAAAGGGAGCAGTGGTGGATACGGGAGTGTCTTTTTGTTTTGTCATTGTTTAGAATGATGGTTCACAAACTTCAGCGAGTATACAGATCACCTGGGACCTTGTTAAATGCAGGTTCTGGGGCTCCACCCTAGAGATTCTGAGTCAGTAGGATTATAGTGGGACCAAGGTCTCTGCCTTTTTAACCAGGACCTTAAGAGATGCTTGTCAAAGTGATGTGCAGACCACTCTTTGAGAAACATTGGTTTGTGAATTTTAAACCAGGTTCATCTCATGAGAGAAAGAAGTCTCTTCTGACTTCTAACTGAAAATCCATTTATACAGTTAGATTTTTGTAGCTACTCCCTCGCCTAAGTCTGGCAGAACAGAGATGTTCTCAGTACAGTCCTCACCAAGAGATGTCATGACAAAATGCTTCACGTGATTGTATCAAAACAAATAAGTGTTGAGTGTGGGCATCCTTTTCCTCCTCTCCTTCCTGAATTCAGAGTCCTCCAGGGCCGCAGCATTTGCCTGGTCAATATAGATGTCAGCTTAGATGCGGCTCTGTCCCGGTCATGGGACCTCCTTTCAAGTATGGGGTCTCTTTGCAATGGGAACTGAAAACGTGGAGAGATTTCTTGAAAAGTTCAGAATTGTTGCCTCTGAATTACTTGATGTAGAATTATTTTTGTCCAGATAACCCAAGTGTTACTCTTGTCCCTTCTTGTTTCTTTGATACCAGAGTTTTGTTTAATGGAAAGTTACACAATGACAAAGTGAATCAGACGCTTGCAAACATTTTAGTGCAGAAAGAGATGTCTAGGTGGACACTGCGGAGTGCTTATAATGCAGAAGGTTTTGTTGGGAAAAGCCCTGGACCTAGAAGCTGAAGCCGCAGGTTTATGTGTTTATAAAAGGCAGTCAGTCTTTTATCTCTTTAAGGACTTTTACTCCAGGGAGAACAGGCATATCCTACCATATCCTAGGCCCCACCGTATCCTAGGCCCCACCATGAGGTGCTTGACTCTGCACAAGTCATGTTCCTTCTCAGGGACTCCATTTCTCAGCTGTAAATCAAAGATGATAAGAATCTACTGTGTAGGTAATTGTAAGGATAAAACAAAGTAGGTGTACAATGCTTCAGTTCAGTTCAGTTCAGTTCAGTCACTCAGTCGTGTCCCACTCTTTGCAACCCCATGAATCACAGCGCCAAGCCTCCCTGTCCATCACCAACTCCTGGAGTTCACTCAAACTCACGTCCATCGAGTCGGTGATGCCATCCAGCCATCTCATCCTCTGTCGGCCCCTTCTCCTCTTGCCCCGAATCCCTCCCAGCATCAGAGTCTTTTCCAGTGAGTCAACTCTTCTCATGAGGTGGCCAAAGTACTTGAGTTTCAGCTTTAGCATCATTCCTTCCAAAGAACATCCAGGACTGATCTCCTTCAGAATGGACTGGTTGGATCTCTTTGCAGTCCAAGGGACTCTCAAGAGTCTTCTCCAACACCACAGTTCAAAAGAATCAATTCTTCAGCACTCAGCTTTCTTCACAATCCAACTCTCACATCCATACATGACTACTGGAAATACCATAGCCTTGAATAGACAGACCTTTGTTGGCAAAGTAATGTCTCTGTTTTTGAATATGCTATCCAGGTTGGTCATAACTTTCCTTCCAAGGAGTAAGTGTCTTTTAATTTCATGGCTGCAATCACCATGTGCAGTGATTTTGGAGCCCAGAAAAATAAAGTCTGACACTCTTTCCACTGTTTCCCCATCTATTTCCCATGAAGTGATGGGACCAGATGCCATGATCTTCATTTTCTGAATGTTGAGTTTTAAGCCAACTTTTTCACTCTCCTCTTGCTTAGTGAATATCAAAACTCAGAAATTATTATTAAAACTCAGTATAATTAAAATTATTATTATTAAAACTCAGTATAATTATTTTATTTAAAAAATAAACCTAGGTCCGAATGTTGACGTTTATCAACTATATGACAAATGGCAAGTCATGTCACCCTGGACCCAAAATGAGGAGAACACTGCCCACCTGGTTCAGTTGGTAAAATGGAGTGAATGAGCTAATTCACAAGAGGGAACTTTGTGGAAGAAGGCCACCACCCTCAACCTGGCATTATTTATGAATTTCTCTGAGACATGGAATACTGGATTCCAGGGTCTTTTGTCTTCTCTATGTAGTTTTAGCCATAGATCACTCTTGGACTCTGAGATTCAAGGTGTTCTCTAAGTTTGGCTTCATTCATCTTTTTATTTAGTATTCATCAAAATAGGGAGAAAGATGTCATTATGGCAAAGACTATGCAAATGAATGTTGTTTTTCTAAAATCCAAAGCCTACAGATTATTTGTACAAACATCAGAGTACATGCTCTGGGTGACCAGTGTATCACCGATGTCAGGCCCTCTCCTTCTAACCTGGATCAAAACCAGTGTCCATGGACAAAGCAGACCAGGTCAAGATGAAAGCAACAAAGATGTCTTTGGGTCTGAAATTCCCCGCTGAGCTATCTGTATTTTACAAAATATGAAGTCTTAACTCTTAACTCATGTCAACTTATTTTCTAGTACTCTTCTCATCTGTACACAAGAGAGTAAAGCTCAGGAAGAATAGGGCATGGTACGATTTTCCTTGTGAAGATGTAGCACATGCCTGAAAAGAATTCTTTTTTCTTCCATATTTATTTATTTTTAATTGAGATATAACTGACATATATTAGTTTCAGGTACAATGTAATGATTCAATATTTGTATATATTCTGAAATTATTGCCACAATAAGTCTAGATACCCATCGTCACACACAATTGAATATTTCTTTGATGAGAAATTTCAAGATTTACTCTCAGTAAATATATAATGGAATATTGTTAATTATAGTTGCCATGCTGAATATTACATTACCAAGACTTGTTTATAACTGGAAGTTTGCATATTTTGACCATCTTCACCCATTTTAGCCCCACACCCAACCTCTATCACTCAATCTATGAGTTCTGTTTTTATTTTTATGCTTACTTATTTATTTTTTTTAGATTCCACACACACGTGAGGTCATATGGTGTCTGTTTTCCTCTGTCTGACCTATTTCACTTAGTGTGATGTTCTCAAGGCCCTTCTATGTTGTTGAAAATGGCAGGATATCTTTTTTTCTCTTAGAGCTGCATAACATTCCATTGTCTATAAATACTCCACATTTTCATTTATCAATGGACTCTGCTTTTTCAAGAGTTCTGAACTTTAATCCTACAGCTCATTCCTCATGGACTATATCTTGCCAGGCTCTTCTGTCCATGGGATTCTCCAGGCAAAAGTACTGGAGTGGGTTGCCATGCCCTCCTCCAGGGGATCTTCCCAACCCAGAGATCGAACCTGGATCTCCTGTGTCTCCTGCATTGGCAGGCAGGTTCTTTGTCACTAGCGCCACCTGGGAAGCCCTCACATAGATGCTATTCCTTTGCAAACTAGTTAGTTTAATCTCATCCGAATAGAAATGGGAACCGTGGGGCCCTGCTTCAGTATCCTTGAGTCTGTAACCCTTCTCTGACCTTTACCTGTCAACACTAGCCATCCCCAAGGGGAACCATCCTTAGACATCACTCCCCTCCCTCCCGGCCCTGAATCCCATTTATTCTATTCTCTGGGCAGTCTTGGATATCAGGAAAACCCAGATGTTTAATAACAAGTGTTTTTGAAGCTGTTGATAATGAAAGACGGGGAGGTCTCAAGAAATCGTGGAATGGAAAGCCTGTCTATTCCAGCCCTGGTCTTATTCAACATCCTGCGTGCAGCCCCCCACCACACTTCATTTTTATCTGCCACAGCAAACGCGCTGTGGATACCTGTGGACAGACACCCAGGCCAGGAAAAGGCAGTGTTTGTGCAGTCATCTAATAAGGTCAAAGGCTCAATGTATTATACAGCTCCGCGGGCAGCCAGACTCATTAGAGCAGGCGTGGGTGTGGGGTCTGTGCAGGATATTCAGAGCTGGGGGTTTGATTTGGGGTCTGTGCTTAGTGTGTGTCCCGGATTCTCTCCACAGAACCTGAATTGGGTGTGTGCTGGGGGGAGCACTAAAGTATCCGAGCACCTGGGAGCCCCCAGGGCCCTTTGCCCTTCTGAATCTGAGGTTGAGTGTCTCCCCCAGGTTAACTGAAGCAGGAAGCAAAGCAAAATGCAAAGACCCTGGTGCAGTTTGCAAACCCCTGGTCTCGTTCCTTTACCAAATCCTGCTGCTACCGCCTTCCAGGCTACGGGTGGGTTTTCCGGCCAAGCACAGGCTGTGGAGGGCAGGTGAGGAAGGGCGTTGGGCAGGAGCAGAGCCCAGCAGGTTGTATTTTGGTGCACGGAATGAATAGTGTGAGGCACGGAGCTCAAGGCCAAAGCCTGACAGGCCTGACAGGCCTGATTGTCGTCTGCGTGAGCCACGCTCGGCGAGGGGAAGTGACTAGGTGAGTGATTGATTTGTTTTGCTGAGGCGCCTTTGTGGTCTTCTGGGTGGATTTCTGGCCCCACCTCTCAGCCTCAAAGCCCTTGCTTTGCCTGCTGTTGCTTTTTTATTTGGGGGTAATGAAAATTTGTTCTAAGCCTTCCCTTTCATCTGTACGTGGCAGGCTGTCACAGAGAAATGAGCCATTCGGCAGCCTCACTCCTGTCCAAATTGCTAAATGTTTTTTTCCAATTGCTTCCCTAATGGGCCGGGATAATGGGAGCGGCATGCTCTCTGCCCACGCCGGAGATGCCAGCGCAGTTGTCCAGCACACATGTGTGGTGGGCACCGGGCCCCTCTGTCCATGGCCGGCCAGCCCCTCGCAGCTGAGCGCCAGCTCATACACCTGCCCCTTGGCCCTGAAGGCGCCAAGGGCTTAACACCCAAGAAAGGGGCTCCTGACCTGGCCCTCGTGGCGTGGCCATCCCCGCAGGTGAGGTTTTGCCAAGACAGCGGGGGGTGGTGGGCAGTCCAGGCCAGAGCCCCAGACTTGGGGCCGCTAACGGCTCAGCCAGGCCAGCTTTTTATGGACTCCAGTTGCTGCCTTTCGGAGGGGCGGGCCCCAGAGCTCCCCATGGCCGGCTGTTCCATGGGCTGGATGCTCAACTGTGGCTGACCCACAGCTTTATGAGCCTAAGTGCTTATCCAGGAACAGAAGTGAGGAGGTTGTGTGTGATAAGAAAATAATTTGCCAAAACTGCAACAATAAAGAGGGCCTGGTGGGATCTCTTAGGGGATGAATAGCCCCGAGCAGCTGCAGATTTCTCTCTGCTTTCACAATTATTTTCATTTTTACAACAACTAAAAGCTAAATGCTTCATACACGCCTGGTGAATCTTGCTTCGGCTTCCAACCCAACCTTTCTTTCTCTTTCTGGGAATCTTCACATCCGCACAGCCTGGACAGAGTGTTCCTTGGCATCGAGGCTTCAGCCGGTCTGCTCCTTGGCCTGCTGACAGCTGCGGCATGGCTCTCCTAGTGTCGCCGCCCTCCCCCCCACCACCCCTGACAACCCTCTCACACAGAGCTCCAGTTGTACCCTCTGGGGCTGCAGAACAGGTGCTCCTATGACTGAGTTCTGGAGGCTGGGAGCTCCTTGTAAATCACAGCAGTTGCTCCATTGACAAGGGACTTGCCTTCCTCTTGAGAACAAGGCAAGCACATTCCTGCCTCCTCACGTGCTTCCTGGATATGGAAGGCACCCTCCAGGAAATACCCCCTACTTCTTTTGGCAATGCTGAGTCGGTTGCATTTTTAAGCATCCAACACGATGCACCTTGGCTGTATCATGTAGAAGGCAGGCCTTCCCATTCCACAGAACAGGTCCAGATCTTGGCTCCATCAGAAAAGAACCATGTGACCTAAATCCCTGTCTCCTCCTTGCAGTGAGGATAAACTATCAACCACCTCACTGCACTATAGATGCTCTTGTTAAAGGAAATGGGAAAATAAACATAGAGCCCTTGATAGGGTGCTTGGCACCTTATTAACACTTAATACATGCTAGCTATAATTATTGCATTTTTTCCCCCAATCACTATCTGTCTAGTTTGGAATATACATGTGCAACCAGAATGATAGCAAGAGAAAGCATGTTTGTGTCAAAGGAATCTACTGAATGATGAAGACCACAAGGGCTATGCTAAAGATAGAGGCCATCACTAGAGGACAGTTTCCCAAATTTGTCTCACAATGAGACTCTCCTGGGACATTTATTAAAGATACCAACCCCAGGACTTTCTTCTGGAGATTATGATCCATTCAGTCAGGGTTGGGCCTGGGAAGCCTTTATGGCTATGAGACCATTATTTACAAAGATAATACATGAAAATCACCAACCAGGAGATGTATTATATGAGCCACATGTATACTTAAAATTTTTCCTAGTTGTGATATTGCAAAAAGTAAAATAGGAAAGGTAAAATTAATATTAATAATGTATTTTAACTCAAAATATTCAAAAGGGTATGATTTCAACATGTAACCAATACAAAAAATGTTCACAAGGTATTTTGCATTCTCTTTTTCAAATTAAGTTTTCAAACTCTAGTGTGTACTGTACACTTCTAGCATATCTTACTTTGGTCCCTAAAATTTCATCACAAACATTTGATCTATATTTAGGTTTCATAAAATTTACAGTTGGAAACAGTGGATTTGCATATCCAAATTGTCCCAAATATGCTTAAGAGTTTCCCAATAACTGAATCCAGTATTCATTTTAAATGAAATTAAAATCAGTAATTCAATCCTTCAGTCCCAATAACCACAGTAACTCAGGAGTTACATGTGGCTGGCTGGTAGCTACCATATTGGGATGGCACAGATCTAGACAGTTAATAATTTACAGTAGTCAAGGCCCTTTCTCCCTTATTATGTCAAGATTTTAGAGTCAAGGGAGGATCCCAGTCAAACAGCAAAATGTTTAGTGGGAGCAGAAGTTTTGTGTCAGGAGCAGTGGAAAGCGACTCTAGTGAAGGGAAATAGACCAGAATCTAGGTCAGCATTGTCCTAAGCCAAGGAGTTCAGAGTTTATGGAAGAGTCAACCCACATCAAAGATAGCTTTTGAGTAATACAGTGGTGTGCATTACAGAGGTATATATTAAAGCATGCTTCAAGATTAACTTGACTGGGTTTACTGGAACAGGTAAGAGAATGGAAATGGAAGGATTAATTGATAGTAATAATATTAGAAAGGAACTTACATGAAAAATACAACAAAATTAAAGTAGAATGTTTCAGATGGGAGAGGTTGGGAGAAGAGAGAGTAATTTAGGACTTTTTAAAGCTTTTCTTTTTTTTAAATGAATGAATAAATATAACACTGCAACTAGGGAAGTCTAGAAGGAAAGCTGGTTCTGGAAAAATCTTAGCTCAGCTTGAAGATTTGGACTCAGTGTTAGGCTATCTAAATAGATGACTTCACACTGTAATGATATATTCTACAATATAGAATAGACAGAATAAAACCGAAGGCCAAGATGTAAAGCTTGGAGAATGTCAAGGACACAGATTCAGTTCACAGGAGCAAGGAATCTAGCAGCAGAAAGAGAATCAGAAGATTAGTGACATGAAAGTCAGAGGAATAAAGAGCTTCTGCAGGAAGGAAGCTGTCAGCAGTGGGGGAAAGCAAATATAGTAGGGTCAAAGGGAATGAAGACTGAGAATTGGAGTTAAGAATTAGGATACCAATAAAAATATGGAGAGGTCAATTTTACTAGAATGATGGAGAGTAGAAGAAATATTATCAGGATGTAGGGAGTGAGAAAATAACTTTAAAGTAGAACTGCCTTTAGAGCTTGGGAAGTTACTAGGAAGTAGTAGATACGGCCTCAGGACTCAAGGGACCATTGGGTACATGTTTTACCCAAAGTCACTTATCTGATGGCTGGGATTTTAGGCAGAGGTAGAGGCAGTGAGAGGATATTATCTAAGTAGTAAATGAGCCTTGCAGTCTTTGCTAACTCATACTGTGGGTTTTGTCTCTGATGAGGCAATTCTTTCCTCGCATTTTCAGTGGCCTATCACAACCTACCAAAGCCCTCAAGGAGTTTTTGTAATTCTGCCTTCTCTGTTATTAAGTTTTCCTTTCTCATTCAGAAAAGTTCAATGTTACCTATGCAATTTTTACAATAAGATTCTAAAGTTCCCTTTTGTTGCATTCATTCATTCATCCATTCTTTCTTTCAACAAATTTTAATAGAGTTCCCATGACATAGCTTGTTTTAGACATTCAAGATACAGTGGTGAAAAAGTTTTCTTCTTTTGTAGAGCTGTTAAAGTAGATGGATAGATAAGCGTATAGTGTAAGATGATTTCGTAATAATAATGTCTTGGGGCTAGGAATCTGAACTCTGTAGTTCAGATAAAGAACACCTTCTGAAGGAAGTGATATTTGGGTTCATTCCTAGGTGACAGGAAGGAGTTAAGATTTAGGGAAGGGGTGGGGGTGGGAAATAAGTGCTAAGCTTAGCATCATCAAGGAGTTGCAAGAAAGCTAGTGTTGCTGGAACAGAGTAAGCAAAATGAAAATAGACTAGAAATCTACTTCTTTTTAAAAAATATTATTCTTTTATTTGGTTGTGTCAGGCCTTAGCTGTGTCACATGGGGTTTTTCGTTGCAGTGCACAGATTCTCTAGTTGTGAGGCACAGGCTTAGTCGCTCTGCCATGTGTGGTTACCCGACCAGGGATCAAATCCAGATCCCCTACATTGCAAGGCGGATTCTTATTTTTATTGTATTTTTAATTGGAGGATAATTGCTTTACCATGTCGTAATGGATTCTGCCACCGAACAACACGAATCAGGCATAGGTATACGTATGTCCACTCCCTCTTGGACCTCCTTCCCACCACCACCCCATCCCACCCCTCTTGGTTTTCACAGAGCACCAGGTCAAACTTCCTGTGTTATACAGCAAATTCCCACTGGCTATATATTTTACATATGGTAATTCAAATGTTTTAAAGCTACTCTCTCAGTTCGTCCCACCCTCTGCTTCCTCTGCTGTGTCCGCAAGTCTGTTCTGTTTATCTGTGTCTCTATAGCTACTGTGCAAATAGGTTCATCAGTACTATTTTTCTAAATTCTATATACATGTGTTAATATACAATATTTGTTTTTCTCTTTCTGACTTACTTCACTCTGTATAGCAGATTCTAGGTTCATCCACCTCCCTAGAACTGACTCAAATGCATTCCTTTCTATGGTTGAGTAATATTCCATTGTACATATGTACTACAACTCCTTTATCTATTTACTTGCCGATGGACATCTAGGTTGCTTCCATGTCCTAGCTATTGTAAATAGGGCTACAATGGACATTGAGGTACATGTGTCTTTTTGAATTATGGTTTTCTCAGGGTGTATGCCCAGTAGTGGAACTGCTGGGTCATATGGTAGTTTTAGGGCTTCCAGGTGGCTCAGTGGTAAAGAATCTGCCTGGCAGTGCAGATGATGCAAGAGATGTGGGTTTGATCCCTGGGTCAGGAAGATCCCCCGGAGGAGCAAGTGGCAACCAATTCCAGTAATTCTTGCCTGGAGAATCTCCTCTGTCCAGAAGAGACTGGCGGGCTACAGTCCATGGGGTCACAAAGAACTGGACAGGACTGAGCGACTGAGCACAAACATGCGGTAGTTCTATTCCTAGTTTTTAAAAGAAATCTCCACACTGTTCTCCATAGTGGCTTTACTGATTTACATTCTCAATCAAGGCAGATTCGTAAATGTTTGACCACCAGGGAAGGCATGGAAGTTTACTTCTGAGAGATAGGTATGGCCAGGTCGTGTTGAGACAGAATGCCAGGCAGTCTGAACTTTAAGTGTAATAGGAAGCCCTTATGGGGGTTTTAAAAATGAGATAACTTGGTCTATTTATGTTTGTAAAAGATGATATTAACCACATGGATTAGTGGGAGGGGTTGACAAAAGTATAAGCCATTGGATGGTAGTGATCAGGGGGATGACATGATTGCCTGAACTGCCCAGTGGGGCATGGATTATGGTGGAGCTAGGAGACAAGAATAGAAGCAGAGAGGGCATTATATTGCAGTAATCAGGGTGGGAAAGATGATGAGAATTTACACTGGGAAAGGAGCAACAGAGGTGAGGGAAGTGGACAGAGAAGAGATTCACTTTGGAGTAAGAGCCAACGGCATTGGCTGAAGGATTGGATGTCTGAAGTCAATAAGGAGCCTAGGCTATTTTATTTTAGCAAATTGATTTGATAGTTGTATCTCAGGATACAACCCCAGGACAAACACTCTCATTGTTGTGATCTTTGTACTGCCACTACCAAGAGGGGCCCGTTGTTCCCAGGAAATCAACCAAGATCATTTAAACTGAAAGTGTAAGTAGGAAAAAAGGTTTCAAATGAGTCGTAGTCATATAGAGGTTTATTATATCATCTCAATATTTCTGAATATTCAAAAATATCTTTAATTAATTAAAAAAATAGAATGGCAAAGACTTCCTCTTAGCCAGTTGTACCAACTAGAGGAATAAGAGTTTTTCCCTGATTTTTTGAAATAAATACCCACTGGGGAACTTGCTTGAAGTCCCAGGTAGAAAAGTCCCTTCTTGGCCCACTGAGGTACTTTCAAGGACAAACTGCAGCTGTGGTTTAACAGGTTTACACACTCTCACCAGCTCATGTCTGGAAGAGAGAAAATTAATAGTAGGGGAATTAAATGGCTACCAATTTGTGAGCACCCTGTCCTAATACGTTTATTGATTTTGGGTTCTGGTTTAGTGCTTGAGCTGTCTCTATTCATCAAACTTTCCACATAAGGGCATAGATCATCTTGGAAGGGGGAGGGGAGCTAGCCTGCCAGGACTGGAGATGGAAATGTAGAGACTGTGGGTTCAAATCCACATTCCATGCAGATTGACCTGGGACTCTAAGTAGCAGTCTATCTGCTGTTTTAGTGTCCCCAATAAAGACAATATTGATCATTGATTACCTCATAGTATATTTAAAGATAAATTTTAAGTCACAACATCAAAAGACAAAATGGTACCACTTCTAATATTTAAAGAAGGACCACATACACAATAGAACGTTCTTCCTAATTTTTAGATTGCTTTGTATCTCAAAGGAGATGTTAGGATGGGTGGATGAGAGCTAGGAGAATATATCATCTCCTGAAATACATTAACAATTCCTCAAGTAGGTCCAGGATGCTCTGTACATAAGGGTGATCAAGGAAATTTCCCATATCCTTCTTCTGATAAAATTGTTTGCTCTTGTGAAAAGTCTTGACAGTGAGGAGATCAGGAAATTATAACATTAAGAGGTAATTAGTGGAGATGTATCTCTAAATGAAAGATAGTAAAATGCAATGTAAAACATTAATGCCATTTTTGAGGGGTTGAGGTTGTGATTAAAACACTCCATCTAAGAACTGGGTGGTCATTGTAGGGTTATAATTATCAGCTGCAAAATAGTTTTATTTTGGTTTACTCCTAGCACACTAGACACACCTCATGAAGTAATAAGAAATTACGGTTCTGTCCTTTGTACCAAATTGACCTGGTACATTATGTATTCACATTTAACCAGAAACATTTATTATTCTTAATGAACAGAGCTTCCTTGGGGTAAAGTATTTGGCAATACCTATGAAGAATCTTAAAAATGTTTTAAGACTGGATCATTCTTTGATTCAAGTAATTAGAGACACAAAGGTTTAAATAAAAGGAAAGTTAATGGAATACTGTCTATGGAAAAAACTGACAACATTTTTTTTTTTTTTAGATTTCTAGTAGTAGATGACTTATGGAGTAAGTTATGGTTTGTACACACAATGGAATGCTACACAATCATTAAAAATGTACACTGAGTACAATTAATGATATGGGAAACTGTTTCTGTTATAATTATAGTATTAAGTAATAAAAGAAAGTTCTGAAAGTATGTATACATAGCAAAATATATTACATGGCTCAAATGTGTAAAAACAGAATATATGTTCATAATAGAGAGATATATAGATAGATAATATACCTATGTCTATAGTATATATATGTCTATTATATATATATTCATGGAATACTTGTGTTTACGTACACATATGAACATATATATAAATATATGTGAATGTTTCTGTATATATATGTGTGTATGTGTGTATACATATAGAAAAAAATTGGCAGCAAATATACCAAAAACTTACTGTGATACTGTCGATGGTGAAATTATAGATGGAGTTTTCTTTATAGTCCAAATTTTAAAAAATGAGCATGTTTTATTTTTAGAATAAAATGTTAGTATTAAATCTTAAACCACTATTGACACTGCCACAAAAAACAGCATTGTAAAGTCAAGCTTTGGGTGCAGCTACCCCAAACTCACACCTCAGTCACGTGAGCACTCGTTTATTTACCCAGATGTGATCCTTTTCAATGTCAGAATTTTGTGAGACAGATTGGTGCCTCATCTCTGCAAAGCCAGTTCTACTTGCTCAAGGAGAATATTCCTTGTTTATGCTGCAGGCAAAACAACTAGTATTTTTTTTAAACCTCAGGTCTATTGTGAGAATGAGCCATCTGTGGCAGCCGTGGTGTTTTTCCCAACCTAATAGCACCTTTCAAACTGAACTCTTGGGCTTTTCCAGGCGCTACTGACAGCTGCAGAATGATTATGTACATTTTTGATATAAGCTGTTATAAGATGGTATACTGAGAAATCTTGCATATATATGTAGTATGGGGAAAGAAAAATGAGAATAAAGCCAACCTTGTGGTTTAGTTTCTAGAGTCCACAAGACCATCTTGCTGAGCAAGGCTTGGTTGACGTAACATGGCCCCATGACATAACTTCATCACTTCAGAAGTGGGAGTGAAGTCTTCCGCATCAACACTTTCTGGAAATATGTTAGAGGCACATAGTATGTGGGGCACAAAGTAGGTACACTGGAAGCTTCTTATTTTAATCAATGAAAGAATGAATGAATATTCAGTTCAGGGAATTTCCTCCTTTGGGTGACTGGGGATGCGCTGGTCTACTCTGTTTCCACCTACCCACTTGCTTTGGTGAGGAGCAATGCAGAAGCTCCTATGGAGAGAAGGAGGCAGGGCATCCAGCATCCTTATAATCTGGGGATAGGCATGTGGTGATGCCCTAGATATTTCGAGTAGCCCAAGGACTGTCAGCTTCTCCCATCTATAAATGCAAACATTGGCCATCACTGGTGTTATTTTATTAATATCACAGCCTCATGGTTTCTCTGATTAGACTTGATTCTTCTAAAATTATGAGGGAAGACTTGCCACAGGCTTCTAAATACAGCAGGAAAGAAACATAGAGTAAATTTTTAGGCAAAGCAGGTTCTGGGCAGTCCTCAGTGGAGAGCCCAAGAGTTTCTCCTGGTGGAGTCATTTTCCCGAGGCTGTATTTCCTGCTCCCCTGCATCCTTAGAGTTTTGAAGTTTGGCAGCCTTCCCTTTGGTGGAAGAAAGCTGGAAGGAACTCTCGCTCATTTTCCTTGGCTTGTCAGTGTCACTCTGTACATCACCTCGCAGCTGAAGACGTGGATCATGTGGGTCCCCCCACCCCCACCGCTGGGACAGCTGGAGAAATACATAAGGTGGCCTCAAACTTAAACCTGAGGTTCCTCAGCTAGCTCGGCACTTCCACTTAATAGTGAAATATATCCTTCATAGTCCACAAAAGTATCCCTTCTGGGCCTTCTTTGTCTAAACTTAATATTTCCTGTATTAAGCCTTATAACAATCATCACAAGGAAGGTTGAATGCTAAAGAATTCAGAATCAATTAAGACTCCACCAGGAAATCAAAACCTTCTGTTAAGCTGTAAAATGCTGTGGGATGAATCGGTGTCACCTGACAGTATTGCTCCAGAGATGTATTGTAAAGCCTGGTACTCAAGGCCAAGCTTCTCATTCTACAATAGCTACAATCCCCTCATCACGTGAAGTTTATCAGTGCTGGAAGAATAGAATAATATGTGATTATACAGCACTTCCACTGATGGTTCTTTTCACTAATATTGATAGAAAAGATTCTTCATTCTCGTGACACTTTCACTGCTCTTTAGAAAAAGATTTCACAGTGACAATAAGGCCAGGTTTTCCTGCGGTCCGTCATGAGTGTCTAATAGTGGAGTTCTTTTTTTAAGTGTAATTGCAAGATCAGTAGCTGCAGATGAAAGTAACTACAGGATCTCAGACAGGGATGACCAGGGGAGCTCACAGTGGCTGAACACAAAGTCAAAATCTTTTTTTTTTTTTTGGTAAATTTCATTTATTTACTTACTTTTGACTGCTCTGGGTCTTGATTGCTGCTCGCAGGCTTTCTCTATTTGTCATGAGGGGCTACTCTTCGTTGCGGTGCACAGGCTTCTCATTGCAGTGACTTCTTTGCTGTGGAGAATGGGCTCTAGGTGAACAGGCTTCAGCAATTGTGGCACAGGGGCTCATTAGTTGGGACTTGTAGCCCTAGAGCATGCAGGCTTGGTGATTGTGGTGCATGGGTTCTAGTTGCCTGTGGCATGTGGAATCTTCCTCAACCAGAGAGCCAACCCATGTTCCCTGCATTGGCAGGCAGATTCTTAACCACTGGATCAGTAGAAAAGTCCCAAGATCAAAGTGTTGATGGGCAGACACAATACATAGGTCCCAGATAACAAGAAAGCATTTACCTTTAAATCAATATGTGAGCAGAACCAAGAGATTTTCACAGAAAAACAAAAATTTGCCATCAGAATTCCTAATAATAAATGAAAAAGAAAGTGAAAGTTGCTCAGTCATGTCTGACGCTTTGCAGCCCCATGGACTATAGTTCATGAAATTCTCCAGGTCAGAATACTGGAGTGGGTAATCTTTCCCTTCTCCAGGGGATCTTCACAACCCAGGGATCGAACCCAGGTCTCCTGCATTGCAGGTGGATTCTTTACCAACTGAGCCATCAGGGAAGCCCTAATAAGAAATAAGTTATGCTAACAAGACACCCAGTTTACATGTATGTATCTCCGCATCTAGAAAGTTCCAGACAAGTCAAGGGGCAATGATGATGCAGGGAACAAAATTCTGAATATTCCTAGATTTAGAAATTCTGATTCATGAGCAATAATGTCATGGGAAAATAAAATACACTTCTGTTTCAAAAAGAATAGGCAACACTTCCTTCAACAATTGTTAATCGTTGCTTTTGTATTATTTTATATGAGGTTTAGAGATGGGACCTCTAGGTCCCTTCCACATATCAGACTGAAGAACATGACAAATATATTAATAGCTCAGAGGCTCTGCTTGCCAAATGCTTGTCCATATCGCCTGTACCGAGGCCATTGTTAGCCTGGCTTCACTATTTGCAGTGGGGTTGGGGTAGGGGGTTGCTCTCCTTTTAACGGGCCAGACCTCATTTTTATTTCCACTTCTGGGAAGAACCATTTGGCTCACACGAAACTTTGCTGGGCTCTGTTAATGGGGCAGGCATGTTGTTTGGGGCTGGTAGGTAATTTTAGTAGTATAGAGGTGGTTAATTCCATTGCCAGGGATGTTGAACTCTCTACACGGTCAGTTTGCTGTGTGCTCGCTTGGTGTATGTACACAGAGCAGACTGCAGAAATACGTACCTACTCTCAACGCAGCATGCAAGCTGTTAGCAATCTTCTTTACATTACCTGAGGCCCACTCCATCACCCCTTTCACTTAATATGATAGATTGCAGGACGTAATATAGAAAAATGTAGTGTGTGTGGCATATAAACTCACAGTGCATATCGGATTTAATATAAAATGCACAGAAGCCACTTTGTAATACATAGTCAAAAAGGCTGCAAGCTGCTGTATTGATGCTGTGCCCAGTTCTGGAGAATAAGGCTGGCTTCCGGTGCCAGAAAAGAGCATAGTATTCAATTTCTCATCCAGTATAGAATATAAATAAAACATGGTGTACGGTAACACCGAACTGCATGAAATGATTTCCCTTAGTACATAAACTTATAGCACCCAGTCCTTGCTTCAAGTTGAATTTTCCCAGTTCTCTCAGACAGCAATCGGGGATTATATGACCTTCTACAGCAAGAACTTCCCACTTAACAGATTCTAGGACTCCGCTGGGCCTCACGCTAATGGACAGCCATTAACCATCTTGGAACTCCCTACAATTCCCCGGAGCTTTGCAAGCTGAGTTCCTGGATCTCTCCAGAGTTAGGAGTTGACAGGCAGCTGTCAGTCAATTGGAAATTTCTTAAAGGTACACCCTGTAACAAATAAAAAAGTGCTCAGTGTTTATAATGAGGAAAGATTATTGTGCCACCACTGATATGATTTAATAAAAACATTAACCCCGTGGATGTAGACTTCTGGTCTAGTCATTCACACATAAATGCATATGTAGTATGCATTTCCTCATATTTATGGAGAGCTATTGATTCGTTTTGCTTTGCAGTTCTTGAAGACAGACAATTCTGCTTCTATAACTGCACTTTGAAATGAGTAGCTCTTAGCTATAGAAGTTCCCAGTTTCTGTGAAAGCCTGTGAAAATTAAACAAGCAAAGAAAGTATATTCTAATGCAAATTTAAAGATGTATTAATATTACTACTTTCATGAGGTTGGGTTTAAAGGGACACAAGAGGACTAATGCCGGAAACTTCTGAGATTAATTTTATCTTTTTTCTTCCTTCAGTGTCTTGGGTAATTTACTATGTTGCTGTTTGCTTCAGTCTCCCCTATAGTAAGTGTGATTGGTAAATTTTTTGCATATTCTACATGGTCCATTGGTTGAAGTTCGGGTGCTACGTAAGAGAAAGCAGAAGCTTGGGAGGAAAACAGCAGTGCTTTTCTTAGGGTTCATTGTTGTTCAGTCACTAAGTCTTATCTAACTCTTTACAACCCCATGGACTGCAGTACACTAGGCTTCCCTGTCCTTCACTATCTCTCGGAGTTTACTCAAATTCATGTCCGTCGAGTCAGTGATGCCATCCAACCATCTCATCCTCTGGTGCCCCCTTCTCCTCTTTCCCTCAGTCTTTCCCAGCATCAGGGTCTTTTCCAATGAGTCTGCTTTTCATATGAAGTGGCCAAAGTATTGGCGTTTCAGCTTCAGCATCAGTCCTTCCAATGAATATTCAGGGTTGTTTTCCTTTAGGATTGACTGCTTTGATCTCCTTGCTGTTTAAGGGACTCTCAAGAGTCTTCTCCAGCACCACAGTTTAAAAGCATCAATTCTTCAGTGCTCAGCCTTCATTATGGTTTATGGTTCTTTGTGGTTCTTTAGGACTTATACGGAGATATAAATCAATCATTCTTTTGAGAACAACTCTCAAAACTGGCTGTGAAGCCCTGGTTCAGAGGGAATTTTAAGTGGCTACTGCTATCACTTTCATCTAGGTGATTAGAGTACAATGTCTTCCACCTTTCATATCACAAATCTTTTGTCATTCCTGATTCTTAAATATAGGAAATAGATATCTTAAGAACTGTCCTCTCCAATCCGGGACTTTCACTGAAAGAGCAGATAAAGGACATAAATGAGTACTGAGATCCTGATGACTATGCTGCCTTGTTGCTGATAACACCAGCCAGTAGTTCAGCTTAATTAAAGTCATGGCCTTTTATCATCAATTCTTACATTCTAAATGTCTCTTTCTTCTTCAAAATCAGAAATGATTTCTGACTGAGAATGTTGTAGGACCAGAGCAAAGAATTCATGACTCTCCTTCATTCAAATTATATTAAGTTTTTCCTATATTTACTTTATGATTATCTCTATTCTTATTGCTATTAACAAGTACATAATTTTTTTTAATTGTCTTGAGGGTGAGTTGCAAACATAAAGGGCCTTCACTCCTAAAAAGTTCTTTGTGCATGAAGAACAACATCTTCTTACATTACAGTAAAAATATCAAAATCAAGAAATTAACACTGACAAAATGCTATTATCTCATCTATAAACCTTATTCAAATTTTTCCAGTTGTCCTAATAAAATTATCTTTACAGCAAAAGAGAGAAAAAATTCTGGTTCAAGATTCTAACTAGGATCAGACATTACATTTAGTTATCTTGTCTCTTTAGCTTCTTTCAATCTTGAACAGTTCCTTACTCTTTCTTCATCTTTCATGACTTTGCCACTTTTGTAGAATGTCCCCCTCAGTCTGGGTTTTTCCAGGGTTTCCCCATCATAAGCTAAACAACTTATAAGTGAAATTTTCTAAGGAAACATTTGGAGGAAGTTCCCATTTTTATTAGAGATGCAATATTATCAGAGTCTAGTGTGAAAAGATATTGCAACCAGAACATGATCAGAACAAGTCACAAGATAGAAACAGGGTCACCCACAAAATTATCTTCATAATTGATCTAATACAGTTCCTGTCACTTATCCCCCCTCACCTTCAAAGCACTACATTAAATCTAGTATTCTGTTAAGACAATAGGCAAAAAGAGATAGCTCCTGAACATGGGTACCTGAGCTTAGAATTCGGTATGGAAATGCATAACTCATAAATGAGGGCCATGCATATGTGTTTTGGTTTCTTGCATCACCTTTCATTATCTTAAGACTGAAAAGTTAATAACCCAGTATGTAATCATGCCATTATCAGTTTACATTGTAGTAAAGCCCATTCAAATGATGATTACATATGTTAATGAGTGTCGTTATAATGCACTACACAGTACATTACCTTCAATAAATATAATTGTTTATGCACTTTAATGAGGGTATATAATGCCCCCAAACTAATGGTATTGACTGCATTGTGATTTATGGCTCTAAAACTTTGCCATTAGGAAAAGAAATCTTACAAAACCTTTTATGTTTACCTAACTTTCTTTCACCCCCTAAAAGCTGCCACTCATCTCTCCCTCCCTCTGTTACAAGAAGGAAATAGCTCCAAGACGCTTCCACAATGTTCCCTGTCAATGCTTTTCTCAACCTGAAGAAGCAGGAGGTGGGTTCATTTAAAGGGTTTAATGAAGATCATTATGTTTACCCCTTAGTAAGGTTTAATGCATTATCTGGCAACAAAACTGATGCCACGTCAGAATTTTGGCTTCAAATCAAGTAACAAGGAATAAAAACATTGTTTGTTAAACTACACACTAGGAACAGAAAAGAAAGCCAGGGAGAGTGTTTGGCTCAGGGTCCTGCATCAGACCAGGGAAGGGATCAAGATTAAATTGTCCCTGAATACGCAGACCTCCAGCTAGGGACAAAGAGAGAGTGGGTGGATTCCACACAGCTCATTCTAACCTCAAGCTTCTTTCCCCTTTTCTTGGAACCTTTCTGTAAGGAAAAATCTAGTCTCATCTTGACAATGAAGCCCTAATCCCTCATATCTGATGAATAAAAAATATAATTATTGTGCATGATGGATACTTTGTTTTTCAAATGAATATAGATACTAAAAACAATGACTTGAAATCTCCAAATCGACTTCATATTACCTTACATTTTGGTTTTAGTGGTCTTCATGTTTCCAAGTAGACAGACATCATGTAGCTAATGTCTTCAGCAAAGACTTCATTAATAAGAGTTCTAGGAATTACTGATTAATATGTACAAACACTAAAGTCACCACTTTTATGCGGAACCTGAAGCAGAACTCACTTATGCCATTCATAACCAGAATTCCTTTTTTTCCACCCAAGGAATAGAATCTCATTTGGAGCATTATCTGGTCTCTGGTTTCAGTGTGCATATTATCCAGCTAATTTCCAGCTTATCTACTATCTGTTTCTTACCCACAGAGTGTGCATCTGAACAGTAATTGGGGTGTGACCCATCGCTCTCCGTTTATCACATCCTTCAGCCCAGGGATAATACAGACTTCCTGGTGAAAAGCAAGGTTGCAGGAGGAACTTTCCCTCAATCACTGGAAACAGAGTTCTTTCACCTTTGGAAGCAAATTTGCATATGAGGTCTCTTGGTTTTTTCTCTCGCTACAGCATACTATCTGAAAGGATTTTTAGGAGTCTGTATGAATAAATAAAACTGTGCAACTTAAAGACGAAGATTAATTCATCTAGATACTCTTAATGCCCAGTAGAAATGACAACAGGGGATCCATGCTGGCATCTTAAAAGGGTTTTTTGAACAAAAGCAGTTTCTTAAAACAGATTCCCAGGATGGAAGGTAATCACTGGAGAAACTTTCCAAGGTTTACAATGGTGTCCCAAGTAGTTTGAAAGTCAGTAGTTTTGAAAAAAAAAATTGACATTGAGATGCAATTTGTGGTAAGATCTAATTAATTTTTTTGCTCCTAAGAATAATTTATTATTTACACTTCTTATTATATATGTATTTTAGCTTCATTAGTCTGCAATGCTGGAAAAAATTATACCTTCAAGTCCTATTTATCAAATTAATGGTGCAATTTCCTAGTGACACATTCCAACATTCATTAAACCAAGTACAGTAAAAATGCATTTAAATTAGATTAGTGTGATGTAATAAAGATTCCAGTGTAGGGGGTGATATTCTAGCTGAAGAGAAACACCCAGATTGAGTTGAAAGCAACTTTGAGATAATGCTTCAAAATTGATTTTGGCACTGGTTAAGTGAAAGAATAAGCAGTGGTGTCTCTCTCCTCTAACTGCCTCTGCTTAGCTATTGTTATGCTTTACCATGACAAGGGAAAAAAAGACGCAGGGTTGTAGTACCATCATTCAGCAGAATGTCAAGCTATGCTCCGCCAAAGGCTATGATCGTAACTTGTCCTGAGCTTCTAGATTGTGACAGATTTGCTCAGGATACAAATAAATACTGTAGACCCATTGTCATCATCAATTAGCTTATGTTTGAGGATGAAAAACACCAGGTACCCACCATTACATTACCATGCATATGTCCTCACTTGCAACGATTGGAAAAGGGTTGTAGCTTGTACTGTCTCACAAGGCAAAGAGGTGACTTTTCCATGTTAAAAATGGTGAAACCCACATATGAAGAACTTCTCTCTTAAACACACATACTTGTTGTTGTTGTTGTTGTTGTTCAGTCACTCAGGTGGGTCCGATTCTTTGCGACCCCAGGGACTGTAATCCACAAAGCTTCCCTGTCCTTCATCATCTCCTGGAGTTTGCTTAAACTCATGTCCGTTGAGTCGGTGATGCCGTCCAAACATCTCGTCCTCTGTCGTCCCCTTCTTCTCATACACAGAGTAGAAACACTTAAGTAATGCTGTGAAAAATGTGTGTTCTTACATCGATATTCCTGTGCTATTACATTGCAAGCCCTAGGAAACTCTGAAATGGCCATTGTCATTTACAATGTCAGCTAAATCGGAATCTGAATCCATTAGGATAGAAGTCTTTGTAAAGAAACCCTGACAGAACTATCCAGAGTCAAGGGTGGTGCTGCCTTCTGAAATATATCCCATAACTTTTGCTGTTTGTTTGTTGTAGGCAATTCTTACTAATAGACATATCATTATTTTATTATTTATTGTTTTGACTGCACTGAGTCTTCATTGCTGGGCGCCAGCTTTCTCTAGTTGCAGCGAGTAGGGGCTTCTCTTGCTGGGAAGCATGGGCTCTAGGTCATGAGGGCTTCAGTAGCTGTGACACAGATGGTTAGTTTCCCCAAAACATGTGGAATCTTCCTGCTTTGGATCAAACCCATGTCCCCTGCATTGGCAGGCGAATTCTTAACTGGTGGACCTCCATGGAAGTCCCTAGACATATTATTAGTAGTTAGGAGAAAGCAATGGTGGACACAAAGTGGGCAGCTCATGGTGGTCCACATGACCCGAGCTGCCTGCTCTCAGAACTAGGGGTAAGGGAAAGAGTTGTTGAACCACACTGGCCATAAGTGGGCTTCTCTGAATATTTGTGCTGCAGTGAAGGAGGGAGAAGTTGAGCAGAAAACATGCTTCAGTTCTCTCTTGGCCTAGCTCAATACCAGATATCCATCCATCTTCATGTGTTTATCCACCCCCAAAAGAAGGATCTATGAGGAGGTCTCAGGAAAGAAATGAAAGTCAAAGAAATAGACATGATATGGAACAAACATAAAATGGAGGTTTTCAGTTTTAGGAAATATATCTGGTTCAAGAGACCAAGAAAAGCATAGATTTCAGAAGGCAGGAAAAAGGCAAGCAGTGATGTTGGAACAAATTGAATCATGGCCAGCAATCAGTTTACAAAATCCTTAGAAATGTGATGGATTGGCAACTCCCTGGGGAATTTGGCAGTGTGAACAACCAAGTTGAATAATTGACAAAAAAATATTTCTGGTCAGCCAGGACTACAGATTGTCCATTTATAGCTGTCAGGTCATCCAAAGATTGACAGTCTGTCACTTAACTCTGCTCTCAGAGAGCCCAGAGCATCCTGACTCTGGAGGCAGGATTCAGTGATAGGATGAGAGAAGTTTGTAGTCACTACCTGCCTCTGGTTCCTGGACTTAAATCAACATTTTAAAATGAAGTTGAAGACAAGAATTCTTTTTTTGGGGGGGGGGTTCTATTTTGTGTCTCTTTTTGAAAAAAAAAAAAAAAAAAAAAACTACTTTATAAATTACCAGGCTAAAATGGGTGTTTCTTAAGGTGTACAGCTTTATGAATTTTAATACATTGTATAGACTCCTGCCATCACCCCTATAATCAGGACACAGAACAGTTCCTTGTCCCCTCAGAACTCCTTTGCTATTTGTTTATACTCATCCCTTCCCTCACCCCACTCCTTGGCAACCGTTGATATAGTATCCTTGCCTGCAGTTTTGTTTTCTGGAAAATGCCTTTGAATATAATCATACACTACAGAACATCTGAAACTGACTTCTTCTCTGCAGAATAATGCTTTTGAGATTCATCCAAGTTGCTACATCTATCAAAAATTTGTTCTTTTTCATTGCTCAGTAGTATTCTATTATATGGATATACCACAGCTTATCTATTCAAGCACTGAAGGACATTGAGTCGGTTACAGTTTTTGGCCATTATGAAAACACTTCTATAAATATTCAAGAACAGGTTGTTTAAGAGTATATGCATTCATTTTTCTAGGGTAGATATCCAAAAATGGAATTGCTAGATCATAGGTTAAGAGCATGTTTGAACTGCCAAACCGTTTCCATAGTGGCTGTGTCGTTCTGCACTCCCAGCTGCAGTGAAGGAAAATCCTGTTGCACCACAGAGTCACTATTTTTAATGTTAGCCATTCTGATTAAGTGTGCAGTTGTATCTCATCGTGGCTTTATTTTGCATTTCCCTGATGACTAATGATTTCCCCGGTAACTCAGATAGTAAAGAATCCACCTGTAATGCAGGAGACCTGGGTTCAGTCCCTGGATCCAGAATATCCCTTGGAGAAAGGGATGGCAACCCACTCCAGGATTCTTGCCTGGAGAATCCCATGGACAGAGTAGCCTGGCAGGCTGTAGTCTGTGGGTCACAGAGAGTCAGACACAGCTAAGCACTAACAAGAAACACTTTTTCATGTGCTTTTTTGTCATCCTTATGGACTCTTGAGTGAAGGCTCTATTCAAGTCTTTTGCTTATTTTTAAAAAATACTTCCCTCTTTGTCTTTTTAAAAAACACTTATTAAGTAATACATGATGTAATGCTGCCAAGCTTTTATGTTCCTTAGAATTTGAAGCTCCAGCAGGTCAGGGTATCTTCTTGCATGGCTCACTGCTTCACATTTACCTATTCATTTTTGACTGCACTGGGTCTTCATTGCGCATGTGCGCTTTCTCTAGTTGCAGCGCTTGAGCACCACATTGCTACGTTTCGTGGCTTCTCTTGTTGCAGAGCACATGTTCTGGGGCATGTGGGCTTCAGTAGTTGTGGCTCCCAGACTCTAGAGCACGAGCTCAGTAATCGTGGAGCAGGGGCTTAGTTGCCCAGAGGCATGTAGAATCTTCCCAGACCAGGGATTGAGCCCCTGTCCCCTTTATTAACAGTCAGATTCTTAACCATTGAACTACCAGGGAAGTCCTAATGCTTTTTTTTTTTCTTACTTGATGCTCTGAGAGTTCTTTACAGATTCTAAGTCCTTTGTCATGGCTGTGATTCACAAACAGTTTTCTCCCAGTCTGTAGCATGCAGTTTCATTATCTTAACATTGATATTCACAGATCAAAGGTTTTAAATTTATGAATCTTTTCTATGCTTCATGTTTTAGGGATCATGTCAAAGATCTCTTTGCATAACCCAAATCAGGAAGATTTCCTTCTACATTTTCTTCTGGAAATTTATCGTTTATGTTTTACATTTAGATCTGTGATCCATTTTAAAGTTATTCTTGAATAAGATGTGAAGTTGAGGTTTATTTTTTGCATAGTGAAAGTGAAGTCGCTCAGTCGTGTCCGACTCTTAGCGACCCCATGGACTGCAGCCTACCAGGCTCCTCCGTCCATGGGATTTTTCAGGCAAGAGTACTGGAGTGGGGTGCCATTGCCTTCTCCATTTACTGCATACTAGGTTAATAAAAATTTGGTCATTTTTTGCATATGGATGTGCAATTACTGGTCATTACTAGTCATTCCCACTGCCTTAGTGGGTTGTCTTGGGGCTAGTGCATGCAAGAACAGAGGGAAAAGTAGAGAAAAAAAAATAACCACAAAAAACAGAGAACTCTACATTCTCTCTGAGCATTGGGAGCTTCCTTTTTTCATGCCTCCAGCCAGAACTAGAGGACTTCTTCTCAACCTCACTGTTTATTCCTGGCGTTCACTCCTAGTTTAAGCTACAGTTATATCAGGCTGTGTTCCCTGGTGGCTCAGAGGATAAAGCATCTGCCTGCCATGCGGGAGACTCGGATTCGATCCCTGGGTTGGGAAGATCCCCTGGAGAAGGAAATGGCAACTCACTCCAGTATTCTTGCCTGGAGAATCCCATGGACAGAGGAGCCTGGCGGGCTACAGTCCACGGGGTCGAAAAAAGTCGGACATGACTGAGCGAGTTCACTTCACTTCATTATATCAGGCTGAGGGATACTGGAGAGAAACAGATGGCTCAGTACCATTGGTTCAGTGGTACTTCAAACCTGGTATTCTTCTCTGATTAGTCTGCCACTATTTACTCCTCGGAGACCTCAAATATAAGCTTGATGCATTCGATTCAGGTTTTATAGTTGTATTCAGGGGGAGGGATGGGCTGAAGGTGCCTATTCCCTCTTACCTGGAGCTTACTCATCTTTCTTTTATTGCTTCTCTCTGGGACATTTATTTCTTCCTCTCCTCCTCCCTTTCTCATCACCTCATCTCAAAGATCATCATTAAAATTCAGGTTGGGTTGTTCAAAATACTTCATTTGTCTGATAGATTGATATTTTCTCATGAAAGATTAGGTCTTTTAGCTCATTATTTTATTTGTGGTTTTTGACCTATTTGTAAAATAATGCTGAAGTGTTATTTTCGGTTTGCAAGCCTTGCAGCAAATGTAAGCCTTTTGTGAACAGGATGAGGATGTGTGATAGGTAAATGGCAGTCAACATGTAAGCAGGGTCAGTCAAATCTGTAACAAAAGACTTCCTGAAACTTAATTCAAAATTAGAATGCAATCAGAGTCTAAGTCCTGGATGTACTAACATTCTACTGAGCATTAACTTTTATGGGAAAATTATACTTTTCTCTTTGCACTTTGATATGTACTTCTTTGTGTCAACTCAAACCAACATTTCACTCTTTGAAGGAAAGGTGTTTCAATATGGAAGGTTCTATGGTAACCCTGGTGCCCTCCTTGCTCTGACAGGCAGTTCACTTTCAGATTGCCATAAGAAAATGAGAGCTTGGCCTGGCTTCCAAAATCCGAGCTCAGGTTCATTTACCTCTGTCACCTCTACCCTCCCGCTCATGACCATTGATGTTGTATGCTCCTACTGTGTAGTTTGCTCAGATTTATACACTCAGCAGTCATTATTGACTAACTTGTAGCATAGACATCAAAAGTTTAATGGAAAGCGAGTAAGGACTTGGCTCTTTGATTTAGCCTCTATTTTTCTTTTGTTTAAACCAAAAGCTTTTTTTTTTTTTTTTTTTAATGCAAGAGAAAAACAGAGGTTGAACTTGAGTTGATGAAAAATATGATTTCCTATTTCTATTTTTGTCAAGCTCTAAGACCCAGTACTTGTTCTTTCTGTGATGGACCTGATTGGTCTGAACATGCCATTAGGGGACATGATAAACAGGAGACAAAGAAGCTCAAAGTAAGACCAACAGATGGCAACTTCAGGGCCTGGAACAGAAAGCATTTCACAAAAGAGACGTGGAAACGTTAGTGCCTTGATTGTAGACAGAGACATGCTTAGGTGCAAGAGACTCCCCCAGTTAAAATAAAGAAGTTGGCTGTTGGTCCAGCACAGGTCCATATTCCTTCCATGCTAACTGTGTTGACATTCTTTCTTAATCTGTTGATCCATTCCTACTAGGGTCTAAAGCAAAAAGGGAATTGGAGCTGTTCTTTCTCCATCAGAGCCTGCCCTGCACTTAGGACAATTAATATAGTAAAGACTCATCAAAGTTCTTTGGAAATCACAGAGGTCAGTTCACTAGGCTGAGTTTTAAATGAATGTTCAAAATACATAAAAACTTACTATTGTAACTACTCTAATGAGGCTTGATTTCTCCCTATGGTTCTGCAGAAGAATGTTCTAGCAGTTTTGCCCCAGTGAAACATCAGAGCAGGTGCCTAAAATAACTAACATATTAACTTTTGACATTTAAAGATGGCTTTGCTCTGATCTTAGATAAATGACTACGTATCTCTATGTTTTAATTCCCTTATCTAAATATGGGCAGATGTTGCTAATGTGCTACACAATGATTGTTAGAGAAGCACCTAAATAAAAGTACTTTATAAGTGCAGAGTGCTAGAAAATGCCACTTAATGGCAATGTATTTCCACCCACAGGAGAAAAAATATTGGTGTAAGAGATGAAGGACATAACACTCCTTAAAAAATAGAATTAGAATTCTAAAATGTTCATAGCCTAAACTATGAAAAATAAAATTAAAAAGAGAAAAAGAAAATTAAAAACTAGGTATTTCCAGTTTTGGCTTAGGTTGTAGAGAGTTTGCAAGAGCATCACTCATACTCTTAACAACACAAGCATCACCAAAAAAAATCTGGACAGACTTAAAGTTCACAACTTTTGGCTATCAGGGGGCTGAGGTCATGTGGCAACAACTAGCCCCAAACCCAAGGAGTTACAGATACCCTTTAAGGAAAGAGGGAAACTGAACACTTGTTTATCTGAAGCAGATGGAGCCAGACACTAGTAGGGAAATTTCATTAGGAATTGGGTGGAAAATTCTTAAAGATATGGGAGTACCAGACCGCCTTGCCTGTCTCCTGAGAAACTTGTGTGTGGGTCAAGAAGCAACAGTTAGAACCGAACATGGGACAACTGACTGGTTCAAAACTTGTAAAGGAGTTATGACAAGGCTGTATACTGTCACCCTGCTTATTTAAGCTATATGCAGAGTACATCATATGAAATGCCAGGCTGGATGAAGCACAAGCTGGAATCAAGATTGCCAGGAGAAATATCAACAACCTCAGATATGCAGATGATACCACTCTAGTGGCAAAAAGTGAAGAGGAACTAAAGAGCCTCTTGATGAGGGTGAAAGAGGAGAGTGAAAAAGCTGGCTTGAAACAACATTAAAAAGACTAAGATCATGGTATCTGGTTCCATCACTTCATGGCAAATAGAAGGGGGAAAAGCGGAAGCAGTAGATAGATTTTATTTTCTTGGGCTCCTTCACTGCAGACAGTGACTGCAGCTATGAAATTAAAAGACACTTGCTCCTTGGAAGGAAAGCTATGACAAACATAGACAGCATATTAAAAAGCAGAGACATCACTTTGCTAACAAAGGTCCATATATAGTCAAAGCTATGGTTTTTCCAGTAATCATGTATGGATATGAGAGTTGGATCATAAAGAAGGCTGAATGCCAAAGAATCGATGCTTTTGAACTATGATGCTGGAGAAGACTCTTAAGAGTCCCTTGGACTTCAAGGAGATCAAACCAGTCAATACTAAAGGAGATCAAACCAGTCAATCCTAAAGGAAATCAAGCCTGAATATTCATTAGAAGAACTGATGCTGAAGCTGAAGCTCTAATACTTTGGCCACCTGAGATAGAGAGCAGACTGATTGGGAAAGACCCTGATGCTTAGAAAGATTGAGAGCAGGAGCATAAAGGGGGCACAAAGCATGAGATGGATGGATTGCATCACCAACCCAATGGACATGAATTTGAGCAAACCCAGGAAGATAGTGGAGGTCAGAGGAGTCTGGTGTGCTATAGTCCATGGTGTCACAAACAGCTGGACATGACTTAGCGACTAAATGACAACAAAGCATGTAGGAGAGTGGTAAAACCAAACAAAAATTCAAGAAAGCTGACGATATACAATGCCAAGTGCTAGCAAGGAATCAGAGCAATTAGCACTCTCACATAATGCTGGTATAAATGCAAAGTGGTGTAATAATTTTGGAAAATAATTTAGTAGTTTCTTACACTTACCTTATGATGTGGTAAGGCCACTTCTAGGTTTATATTCATAAGAAACGAAAACTTATGGCCTTAAAAACCTGTATTGATATGTTTGAAAGTGAAAGTGAAAGTCTCTCAGTTGTGTCCAGCTCCGTGACCCCATGGACTATATAGTCCATGCAATTCTCTAGGCCAGAATACTGGAGTGGGCAGCCTTTCCCTTCTCCAGGGGATCTTCCCAACCCAGGGATCGAACCCAGGTCTCCCACATTGCAGGAGGATTCTTTACCTGCTGAGCCACAAGGGGAGCCCATTGATATTTTTACAGCAACTTTATTAATAATTGCTAAAAACTGGAAGCAACTTAAATACCCTCCAACTGATGAATGGATAAACCAAGATAATACATACAGTGGAATATTACTTGGCCAATAAAAAGAAACAAATGATTTGTACACCCAATGGCATTGCTAAATCTCAAGTGATTTTGTTTAAAAGGAAACTAGACCTAAATTTTAGATAATATGTTATTCCATCTGTATGACATTTTATAAGAAATAGAACTATAGGGATAGAGAAAATCTGTGGTTTCTGAAGACTAGGGTGGGAGGGGAGGCTGATCACAAAGGGATGGGAGCAAATGGGGTACTAGGGCCATTTTGTATTGTGATTATGGTGGTGAATCAAAAACCATCGATTTATATACCATAAACGGTGGATTTTAGTGTGTAATTTAAAAAATAAAGAAATGAGTTTTGACAAACCTCCTAGTAAGTGCACAGACCATATCTGTGGGCACACAAACCACCCAGGAGAGGCTGAGAAAATTTCCACAATGGTGGGACATTAGTTGAAATTTTCAGAGAAGCAGGTATAAACTCTTCCCTGTAGTTCTGTAGTTCTCCTGATACTAAGACAATGGGCTTTTTACTCCAAAAGGCAGTAGCAACATGTAGTTATATTTGAGAACATGAAAGGGAAAAGAAACATTTATTGATTTCTATATACCATGCGTTTTGCTAGACACTTTTTCACAGAGTAACAGAACCTCACTGTGACCTCAAGATTTTATTCCCATTATATAGACGAAGAAATTGGGGCTTCCCTGGTGGCTTAGCAGTAAAGAAATAGTCTGGAATGCAGGAGCCACAGAAGACTCAGGTTTGATCCCTGGGTCAGAAGATCCCCTGGAGAAGGTCATGGCAACCCACTCCAGTATTCTTTCCTGGAGAATCCCATGGACAGAGGAGCTTGGTGGGCTACAGTCCACAGGGTTGCAAAGAGTTGACACGACTGAAGTGACTTGGCACACAGATGAAGAAATGAAGTCACCAAGAGATTGAATAACTTACTCAAAGTTCTGCAACTAGCAAGCAAAATTTGGGTTTCTACTGAAGATTGTCAGTCTTATCCTTCTTCTTTTATTAGGAGGTACCACCATCTACTTGTGAATAGATAAAGAAAGTCAGATTGGTCTTTCTCATCTCTTCTCATCGTTCCTTTGTCAGAGAGCTGTAGTCTTCACAGAGTCACAATGACTTTTTAAAATAGAAGATTGTAGGCAATAGGGGCCTCTCATTCTACGGTAGTATGTTGCTCTTTCCACCTGGTATTAAACAATGTTGTTAAATTTAAAAAATTTTTACTTAAACTTTCATAAATTTAAAAAGCAGTGTTTCACAAAGAATTACAAGATTTGCAAAATTCAATCTTCATTATTTGTTCCTGTAAATGTTCAGAGATTTAGAAATGTCTTACTTAAAATTCTAGACTAGCATTAAGAAATCATAAGAGAAAAAAACAGTACCATTTTTTTGAGAGTAGGGAACAGAGGTCAAGTCAGAATAGGGAGGGTTAGGAATATTTAATTAAAATTGGTTTCACTGGGCTGAGGTAAAACATTCATATGTGTATTATTGCCTTTTTATGATAAACTATTTATGATAACAATTTTAATATATATCTGATATTTTACCAGCTCAAACAACCTTTAATGAAAAAGAACTTGCTAGCACAAAATAGAATGTGTGTTATATTCCTGAAGGCAAAGACAATATTTTCCAGTTTTATTGAGATATAATTAGCATATAACATTGTGTATGTTTAAGGTGTATGACATGATTTGACCTATGTATGTGTTGTGAAATGATTACCATAAGATGTTTAGTTAACATCCATCACCTCACAGAGTTACGATTTTTTTTGTGATAAAAGCTTGAAGATCTACTGTCTTAGCGCCTTTCACATACTTAACACGGTGTTGTTAACTATACTCACTATGAACTCACACAGCTAAACTGAAAAAATAAATTCTCCAATGCACAGCAAAGACAATACTTAAAGTATATAAGAAATTAATTAGCTATAATTAAAGAAATATTCTCAAATACTCTGTAAATGATTATTCAGTAATTGGTTTTTGAGATCAATTTGGGGAAAAAAAATGTCTACCTCGCTTGCCAAATAAATTATAGAAGAATTAAATATTTAGCTATAGAAAAGTAAAACAAAAGTGCACTAGGAAATCGTTGATAAATATGTCTATAAATAGACTATAATTATATTTATATATATATAAATATATAATATATATACAATATATAAATATTATATATATATTATATATAAATATAAATATATAAATATATATTTATATATAAATATATATATTATATATAAATATAAATATAAAAAATATATAAATATATAAATATATTTATACTTTTGGGAATGAAGAAAGCTTTTCTAAGTATGACATCAAAGGCATAAATCAAAAGGAAAAAGCTGACAGTGTCAACTACATTAAAGGTAAAACTTCTGTAAATTGAAATCTTTATAATCAAATTAAAAGAAAAAGCCTAAGCTAGAAAAAAGCATTTGCAACATATATGGCAGGGAAAGAATTGCTATCCCAAAGTTAATGTCTCAAATATCGGTAACAGTAACAACCTACCAGAAAAAAAATAGCAAAGACTTGAGCAAAATTTACACAAAAGAATGTAATTAGCCAATAGACCTTGAAAAACTAAATCTTTGAAATAAATACATGAAAATTTAAAAATAAGATGATCTTTGAAACTAATTGCATTGGTGAACAGTTATTTCCAATACCCAGCTGTAGCAAAAGAAAGTGTGAAAGTGTTAGTGCTTCAGTTGTGTCCGACTCTGTAACCTCATGATCTGTCCATGGACTTCTCCAGGCAAGAATACTGGAGTGAGTTGCCATTCCCTTCTCCAGGGGATCTTCCCCACCAGGGACTGAACCCAGGTCTCCTGGTTCAGCATCTCCTGCAGAATCTCCTGCAGGCAGATTCTTTACCATCTGAGCCACCAGGGAAGCGCAGTTGTTGTGGCAAGGATTTGAGCAAAATTAACATTCTCATTTGTTACTACAGAAGAATTTTTGCATGAGAATTTAAAAAATACATTTTAAAAGCCTTAAATGCTGCATAGATTTGACCCGGAAATTCCAGAGTTCGAAAACTATCTGAAGGAAGACGATATGGACAAACACTTACAGATGTTTATTGCAGTATTGTTACTAATAACGAAAAGTGCTAGTCTACATGTCCAAAAATGGGGGTGTGTCGGTTGGAGAATAATTTAGGGTGCACACATGGGCAGAGGAGCCTGGGGGGCTGCAGTCCGTGGGGTCACGAAGAGTCGGACATGACTGAGCGACTTCACTTTCACTTTTCACTTTCATGCATAGGAGAAGGAAATGGCACCCCACTCCAGTGTTCTTGCTTGGAGAATCCCAGGGACGGGGGAGCCTGGTGGGCTGCTGTCAATGGGGTCGCACAGAGTCGGACACGACTGAAGCGACTTAGCAGCAGCAGCATGGAATACTCAGTGATTTTCTTTGTTGTTATTGTTTAGTTGCTAAGCTGTGCCAGACTGCTCATAACCCCATGGTCTGCAGCAGGCCAGGCCCCTCTATCCTCCACTGTTTCCCAAAGTTTGCTCAAATTCATGTCCATTGAGTCTGTGCTGCTATCGAATCATTTCATCCTCTGTCTCCCCCTTCTCCTTTTGCCTACCATCTTTCCCATTCTAGAATGGGTTTATATTGGCTGGTAAGTGTAGACTGTTAAGACTTCAGGAATTTTAGAAGCCAACTGTTGAAGTGCTGGTATCTTGAAATCAACCATCATGTGAGCGCTTTCTGAAAATGCTGAAAATCTAGACTGGTTTGATTGCTCAGAGAGCTGACTGAAAAACATCTACCAGCATTTAACTGCCTTACATCTATTATTAATGATATTTGTACAAAATTAAATGACAGCGAAAAATATTTACTATTTTTTTCTTACATGGGGATATCTTCTAAAGCAATATGTGTAACGATTATTTTAAAAACAGAGAAAAAGAAACTGGAATATGAGCCATGTAGCATTTTCTGAGTGGTTACATTAAAAGCATGTATTTTATTTACTTTTACATAGCTAGATTTTCTACTTGGAACATATGATACTTCTGTAGCAAAACATCATTGTTTGAATAAGCAGTTCTTGGTGTTTCTGGGTAGCTGTGTACTCCGTTGCTAAGTTGTGACTGACTCTGCGACTTCACGGACTGTAGCCCACCAGGCTCCTCTGTCCACAGGATTCTCCAGGCAAGAATACTGGAGTGGATTCCCTTCTCCAAAGGATCTGCCCAATCCAGAGACTGAACCAACATCTCCTGCGTCTCCTGCATTGGCAGGTGGATTCTTTACCACTGAGCCTCCTGGGAAGCCCTCGATGCTTCTGAGTTACTCCTAAATATCTTTAGGAGAATCTTCATAATAATACAGAGCAGGAATCAACGAACTTTGGCCCATAGGCCAAATCCAGCCTATCACCTGGTTTATAAATAAAGCTTTATTGGAATACAAGCTCATTTGTTTACATATTGTTATGGCTGTTTTTGCACCTTAATGGTAGGATTCAGTAGTTGACACATAGACTGTGTGGCTCACAAAACCTAAAATATGTGCTGTCAGACCCTTAGAAGTTACCATCCATGTTCTAGATATACTTTGGACCATGTCTGTCTGCCCCCTTATTAAGAGATTTCTTCTCATCTATGTTCTCACAAACCCTCCCAAATGGAAGTGGCCAATTTCTATCCCTTCGTCCAGGTCAAGAGTCACTGGATCCTTACTCAGGACCTAACTCTCCTTAAAGTGACTAGTGACCAACTTATGTGACAGTTTTTTCTTCTGGGAATTTTGTGCTGGGAGACCAGCAAACTGTTGGCATTGACCTAGATGCTGCAGATAGAACCCAAAACTAACCTTAAATTTCAGTTCAGCGGAAACTGAATTTACAGAGGCAGTAAATTGGAGAGGGGTGATTCCACTCTAGTGGTTCCCCAGAGAGAAGCCATGAGCTGAGGAAGACCACGTGGTGCCTGGGAGGAGAGAGAAGACTTGGTTTCCGTGTTTATAGTTCTTTGGTTTTGTCCCCAAAAGGGGGCATGTTTGATTCTTATGCAAATGTCTGTCAGATGAACTCTGGACAGAGAATATTACTGTATTCTTAGAAGTATTTAAGGACTCATGGAAAAACCTCACTGGTCTGAATGGTAAAATAATATGTCAACCATTAAGAATAGAGGGTACTTCCCTACAAAATAATTGTTTGTATGTTATAACAAAAAAAGTCACACTAAATATAATTTTATAATAGCCAATGTACCATTGTGTACTGTTCTATTACAGTTGAATGTATGAATGCTCACCCTGCACAGTGACGGGAAAGGGTGTTTAAGGCCATTGAACATTATTAAGATGCCACTGGTACAGAAACACCTGTGCCAATGGGCTTGAAGCTCATCCTCTGTGGAAGTCAGCAGCCCCTTACTGCTGATGCCGGCAACAACAGGAAAGAAGAAGGTGGATGTTAAGAGGGACCCACGAGGCTGAGAAACACATGGGGGCCCCTCGCCCCCGGAGGGAACTCAGAACTGTTTTTGAAGAAACTCAAGGGTGCTAGGGCTCGGTGAGTGGAGGAAAAAAGCCAAGGGACAATGATTTGTGACAATTTTTGTGGCCTTATTTTTATGACCCCAACAACCCTGTGAAAGTAGAAGACTTGGGGTTTTTAGTCTCAAGTCACAGACAAGGAAACTAAAACTCAGACTTGGCCACAGAGCTGACAAGGCAAAAGGACTGGGGTTCAAACCCAGATCAGACCCTCAGTTCTTTTGTCCTGTTTTTCAACAAATGACTGTCACGTTAGCAACGCATGTCATACAATATGAATAAATAATACTTGGAAACCTACTTGGAAAGAGAAAGAATCAGTCTATCCCCGTGACAGTGCCTTCCTCTAGGGGTTCATCTAGTGGCTTGAACACAGCCGTTGTTCAAAAGCTTTTGAACAGTCTGCCCATTGGTGTGATCTGGTCAGACGGGGCCAAGTTGTTGTTGCTTAGTCGCTAGATTGTATCTGACTCTTTAGGGACCCCATGAACTGTATAGCCCGCCAGGATCCTCTGTGCATGGGATTTCCCAGGCAAGAATACTGGAGTGGCTTGCCATCTTCTTTTCTCTTCTCTATTCAAGGACAGTCCCAGGAATGGTTCAGGAAGCTAATCCCTACCTGGGTTAGTGAGCTTCACATCAGGCTTCTTCTGTTGCCTATATCTTGTGAGTCTGACCTTGTAAAGACTGACAAGGAATGTAAAGTCATGTGCCTTTTCTATAGAAGGGTGGATGACTTTTTTAAAAAAAAACAGAGGCATCAATATTATTGCTGGTGAGTATAGATTTTGCAAATGGTTTTCAAGGTCGATACATATTAATCGGGAGTACTGGGATACTAGAGTGGCTTTTCTAAGAACCACCTGGGCATTACTAGAAAGTAACAGATCTTACTGGCTTTCAGTCTCGGTTCCACTGTCTTCACAACAGTAGAATCTAAGCAACATAGGGCTTAAAAAAATAAATCTGAAAATTGCCAATGACAGGCAGGAGCCCCTTGTCTAATTGTATTCAAACTCGTCTGAACTGATTTCCAAAGACCTTCATCCTTCTCCTTGCCTCTTTCAAAAAGAGCAAACCAGCAGCTTCTTTTAACTCAATTCTGTCTGGGAAGGGTTTTAAAACTAAAAAGAGAGAGGGTGGGGAAATCTGATCTACCAGCTCTTGCATTCCACCAGCCCTGCCGTATACAGAATAAGGAAGGTTCATTTTGGACTGAGGTTGCCAAGGTCACCAGATAGCAGCCTGAGTCCCTGCTTTTATGCTGAGCGTGACATTTTTGGTGTCCTTTGTGAGGCGGTCCATATGGAAAGCAGAGCACCTAGTCAGAGCTGGGCTAATTCCTTGTGGAATGAGGGAATGTGGAATGTGAACCAGCCAGGAGCGAGCAGAAGCAGTGGATGTCGCAAGTTATGCCAAGATGAAGGCTGCTGCCTCCCAAGTGATGTCTCTGTGTACCAGGTCCCCCTGAAGCAAACCCGCACTGCAAGATGACCCTGGTTTCTCCCGGCTTTATAGACAGTCTCCAGTAGTGATTTGACTGCATGACTCTCAGCACCGCTAATGCTCCGGTGTGTGGGGGCAGTGAGGGGGGGAAGGAAGAAGAACTCTGGGACCCCCAATGACAGGGGATCATCGCTGCAGAGACCTTCACAGCTCTTTGCTGCTAACCTGGGTTGTTGTCCTCTCCCTACCTCCTGAGTTCAGAAAAACCTCAAGAAAATGACTCAGATTCGAGTTATTTCCGATTGTGATTATCTGAGAGCTAATTATTGCCTTTTGCACCATCGCTTGGCTTGTTCCTGCCTTCCCCTGGCCCTCCTGCTGCTGACCATTTCCCTGTCATTAGCACTTTCACCAGCAACCACGACAGCAAGGACAGCAGAAGAGAGCGTGCTTACATCAGTCCGCTCTGCTGTAGTTTATCAGCTCTGTGTGCAGGTTCCAGATGGAAGGGATGAAGGCTCCAGACCTTGCTCTCTCTCCCTGTCATCACCGGTAGAGATAACTGAGAATCGTGTGGCCAAATGCTTCATGCTTCATGTTAGCAGCTGCCCACATGGTGCTGGCAGTTGGTTGACTTATGTCAGTTCTCTTTGGGCTTGTCCTGAGTCGTCTGGTGTCTAAACTGTGGCCAGGTCACCGGGGAAATTGTGCTCATTTACAGACCAGCAAGGGGCTGGTTCGAGAATGCAGGTCTGATTTAGAATCCAGGTCCACTGCTAACTAGCCATTAGAACTCTGGTTCCTCGATGGGGAGGACATGTGTGGTTTCTGTCAGCTCACCATTCATTCCCTCTCTCCTCATTGAACTCATGGTTGAGTTGGGTGGAAGACAGATAACCTCCAAATCTTTCTTTCTAATGAGGTTAAAAGCTTCAGTTCTCAAAAGGGGATTTGTGGGTATGATGAGTGCTAAGCCACTGCAGTCATGTCCCACTCTTTGTGACCCTATGGACTGTAGCACATCAGGCTTCTTTGTCCATGGGATTCTCCAGGCAAGAATACTGGAGCTGGTTGCCATTCTCTTCTCCAGGAGATCTTCCCCGACTCAGGGATCCAATCAGCTTCTTTTATGTCTCTGGCTTTGGTCTGCAGGTTCTTTACCACTAGCTCCACCTGTGGGTATGATCAAGTAAGAGAAACAGACACATAGAAGGAGACAAGGATCTACAGACCCTGAGACTGGATCAGGAGCAGGACCCCACAGAGAAGTGGCTGTATGGTGTGTCTTGGCCACGCAATGTGTGCCCAAGGATGGCACTGAAGTCGTAGAGTCACTGGACACAAAGCAGCCAGTGAAGGCAGGAAATGCACCACCTGTCTAGAATGGGGATTGAGGCAACAAGAAGCCACAGCCCAGCACCCACCATTGATCCCTTGTCTTTGCATAGACGTCAGTGCAAATCCTCAGAAGAAATTAGGCTTACTCTTCCACCAATGGGAAAAAGTAGACTGAGACACAGAAATGAAGTTAAGGTATAGAAAATGGATAAAATTATCTTTCCTGAGTACCTAATTTTATGAAATTATCTCTGATATGCTAATTATTTAGTGTATACTCGTGTGAAGCATACACTCTTCTGAAATCCTAAAATAGGATTAGTAATTCTCAAATAACCTGCTTGTTAACATTTGTGACTGAATCACTCCATTCATATTTGTTTAAATAGCAGATAAAACCATGACAGTTAAGATTCTGGTGCTTATTCTTTAAAACTCTCAGCTGAGGTATAAATGAGAAAGTATCTTTCTAGAAGATGATTTGGCAAAAGGTAACAAAATCCCTAAAAGGGTGCATATATCCATTGGCCCCAAAATCTTACTTTGAGGAATTTACCCTACGTCAATAATCATGAATGCATTTGAAGATTTAACTGTAAGAATGTTTATAATGGTGACAAAGTTAAGTTTTTCCATTTTATTTCATTTTTTATTGAGGTATAATTTATTTATTGTGAAATGTACAAATTTTAAGTGTACAGTTCAATAAGTTTGAACAAATCCACGTGCCATCAGGATACAGGATGTTTTATCACCCCAGAACATCCCTTAGTGCTCCTTCCCACTCAGTGGCTCCACCGGAGCAATAGCTATTCCGATTTCTATCACTATGGTTTAATTTTCCTTATCAGAGATACTATCATGACAATATCAAATGTATGATTTTTTGATACTTATCTTCTATGAACCGTGATCCTTAGCATCTACTCTAGGCTTAGGGAAGGAGGGAGTGTGAATGCAAACTCAAGGACAATGTGGTAGGATGCTGTCCCAGGCAAAAAGGAGGAGGAATTGGGAAGAAAGGCTGTCCTTCTATTCTAGTGGACTGTGGGAAATGATGAGGTAAAGGAATCAGGCAAGATGATCCATACTTTTTTTATCATCCAAGAGCTGGGAGAAAGGTTAGACAGGAAGAAGTAGAACCCTGTAGCTGACAGTCTTGCCATTCTCCAATTAATATAAAGCCTTCCTCCTCATCAATGAGATATCAAAAGAAATGATGGTTGAGGGTTTTATGGACAGGGTGCTGTTTTCCTTATAGAAAGAATAGACATTATTGTATCACTTCTTCACTCAACTTTTTTCATTGAGACCACTAGGCAACAAGCTTGAGGATGAAAAACCAGGATGCTGAAGGATGGCAGTGGGAAATATAGAAAGAGACCAGATCATTGGTGGCAGCCCCAACAATGTTACTAATTGCTTATCCTTGGATTTCATATTATACAAAAAATACAGATCCTCGTTCATCGAGCTACTGATAGCTGGATTCCAGTTACTTAAAGCTGAAGGTGTTCCTGATGGGTTTCCTATTTGGAACTCTAAGAGGAGACTGCCTTGCAGGGCTCTCTAATCCCATGCATACCAACCTAGTGTAGCCACAGCAGAGTAATGTTGGTGGCATGGGAAGGTTAACCACAAGAGAAGTCTGAATGAAGCCACCTCAATTGTCCATCAGTATCTGCATGGCATGGAAAAATCCAGAAATCCCTATTGACTTCATAGAGACAGGCAGACATTATTAGCTGATGCTGCTGATGGGGGAGGTTCCTGGGGGAAAATGATCCTGAGATTGGGAGCTTTGTGGTGGATCACTCAAGCCAGTGATTGAATTTGTGACACACAAATAACTCAAGGCAACACATAAGACCAGTTGGAATGCAGGTGGTACTAGGTTAAGCAGCAAGAGCTAGCAATACTAACAAATCAAGAAAAAGTAAACTATGAGTTATTTGGACATTGGCCTCAACATAGTATGTTCACGGGGCTTTCCAAAGATGCGAACAGCCTCAGGCAAGAATCTGGGTCCAAAGACTCACTTTTTCCTGCTACCATGTGAATGTAAGTTACCTGATGCTCCTACATCCCAGGCACTAATTACAAGGGAGTAGGAGGAGGGAATCTGAAAGACTGAGCATTTGTCCAAAAGGTACCTAACTACTCAAGAGTGAATGTTTAACTTGTAACACTAGACTGAGTGGACTTTCTGCACAGTTACTTCTCTAGCCACATGTTACTCAATATTATTTATTTTTCATTACTTAAAATATCAAAAAGGGAGGGATAGTATTAGAGTAAAAAATATAGGTCATTGTTAGATAAATTATAGAAGAGCCATTGAATAAAATATTATTTGGCAATTAAAATGAATTAGTGTTTCAGCTAAACAAGGTGGATTGAAGACACAGTAATCAAAACTTACACTCCTCAAATCCCCTCTAGAATAATAAAAGACAGGAAATGGGAGAGGAGGAGCAGAAAAAACAAATCAGAAGCTAGAACAGAGCATAACAAGGGGTAACTGACTTTAACAGACCTAAAGAAAGCTTCATTCTCAAAATATTTATTTGGCTGCATGGGTCTTTGTTGTGGCATGTGAGATCTAGTTCCCTGACCAGGGATCCAACCTGGGCCTCCTGCCTTGGGAACGCAGTCTTAAACACTGGGCCAGCAGGGAAGTCCTGATAGCTTCATTCTTAAGTAACAGTGGAGGAAGTCCAGAAATTGGCTGATCTACAATGAAGAATATCAGAGAAGCTCAGAGATTGAACATCAACATAATTTTGGTGTGTGTGTGTGTGTGTGTGTGTACACATGGAGCTGGAAAAAGACAGTTGAAATGGTAAGAAGCAGTTATAGATCCCTGGCTTCTTTTCCACACTCCTTGAGGTCTCCTTACAAGTCCCACCCCAGCAGAAGACTGAAATTCACTCTCCAGAGAGGCTAAGCCAAAGGTCTCGTGAGCTAATGGACATTGGACAAAGTTGAAGGCTTCAAAGAGAGTGGCTATATGAAAGGGTTGACGCTGAAGGGTGAGAGTCCTGGCCCCTTGTCACACTTTGCCCACAAAATGATGAAACTTAACTATAACCCCCAAGAAGAGGACTGGAAGTTTCTGTTCTTAAAGTTGATCTTTTTTCATCTTCAAATAAAAAGACCTTCAGACACTAAGTGGAGGTGTTTTCCCCCAAGATCAGCTTGAAATCCAATCAGCCACGCCTTCTCACTTACACAGAGCTTCTAACAAACTTTTCAGTGTTTCATACTAAATCGAAGCAAACCAGTGGAGTTAATCAGGCATTTGGAGAAAGCCTGTGTGTTGGTCAATGTTCCTGGTTACAGACATGGAATTCATGATTGGCTCATTTAAGCAGAAAATGAATGAGTTAAAGCATATTATTGCAGAATTAGAGGGAGATGCATAGGTAAGTTTAGAAACCAATGGTGAGTGACAGGCTTTAAAAATTAGTAGTTATTGAGTCAGCTTCAGGGGCCAGACTGAGCTCCCACTGCTTGGTTGGTGACAACAGGCAAAAGAAAATGATTGTTATGTGTAAATGGAGACAAATTTGTCTGTGAATCCTCCAGAATTTGTAGGGAGAGGGGCTATGGGAAAAATCAAGACATCATTTTAATTTTCCAGGTAGGGAATAGAGAGTCTTATTTTTATTTTTTTATTATCAATTTTTTACTCCACAGACATGAACTCTGATACCTTTGGGTTCCATGTGTAAGAAAAGAAGTAAAATCAAATTTTAGCTGAAAATATCCCTGCAATATTGGGATTTTGGTAATAGCTCATTTTTCTCTATGTGGTTACTGTATGTTTCCACATTTCATTATTTTTAAATCAGAAGTATTTTTAAAAATTGTTGGAGAGAAAAGAAATATTATTGGTGGCCAGAGTGGGCAGATGAGCTAAGAAACCCTAGAGCATCTCTTTGCCTTTGTAAACTTCTTCCTGGCTGTTTTTGGGGTAAAGTTCACTTGGAGAATGCTCGCCTCTGTTCCACAGCTCTGAGTCAACTGCTTCAGACTTTCAACATTCTGACTAGCTTTTAACCGGTAATGAGAAGGCTATTCCAGATAAACGTATGTAGGCCAGCAGGAGAAGAGGGAGAGCTACACATGGTCAGAAGGCTTTTGATTAAGCATCGCAATCCAGACTACCAGCAAGTTTCCCACGTGAGCAGAGGGGAGGGGTGAGTGAAGCAGCAGCAGCTCTTGATCAAGATCTTTACCTGGTTGGGACTTTATAATTCCTAAGGTCAGTCCATGTTTGAGGGTATGATTCACTGCCCTATGTCTCCCACCTCCCATAATCTCATCGAAGTTCATCCATCCAGGGACAACCCCTCAGTCATCCCTGACTTCTCTTTTCCCCCCACCTCCAACTTTGAATCACCCACTGAGCCTGTATTTTCAGTTCCAAGTCTGTCTCTGAGGTGATTTCCAAGTCTGTCTCATTCTCTGAATCACCCTGCATCTGCCACTCTCAGGCCTTCCTCTCTGCTGCCCTGGACAAATGGGAAACCTCCTAAGTGTCTGGTTGGCCTCCAGCTCTGTCAAGGAGGAGGCCCCCCTTCCCCACAAGGGCAATGCCAAACTCCCTTGCAGGGCGCACAAACCTTTCATAAACGGACCCTAAACTTTAGTCAGTTTCTGCTTTGAAAATGACCAACTCGTCCTTGTTTGCCAGAAATTTTTCAGGTTTTTAACACCCAGAATACCCTTCATTCCTGGGAAAACCAGGAGGTTGGGCATCCTATCCTAGCCCTTGTCACCCACCTCCAACTCAGCTGGCACATTAACAAAAACTTTATATTTAATAAGACAAGGTATGACTGTGCCTTAAAATTTTTTATCTGCCCCAAGCCTGCACAGGATCTGGCATGTCATAGGCAGTAAGTAATCTGTCACTCTCCAACAATTCATGATGTCAATAAGGCTAGTATTTTCTTAAAGATTTTTGACCTCCTCTCTGTTATTTGTCTTGAGAATGAAAGTTTTGAAAATATATTTTATTGTGACACTCTTTCCTTTAGTAAATGACACTGGCTTAAAATGGTGGGCTAGGTGTTTTTTCTACCACCTGCCAATAGAGAAACAAAAAGCAATATTCATTTATTAGAAATTACTGAAAATAATGAATTTTATCACAGGAAAGAAAGACACAGCTCCTATACTCTACTAACCCCAGGTTCTTATGAAACCCGTCTACTTTAGAATGTTTGAGTATCATTCTCGGATAGATGGTCTTGTCATTACCTCACTTTCTGAAGAAAGATCAGATTGGTGAAAGTCTTAAACTTTGGAAGCATGCTTTACAAACTCTGTGACTATTAGTTCCCAAGGACCATATTATCATTAAAAGTAGTAGGCTTAATGAAAAACCCATCAAACACAACAGGAAATGCAATATTGTTTTTTTCCATTTTAATAAATATTATTTTATGAACTAGATATTTATGTATAGTCACACTGAAATTCACCACTGAAGGAAATGGCTACCTACTCCAGTATTGTTGCCTGGGAAATACCATGGACAGAGGAAGCCAGCAGGCTACAGTCTGTGGGGTCGTAAAACAGTCAGATGAGACTTAGTAAGTAAACAACAACGACAACCACAACCACTGAAATACCTCGTTACTAACATAGATGCTATTAGTCTGTGTGCTTATTACACTAATGTTCATGGCAGAGATCACTGGAAATGACATGCATTTGAGAAAAGTAGAGAACTCTCCAAAATTAAACAGTTTAATCCCTGTTTCTGATTGTGATTCAGTCAAGTCTGTACCAGGTGTGTTTGGTAACCTGTATTTGATTTTGTCTTGAGACGCCATTTCCCTGTGTGCTGTGCTGTGCTTAGTTGCTCAGTCATGTCTGACTCTCTGTGACCCCATGGACTCCTCCGTCCATGAAGATTCTCCAGGCAAGAATACTGGAGTGGGTTGCCATGCTCTCCTCCAAGGGATCTTCCCAACCCAGGGATCAAACCCAGGTCTCCTGCATTGCAGGTGGCTTCTTTACCAGCTGAGTCACCCGGGAAGGCCATGAATACTGGAGTGGGTAGTCTGTCCCTTCTCCAGGGGATCTTCCTGACCCAGAAATCAAACTGGGATCCCTTGCATTGCAGGCAGATTCTTTACCAGCTGAGCTACCAGGGAAGCCCCTTTCCCTGTGTGGAGCATTCTAAAACTCAAATTGGTTCTGCCACTTGCTCAGCTGTGAGGTTCTTACATACATTCTCCAAACGCACTAGGAACTCCCTGGAACCTCATCCCATCTCTGTTCTTTTGAATGGCTAGGTATTCACACACATCCCCTGGTAAGAGGTTCAGACGTTTGTAGTTGCATCTATTGCAAAGTTCTTTTAAATCCTCTCTTACACTGACTAAAGACTACTTTTTAAAAATTGAAGTATAGTTCATTTACAATGTTGTGTTAGTTTCAGGTATAGAGCAGTGATTCAATTATATATTCTTATTCAGATTCTTTTTCCGTTATAGGTTGTTACAAGATAGTGACTATAGTTTCCTGTGCTATACAGTAGGTCCTTGTTATTTATTTTGTGTCTAGCAGTGTGTATATGTTAATCCCCAACTCCTAATGTGTCTTCCCTCCCACCCCCTCTATTCCTTTTGGTAATCATAAGTTGGTTTTGACTGTGAGTTTATGGCTTGAGACCTCTGCCTGATGTGGCTGCTTTCTTTACCCCTTTGTGAAACTCTCTTCAAAAGAGTAATAGGTGAGAGGACTCGGTCAGCCTAGTTACCCTGGCGACTGCAGAGAGTGTGTGTCCACAATGCACACGTACCCAGGTGGGTGGAGGAGAGGTTGCTCATTAAAATATACTCCACATGAAGAGGAGATGGGGGAGTGTGACTCTTTCCATGTTCAAGTGAAAGTCATGTACCCTGCAAAAAAAGAAGCTTGTGGCTGAATCTATTGCCAAGTTTCTTAGGTCCTCTGCACACTGACTAGACTGCTTTTTTTTTAAAGGACGCTTTCTGGGGTTGAGTTTGTACCCCATGGATCTTGCTCTCACAGCATCTTTTCACTTGCAATCCACACCTTTTCATCTTTTGCCCTCTTAGGAAAGGTAGTTGAAGAAGGAAATGGCAACCGACTCCAGTATTCTTGCCTGGAGAACTCCGTGGACAGAGGCGCCTGGTGGGCTGCTGTCCATGGGGTTGCACAGAGTCGGACATGACTGAAGTGACTTAGCATGCATGCATGCATGCATTGGAGAAGGAAATGGCAACCCACTCCAGTGTTCTTGCCTGGAGAATCCCAGGGACGGGGAGCCTGGTGGGCTGCCATCTATGGGGTAGCACAGAGTCGGACATGACTGAAGCGACTTAGCAGCAGGGAAGGTAGTAAACAATTTTTTAAAAATTTAAATATATATATTTGTATATGTATATATGTATTACAATTGCAAGTAAAATGTTTGTGGGAAGAATCTGGTTTTTTTGGTTGTTGTTGCATGCCTTTCTTCGATCTTGACTTGGAGCCAGATTTATCTTTTAGAATTTCTATCTTGATCTCTTGCTTATGAACAGGGAAGAAAAATAAATATGTTTCACAATGACCACCTGAGTCTGCGGCAAATCACATCTTAATCTCCTTCCATTTTGGCAAAGATTTTCAAACCCAAACACTTTCTGTGCAGCCTCTTATAAAATAATACCCCATCCTCCTTCACACACCCACAGCAAATGTCACTAAATAATTATACACTCAGACTCTTTCTATCCAGCTCGCCAGATAGGCACTATTAATTAAACAGATCTGGAATATGAGATAACACCTATTTGCCACCCCTCTTTTACGGTATCATTTTCTAACTTACTCTTCCTCTCAACCTTATAGACTTTGTAATGGAATGAATGTTTTTTGTTTGAGAGATGAATGGGGCTTAATATTTTATAACTAGCCTCATATTTTTAGATGTACTTTGAAAAAAGTTTTAAACACCTATATTCTCTCAGATATATGTAAAACTATATTTGAACTAAAACCACTCGTTTCTGTATAATAATTTTAGGGTGGTTTCTGATACTCTTGAGGAGTTTGAGGTAAAAATTTATTGTTATCCTCCTTCTCCATAAAGTATTTACTGAGTGCCTCGTAGTATATGGTTTAAGCAAAGCATTGCACAAAGCAAATTATTCAGGTATAGTCTGAGTGCATAACAGTTTGAGACATAAATGATTTCATACAACTACAGGAGTTAGCAGGGCTAGTTTATAATGCAGATATTGTTTTATAAGGTGTTATTATCTTAGAATACATGTGTCAAGAATTCAAAGAACAAAGTTATTTTCAATGATTACATTTATGGTGGCCAGATACTGTTTTACTTGGAAGCATGGCTTGGCAATCCACCCAGGATCTAGGCAACCGTTTTATTCCCAATTGCACCCTCCACCCCCACCGTTTCAGGTAAAGTGTCAGGTTGGTGCTCTGCTGCTGGGAAAACTAATGATCAAAACTCGGGGAAAAAATCTTTAGAGGTTTTTTCTGGCAGATACCTATGGTCTGGAGGGAAGTGTTGCACAGTGAAAATGATCATGTTTACTCCTAAACTAAATGGGCATTCATCTTATTCTTATGCCTGTCGTGGTGTACCCAGAAAGTGCTGGATGGAGTGAGCATAATGGGATAACCCCCCGCCCTCTCCAGGAAAAGAAACTTCTCATTGTAATGTTATGGTGTGCTGTACAATAGTAATGATTTTTATAGCTTCATAGTATACTCTCAACAAACAGCGTTGAAAATGGATTAAATGATTTCGTTTTGCTTTGGCTATTAGTCTATCTCAGAAACAGTTTACCGTCTCATACGTAATATACCGATAGTGATTATCCCTTATTTCTAAGTAACACTCTCAGGGGTTCAATGACAATGAGAACAGCAGGAAACGCCAAGGAGCATAATGGCTTCCTAAGCAGCTATGTAACTTTCCATTTCTCTGAGGGCCGAGGTAAGTCGGTGGACTGGTGGACAGAGAACTTTTGTCTTCTGAATGCTGTCTTATTTCCCCTGTAAGAACCCATGATCGAGGGGCGTCAGGACAAAAGAGCTTGAACCGGCGATACGAATTTTTTTCACATCTTGGCAGACGCTCACACACCACCCGAGTCTAGAGTGATAATGGTATTCTTTTCCTGACTATGACCCACCACAGGAAAACCATGAGGGTCACACAATGGCCAGAAATTAACTCTTGACATGCTTGCAGCTTTTCCAGCAAACATTGGGGCTTAATATTACAGAACTAGAAGAGCTGATCTCCCCTGGTGATAGCAATCTGCCTTTCAATTTTGCTGTCTCGAACAGCCAGCTGTGAGCCTTTATATAACATTTCACAGTCCCTTAATTACCACATGACAACCTCAGGGCTGCTAATCCTAATACCGTTCCAAAGTGAGGGACTTATGACATGTCAGCAGTTTAATGCAACTCTTTCTGTGGTAATCATGTTTCGTGGAAAATATAGTTCTTCCCCAAACACAGCGAATACTCACCTTACAATGTTCACATAAACTTTTGCTTATGCCCCACATCACTGGAGAGAAATAGCCTCTTGTGTCCTGGTAGAGAGATGTACTGAGGCTGCTAAGCATGTAACAGAAAGCCAAATCAGAAAGACTGGTAGGGGAAAAGAAGTGGATAATATCAGGCCAGACAAGATTCATTGCACTGCTCAGGCATAGCATAGCTAGCCTTTTTCCTTTTCTTGGTAGAAATTGGGCTACAAATGCAGCATTCATAGGCCCTATGATGATGCATGGTGATTTAGTAGCTAAGTCATGTCCGACTCTTGTGACCCCATGGACTGTAGCCCACAAGACTCCTCTGACCATGGGATTTCTCAGGCAAGAATACTGGTGTGGGTTACCTTTTCCTTCTCCAGGGGATTTTCCCAACCCAGGGATTGAACCTGTGTCTCCTGCATTGCAGGTGGTCTCCTGTATTGCAAGAAGTTTCTTTACCACTGAGCCACCAGAGATTCCCATAATGCATAAGGACTAATTAAATTTTGATGATCTTAACATGGCCAACAGGACAGTGTTGTCACTTTAGGGCAGATGAAGGCAGGTCAAAGGATCTACAGGAAAAAGGAAGGTTTGCCTTATTGACTAAATCAGAGACATCAATTGACCAGGCCCAATCATTCAGGACCGATATTAACTCGGACTCAAATAGGCTGGATTTGTTTTCTCTGCTTCTGCTTACTTTCTGCCCAAGCTGGTATGCTACTGACTGCCAGAAAGCAATTAATCAAGTCTACATTTCAAATGTAGCAGTGTAAATTTAATACAACATTTGTTGTTTGGTGAGTTTCTTAACATCCCCAGACATATTAATCAACAAGTACTTACTGAGCCTCTATTCTGCCCTGAGTGTTTTGCTAAGTGTTCTTGGGGACATGAGACATATGAGATGAAGTTTGAGTTCTCCAAGGAAGCGCAATGAAGTGGCCTGCAAGGCTGGAATCCTAGCTTATCAACTTACTAGGCTTTGAGAAAATTAAGTCACATTTTGGACCCTCACTGTTTTTACCATGAGGCTAAAAATGCCTGTTGAATGGGGTTAGAATTCCTATCTTGGGCCCCCTCTGAACTCCATACTTGTATATCTAATAGTCAACTTGCCGTGTCCACCTGGATACCTAACAGAACCACAAGCTAAATATGTCCAAGATGCTTCATCCTTGCCATTCCACCCCTACCAAGATCCCCACCACACACTTTCTCCCCCAACTTTTATCTTTCTCCATACACAGCACCACAGTACCACTAGGTCCTCAAAGACTTCCTTTTCTCATTAATTCATCAGCAGGTTCTATAGGTCTTGTCTTGAAAGTACATTTCTGCTTCACCTACTTTTCTTTGTCTTCGTTGCCTCTATCTGTGATCAGACATCCATCGTTCATCTCCTGCAACAACTCTCTGTCTGGTTTCACAGTTTTGACCCCTGAATTCTTTAGTTCAATCTCCACTCAGTAGTAAAAATGCTTTTTAAACCTGAATTGGGACTTTCACTTCTGGTTAAGATGTAGAAAGTCATGAATTCCCACTTTTCAATGGTGTACTTAATTATATTTTGGTGTTCCAATTATTCTGGATTTTACTAGTGGCAGCCTCTACAAGTGACTCCTGTGTCTTTGTGACATGTCCTCATTAATTTTACTGAGCTCTTCTTTCAATTAGTTCAGTTGCTCAGTCATGCCTGACTCTTTGCGACCCCATGGACTGTAGCACACCAGGCCTCCCTATCTGTCACCATCTCCTGGTGTCTACCCAAACTCATGTCCATTGAGTTGGTGATGCCATCCAACCATCTCATCCTCTAGTCCCCTTCTTCTTTCACCTTCGATCTTTCCCAGCATCAGGGTCTTTTCAAATGAGTCAGCTCTTCACATCAGGTGGCCAAAGTATCAGAGTTTCAGCTTCAACATCAGTCCTTCCAATGAACATTCAGGATTGATCTCCTTTAGGATGGACTGGTTGGATCTCCTTGCAGTCTAAGGGACTCTCAAGAGTCTTCTCCAAGACTTTTGAACCACAGTTCAAAAGCATCGATTCTTTGGCACTCAGCTTTCTTTATAGTCCAACTCTTAGATCCATACATGACTACTGGAAAAAACCATAGCCTTGACTATATGGACCTTTGTTGGTAAAGTAATGTCTTTGCTTTTTAATATGCTGTCTACGTTGGTCATAACTTTCCTTCCAAGGAGTAAGCATCTTTTAATTTCATGGCTGCAGTCACCATCTGCAGTGATTTTGGAGTCCAAAAAAATAAAACCTGCCACTGTTTCCACAGTTTCCCCATATATTTGCCATGAAGTGATGGGACTGGATGTCATGATCTCCTTGGCAAAAAAAGGCTTTCCAGGCTCATCTTTTACCTCCCTACCCCAGGTCTAGAAGCAGCACTTCTCTGAGGATCCCTGGTTCCTTTCACTGGGGAATGGATCAGAGACCAAGTTTTGTGTGCCCAGTTCAGTTCAGTTCAGTCATTCAGTTGTGTCCACCTCTTTGCAACCCCACGGACTGTAGCACTCCAGGCTTCCCTGTCCATCACCAACTCCTGGAGCTTGCGCAAACTCATGTCCATTGAGTCAGTGATGCCATACTCGGCCTTTTGGTTAAGATCAAGTGTAGTATCTGTTCTTATCAGTTCATGTGCCAGGGGTGCTCATTATTCTTAGGATGTCATTGCTTGACCCTTTCGGTGGGCAGAGTTAAGAAACATGTGTATGTATGTGTCGTCATGCAGTCGCTAAGTCATGCCCAACTCTGCAACCCCATGGATGTAGTTGGCCAGGCTCCTCTGTCCATGAGATGCTCCAGGCAAGAATACTGGAGTGGGTTGCCATTCCCTTTTCCAGGGGATCTTCCTGACCCATGGATTGAACCCAGGTCTCTGCATTACAGGCAGATTCTTTACCATCTGAGCCACCAGGGGAGCCCCATATACATATATATACACACTTATCTATACATGTGCACATACACATGTATAAGCACATGTATTTTATATTTTAGAAACCATGAGTTCATATTGAGTTCAGTTGAGTTCAATCCCAATTCATCCTGACATTGTTCACTTACTTCATTTCATATTTGCATGTCCTTTCTTCCAAAGTGCAAACTCTGGCCCCTCACAGTACAGCACATTTACTTATTTGTTCAAATGTATGGCAAAACCAATATAATATTGTAAAGTAATTAGCCTCCAATTAAAATAAATAAATTAAAAAATATATATATAATACATTCAATTTTTTCTGTATTGTTTCACTCATCCCTCTTCAAATCATGAATGAATTCATGAATGAATTAAAAGAAGTTCAGAGTTTGTCTGCAGTTCTCTCTCTTCATTCCACCTCATTCTCCACCCCACCCAACACTGAGGGCTTAATAATCAAATTCTGTGTTCATAAATTACCTGATTGTTCTTTCTTTCTTTCTTTTTTTTAACTCTCCCATAAGTGTGGTTATAGTATTTCTTGAAATACATTGGGGCCATTCGTTCTACTTTCCTTTCCATTTTAGATTCCCCTTTTCCATCTGGATTGGGTTAATTTAATTTTTATATTAAAAACTTGAAGATGATTACAAAGTCTAAAATTGTATCAAAAGAAATAATCTAACAAGTGCCACTGCTGCTGTATCCCTTTTGCCCTATTTCTTCCTCTACTTAACCTTATAGGAAATCAATTTTGTTATTTCTGATTTAATTTCTCTGTATTCCTTATGTGAAAGTGAAAGGCACTCAGTTGTGTTCGTCTCTTTGCGACTGCATGGACTATACAGTCCATGGAATTCTCCAGGTCAGAATATTGGAGTGGGTAGCCTTTGGAAATACCAGACCACCTGACCTGCCACTTGAGAAACCTATAAGCAGGTCAGGAAGCAACAGTTAGAGCTGGACATGGAACAACAGACTGGTTCCAAATAGGGAAAGGAGTACGTCAAGGCTGCATATTGTCACCCTGCTTATTTAACTTATATGCAGAGTACAACATGAGAAACGCTGGGCTGGAGGAAGCACCAACTGGAATCAAGATTGCCAGGAGAAAAATCAATAAACTCAGATATGCAGATGACACCACCCTTACGGCAGAAAGTGAAGAACTAAAGAGCCTCTTGATGAAAGTGAAAGAGGAGAGTGGAAAAAGTTGGCTTAAAACTCAACATTCAGAAAACTAAGATCATGGCATCTGGTCCCATCACTTCATGGCAAATAGATGGGGAAACAGTGACAGACTATATTTTGGGGGGCTCCAAAATCACTGCAGATGGTGACTGCAGCCATGAAATTAAAAGACGCTTACTCCTTGGAAGGAAAGTTATGACCAACCTACACATTACTTTGCCAACAAAGGTCCGTCTAATCAAAGCTATGGTTTTTCCAGTAGTCATGTATGAAGGTGAGAGATGGACTATAAAGAAAGTTGAGTGCTGAAGAATTGATGCTTTTGAACTGTGGTGCTGGAGAAGACTCTTGAGAGTCTCTTGGACTGCAAGGAGATCAAACCAGTCCATCCTAAAGGAAATCAGCCCTGAATATTCAGCCCTGATGCTGAAGCTGAAACTCCAATACTTTGGCCATCTGGTGCAAAGAATTGAGTCATTGGAAAAGACCTGGATGCTGGGAAAGACAGAGAAGGCAATGGCAACCCACTCCAGTACTCTTGCCTGGAAAATCCCATGGACAGAGGAGCCTGGTAGACTGTAGTCCATGGGGTCTGGTAGGCTGTAGTCCATGGGGTCGTGAAGAGTCGGACATGACTGAGCAACTTCATTAGCCTTTCCCTTCTTCATGGGATATTCCCAACCCAGGGATTGAACCCAGGTTTCTCCCATTGCAGGCAGATTCTTTACCAGCTGAGCCACCAGGGAAGCCCTGATTTTTAAAATTTTTCCCCTCTATCTCACACACAAAAAAGAGTATACAATATGTGCTCTTTTGTACTTTGTTTTTTGTTCCCTTAATAATATATCATGGAAATCATTCTTATAGCAATTCATGGAGCGCTTCTACATTCTTTTTTTACCCCCTTATCGCACCCTTCCCCATCTCTTCCCTTTTAATAGCCCTGGCTCAGATGGTAGAGAATCTGCCTGCAATGCAGGAGATATGGGTTTCATCCCTGAGTCAGGAAGATTCCCTGGAGAAGAGAATGGCTACCCACTCCAGTATTCTTGCCTGGAAAGTCCCATGGACAGAGGACCCTGGTAGGCTACAGTCCATGGGGTCACAGTCAGACATGACTAAGAAACTAACACTTTCACAGTGTGGCTGACACCACTTGGTATATGCACCGAACTTACTATATCAATGCTCGGACATTTAGAGAATGTCTTATAGTTTGCAGATATACATATTGGTGCTGTGCATAAATTTGCACATATATATTTTCATGTTATTGAAAGTGTAGTTTCAGTATAAATTCCTAGAAGTAGAACTGCTGGGTCAAAGGCTACATGTAGTTTGCGAGACATTGTCACTTTTCTCTCCAGAGGAGGTGTGTCATTTGCATTCCAGCAGTGCATAAGATGACTTGCCACGCAGCCTCATCAACAGAGTGTGCTGTCAAGTTTTTGAAATTTTGCCAATCTGATCAGTGAGAAATGATGATGCAATATGGTTTACTTTTCATTTTTCTTATTATGTGTAGGTTGCACATCTTTTCGTATGCTTAAGGGCCAACTTTATATCACTTTAATGAAATTTTTTATGTCTTTTGTCTGTTTTTCTATGGGATTTTGGTCATTTATTCTTCAATATTTAAATTTTTTTGTATATTAATGATAATAATCATTTATCTGTGAAATGCCTTTCCAATATTGCCTCTCAGAATATACTCATTTTAAAGATTGTTTAGTTTTTGGTGGTCAAATTTATCAACACTTTACTATATTGCATGTGGATTTTGAGACATTGTTAGAAATCCTTTCCCTACACTTAGGTTATGTAAGAATTCACCTGGTACTTTTATATTTATATATATATATATATATTAAATTTGCATCTCTGATCCATTGGATGCTTATTTTGTGTATTATAAGAGAAATTAGTCTAATTTTACCTTTTTTAAAAAAAGTTATCCCATTTACTAAGAAGAAAGAAGATAATTTTTATCCCATTTTTTTTTGTTATCACCTTTATCATATGCCATATTTCTCTATATAATTTGGTTTATTGAATCCTCAGACTCTTGACAGCCATGTATGGATTGGTATTTAGGATTATAATTCAAAGGAGCCCCAGCCACAGGGGAAGCTGGGACTGACTCGCCAGAGCTTTCCCGTGAGCCTTCATTAAATGCATAGGGGCAGTATGCTGATGACTGCAGGCAAGAGCCCTTAAGAGAATCATATCCCCAATATGCGTGTTTTGTTCCCTAAATGCAAGGTAGTGGCGCAGTGTAATCACCCTTATCGAGCTCTGGCTGATTTTCTAATCCATGGATTCATAAGCAACACAATTGTTATACTAAGCTTCTAAGTTTGGGGGTTAGTTTGTTATGTAGCAAAAGACAGTTGATGACTTCCGCTTTCTCATTTGCATAAAAAGCGTGTGGAAGTCACCCTTCCATCTAAAAGCAAGTGAAAAAAAAAGAGTGAACAGGCTGAAAAGTCAACAACTTTTCATGGATCCATTAGAGAGGGGACGATACAGGGCCAACCACTGCTCTTAAGATGGGAGACACAGACAGGTGAATTTAGGGAGTCATGGCTTAGCCGAGCAGAGTCATAAGTGAAGACCACCACAGGAACCAGTACTGGGGTAGGAGAACCGGAACTGTGGTTGACAAATTGCTGGAGACTCAGTGTGGACAGGTCTGAGAATTAAAACTCCAGGGGTAGCCAGTTGTTGGAAGGACCCCACAGTACTGTAAGATTTACCTCCAGCAGCTTGGCTAGATTCCCACAGTAAATATTGGAGAAAAATCTCCTTAAGTTTCTGGCAGAGGAGGAGAAAATGACCCATTTTTAAAATACACCTGAGCATTCTATTCTAACAGGGCCTGCCCTCAGGGGAAGCTAGTTAATCAGAGCCTAACCTATTGGAGTATTATCAGACTGAGGGGGGGAAAGGAACTCCGACTACAGCCAACCCTAGCCATCCTATCCCACTTAAGGTGGGAGGAAAAAAAAAAAAAAAAACTGAGAAATTCTTATGAAGCTAACAATCTAGAGGCATGGACTCACTAAAAGACCGATACCTAATCATAGAACTCTGGAAGGCTTCTGTTTCCCCTAGAACTTATCACCACATAAACAAACTTTGGTACATGCAAACAATGAAATATTGTTTAGGGCTAAGAAGAAATGAGCTATCAAGTCTTGAAAAGATATGGAAGAAAGCTACATGCACATCACTACATGAAAGAAGCCAATCTGAAAAGGCTAAATACTGCATGATTTCAACTGTATGACATTATGAAAAAGGCAAAACTATAAAAACAGTAAAAGCCTCAGTCGTTGCCAGGGGTTAGGGGTGGGGTAGAGATGAGTTGGCAGAGCATAGGGGATTTTTATGGTAATAAATATACTCTGTATAACATCACAGTGATGGATGATATATTATGCATTTGTCCAAATGTATAGCACTAAGATGTATAACACTAAAAGTGAACCATGATGTACAATATGGACTTTGGATGATAGGTGGCACTAGCAATAAAGAACCCACCTGCCAATGCAGGAGACACAAGAGACATGGGTTCGATCCCTGGGCCAGGAAGATGACCTAGAGGAGGGCATGGTGACCCATTCCAGGATTCTTGTCTGGAGAATCCCATGGACAGAGGAGCCTGGCGGGCCGCGGTCCAAAGGGTTACAAAGAGTCAGACACAACTGAAGTGACTAAAGCATGAATGCACAATGTCAGTATAGGTTCATCAGTTGTAACAAATGTACCACTCTGATGGAGGATAATAAGGAGTTTAAGCATACGTCAGGACTGCAGCTATCTGGGAATTCTCTCTAATCTCCCCTCAAATTTGCTGTGAGTATTCAACTGCTCTTAAAAAATTGTCTTAATTTTTAAAAAGATAACTGATATACTACTTCCATTAAACATTGTATAAGAAGCCCTGGTCAGTGAAATAAGACCAGGAAAATAAATAAAAGATACATGTATTCAAAAATATAAGATAGATCTTCCTTTGTGTGCACCGGAAAACTTATGGAACTTACAAACAAAATAAAACAAAAAAACTTACACTAGTAAGAAGGTTTAGTATGGTTGCAGAATACAAGATTAACATATAAAAATCAATTGTATTTCTATACACCAGCAAAAAAAAGGAAAATAAAAACATTTATTATAGCAGCAAAATATCAAACACTTAGGAAGTAATCTGTCAAGAGATACATAAGATCTTTGCACTGAAAACTAAAAAATGTTAAGAGATACTAAAGACATTGGAAGACTCAATATTGTCAAGTTATCGGTTCTACCCAAACTGATCACAAATTTCAATATAATCACAATCAAAAGCCCAGCAGGGTAATTTAAATTTTTTTATAAAAGTGCAAATAATCTAAAATAATCATAACAATTTTGAGAAAGAGCAATTTTGAGATTTGCAATACCTGCTTCAGAATATTAATACAGTAATGTTTTAATACAGCAGTAATCAAGACATTGAAGAAGACAAATAGGTCAACAAAGCACAGTCCAGTCCAGTAATAGATTCACAAAACATGGTTGATTGATTTTTACAAGGCCTTAAGTCAATTCATTAAAGAAAGGGAAGATTTTTTTTAACAAATATTGCTAAAATAACTGGATACACGTATTTAGAAAAATAAACTCAATCTCTACACATACATAAAATCTATGTATGTAAGTGTATGTATGAAAGTATTACTTGCTCAGTAGTGTCTGACTCTTTGCAACCTCATAGACTGTAGCCCTCCAGGCTCCTCTGTCCACGGAATTCTTTAGGCAAGATTACTGGAGTGGGTAGCCATTTCCTTCTCCAGGGGATCTTCCCAACCCAGGGACGGAACCCAGGTCTCCTGAATTGCAGGCAGATTCGTTTCCATCTGAGCCACCAGAAAAGCCCAAGTGTATGTATAGTAATATTACTATATTAAGTGTATGTATAGTAATATTAATATATAACAAAAATTAATTTGAGATGGATAATAAATCTAAATGTAAAGCTAGAACAATGAAGTCACTAGAGGAAAACATATCAGAACATTGTGTGACCTGGGAATAAGCAAAGATTTCTTAGGACATATGAAACAGAAAAATTGAGAAATTGATAAGTTTATGAAAATTAAAGGGACATCATTAATAAAATGAATAGTTAAGCCACAGACTGGGAGGCATATTTGTACAGCATATATCTCACAAAAAATTCATATGCATAAACATAAACAAATCCTATATTCAACAACCTAGTGCAAACATGGGCAAAAGAACAGAGAAAAAAAGGATACAAAAATGTATAAAGTGCACAAGAAAAGGTGTTCAACATCATTGATCTTGATGAAAAACTAAAAGCACAATGAGATACCATTTCCCTCCCACTAAAATCAAAAAGACTGACATGGCTAAAGTTTAAAGGGAATGTGGAACAAATAAAATTCTTGTATTTGGTTGCTAGGATTGTAAAATGGAAAACTGTCTTGGAAAACTGGAAGTTCCTTATAAAATTAAACATATACCTTCCCTATGGCCCAGAATTTCCACTCCTACTTCTTTACCTGAGAGAAATGAAAACAAATGTCACCAAACACTTGTATGAGAACGTTGAGAGCAACTCTATTTATAATAGTCAGATGGGAAATGGTATGAATGTCTCTCAACATGTGGATGGTTAGTCCAGTCGGAGTATTTGCATGCAGTTGAATACTCTTGAGCAATGAAAAGAGATGAACTATCGATACACATGGCAGCATGGATGAATCTCAAAAACATGTTGAGTAACAGAAGTTGGACAGAAACAAGTACACCGTATGTGAGTCTATTTATATGAAGTCCAGGAATAGGGATGATGATAGAAATCTGATCAACAAGAGAAGGGTGTAGGGTTGGTAGTGGTTGTTTACTGCCTAGGAGACTGGTAGAGAAAGGTTCTATGTCTTTTTATGGGCAGTTATTGCAAGTTGTACAAAACTAAGTTAGGTTACCTTATTCTCCTCTTTGATAGTTTCAGTTGCCCTTGGATGTAACCCAAATGCCTAGGGTTTTTTTTTTTTTTTTTAATCTGCACTTATAACAGTTTAAAGGTTTTATTTACTGTATTTAGCTATTTCCTGTAATAGGTTTGGTTCTGAGGGCAGGGACTATGCCAATCTTGTTCCTGATTGCATCTCCAGTGCTCATATGTAGCTGCTCATTACATTTCAGCTCCTTTCTCTTTCCTTCGCTTCCACTCCTTAAGGAACTGAAATGAATCACCAAGTCTTGAACTAGAACTTGTAACACACATTATTCTTTCTGGATTTAGCTTAGCTGTATTTTTGAAACTGGCTTTCATCACATGCATGTTGTATCGAGGGATGGGATATGATGTCCAGGTGAAAGGACTGGAGATCCTGCCAATGAAACAGCCGGTGTTTCACAGCAATCCTAACACTAGTGATTAGTCAAAATGCAGTTTTCTCATACTGTAGATTCAGTCCTGGTGGGTGATTAGTCCTGGTGAGAAGAAGTTATTGCCTTCCAGTGAGTAGAAAATAGTGTTTAAAATATGATCAAGTTTACTGTTTATGTCCTTGAACTGGAATGAATCATCCTAGCAATAGATACCATACAGGATAACGCTAGATGTATCACAGAGAAAACATCTACCACCTGTTATGTATATACATTTCTGGACCACCAGCCAATTTAACAACAGAGAGAAGCTGTAGCCGTATTTTTGAAATGAAGAACTAAATTACTACAAAGACATAAATACAAAAGGGCGCCCACTACTCTTTCCATTTTTACACAAAATAAACATCTAGTAAGTGTAAATGATGAGAATCCCAAAGTATTATATACAATAATTTCCTTTTGGAAATAGTGGTTCTGTTGAAACAACACTGGAGTCTCAGTGGTAGAAGACAGCAAAGTCCGCATTTCTGCTCTCACTACCTGTCTGTCCATCATGGATTTGCTGGGGCCTGAGCTCTTCTGGAGCCCATGTCTTCTCTCTGAGATTAAAGAAGAAGAAATAACCACCAATAGGAACACAGCTGATAGTCACAGTGGAGAGAAAAAAAACAAGTAGAAGATTGTTCAATGCTCTTGAAGTCCCCCCCTCCGCCCCCTCCCCAAGAGACAATTTGCATTTCTTGTCCAAAGTGAGTCACAAGGCCACTTCTAAGTCTGAGGTGGACAGGACACTGCAACTCTACTATGTGCCTGGAAGGGGGAGAGCTGAGAATAGCGGGTAAACAGCACTCATGATCAGCATCCCAGTGAAAGTTGGACCTTTCCTTTTATGACCTCCATCGAGACAGTCATCACTCCCCGTGTGCTAGTTATGAGGCACCAAGTCTCGACTGCTTGCCAGGTACTGTGCTTTATTCATTACCTTCTTTCTTCATCACAAAAACTTAATCTTGTAGATAATATTGTTAAGCTGCATTTTTAGATGAGAAAATAAAGACTGGAGAAGAAAGAATTTATGCCCAGGTCATTAATTCAATAAGGGAAGGAGCCAGGATTTGAACATAGATACATCTGAGTTCAGGGCTTGTACTCTAAACTACCATGTGATACAGTCATTCTAGCCTCGCTGCTGCTGCTGCTGCTAAGTCGCTTCAGTCATGTCCGACTGTGGGACCCCATAGATGGCAGCCCGCCAGGCTCCCCTGTCTCTGGGATTCTCCAGGCAAGAACACTGGAGTGGGTTGCCATTTCCTTCTCCAATGCATGAAAGTGAAAAGTGAAAGTTGCTGGAATGTGTTTAAAATTAACACTGAAGGCCCACATCCCTAAGGCATTCTTAAGAACTTCTTGTATTGAACCAAGGATATGCAAAAATCAGGTATTTGGTATAGGCTTAGTAACACTGTTACATCTGCCAACCTTTGTTTATAGGCTCCAAGGACTATATGTCTTCATTCTCCTTGGGAGTCTGTAGGTTTTTACTTCCACCAGCTAACACCGTGTAGATACTCAAGCGTATAGATGTCTGTGAATAGGGAGATGTGGAAACTGAAAGGAACCATCCCATGCTGGTCAATATTATACTCTCATGAGATCTTGTCTAGCTGTTACAGAGTGATTTGCTTCTTCCCAGGCATAATACTCAGATTGCCATCATCTGGGGTCCTGGTTTTAAGAATTGCTTTCCATGATTTCTATACCTCAGAACCAACCATTTACGAGTGTCTAAATATCTTCTGAAAGTACCTCATCCAAATTTTCCTTTAAGAAATCAAAAAGCTGCATTGGCATACTAATTTAGGTCATTAATCCCCATAGATCTGTGCCTCTTGAGCTAAAGTTTAAATATTTGGGCTATGGAATGGGATAACAAATTCATTTCCAGTTACCTGCAGTAGTGACTGGCTTGGTGATATGTTTCCCTGGCTTCCTGCCTCTCCTCATCTCACTGCTTTACTCCTCTGCTATGCCCCTTCACCTTCCTGGGACACTATGTGCTCATTTCTCCTGTCTCAGGGTCTCCTTCCAGAGTAACCCTAACTATCAGATCAGATCAGATCAGATCAGTCGCTCAGTCGTGTCCGACTCTTTGCGACCCCATGAATCGCAGCATGCCGGGCCTCCCAGTCCATCACCAACTCCCGGAGTTCACTAACTATAACACCAACCAAAAGTGAGTGCCAACAAGCAGGTATTGGGTAATTATATGAAAGATTTTAGTTTTAAAATGTTGGGTAGAGTAGAATGTTTCAACACAGACTGAAACCTTTAAAAGTAGAGACATCACTTTGCTGACAAAGGTTTGTGTAGTCAAAATTAAGGTTTCTCCAGTAGCTATGTATAGATGTGAGAGTTGGACCATAAGGAAAGCTGAGAACTAAAGGACTGATGCTTTCCAACTATGGTGCTGGAGAAGACTCTTGAGAGTCCCTTGGACTGCAAGGAGATCAAACCGTCAATCCTAAAGGAAATAAACCCTGAATATTTATTGGAAGTACTGATGCTAAAGCTGAAACTCCAATACTTCAGTGACCTCATGTGAAGAGCCAACTCATTAGAAAAGACCCTGATGCTGGGAAAGATTGAAGGCAGGAAGAGAAGCGGGGAACAGAGGATAAGATGGTTAGATGGCATCACCGACTCTATGGACATGAGTTTGAGCAAGCTCCAGGAGTTGGTGATGGACATGGAAGCCTGGTGTGCCGCAGTCTTATGAGATCATAAAGAGTCAGACATGACTTGAATGTTTGAGCATTTGAAGAGTTTAAGTTTTTTCCTCTAAAGAACAGGGTGATATGAGAATCAGAAGCAGAAACCTGGTCTACAAAGCTGGTCAAAGAGGCAGTTCTTGCTTCTTTTGAAGGTTCAGTTCAGTTCAGTTCAGTTGCTCAGTCGTGTCTGACTCTTTGCAACCCCATGGACTGCAGCACGCCAGGCCTCCCTGTCCATCACCAACTTCCAGAGTTTACTCAAACTTATGTCCATTGAGTCGGTGATGCCATCCAACCATCTCATCCTCTGTCATCCCTTTGTCCTCCTGCCTTCAATCTTTCCCAGCATCAGGGTCTTTTCAGATGAGTCAGCTCTTCACATCAGGTGGCCAAAGTATTGGAGTTTCAGCTTCAACATCAGTCCTTCCAATGAACACTCAGGATTGATCTCCTTTAGGATGGACTGGTTGGATCTCCTTGCAGTCCAAGGGACTCTCAACAGTCTTCTACAACACCACAATTCAAAAACATCAATTCTTCGGTGCTCAGCTTTCTTTATAGTAACTCTCACATCTGTACATGATCACTGGAAAAACAATAGCCTTGACTAGATGGACCATGGACCATTGTTGGCAAAGTAATGTTTCTGCTTTTTAATATGCTGTCTAGGTTCGTCGTAACTTTTCTTCCAAGGAGTAAGTGTCTTTTTACTTCATGGCTGCAGTCACCATCTGCAGTGATTTTGGAGCCCCCCAAAATAAAGTCTGTCACTGTTTCCACTGTTTCTCCATCTATTTGCGATGAAGTGATGGGACCAGAAGCCATGATCTTAGTTTTCTGAATGTTGAGCTTTAAGCCAACTTTTTCACTCTCCTCTTTCACTTTCATCAAGAGGCTTTTTAGTTCCTCTTCACTTTCTGGTATAAAGGTGGTGTCATCTGCATATTTGAGGTTATTGATGTTTCTCCGTCAAACTTGATTCCAGCTTGTGCTTCATCCAGCCCAGCATTTCTCATGATGTACTCTGCATAGAAGTTAAATAAGTAAGGTGACAATATGCAGCCTTGACATACTCCTTTCCTGATTTGGAACCATTCCTATTTGGAACCATGTCCAGTTCTAACTGTTGCTTCCTGACTTGCATACAAATTTCTCAAGAGGCTGGTCAGGTGGTCTGGTATTCCCATCTCTTTCAGAATTTTCCACAGTTTATTGTGATCCACATAGTCAAAGGCTTTGGCATAGTCAATAAAGCAGAAATGTTTTTCTGGAACTCTCTTGCTTTTTTGATCTAGCAGATGTTGGCAATTTGATCTCTGGTTCCTCTGCCTTTTCTAAAACGAGCTTGAACATGTGGAAATTCATGGTTCACATACTGTTGAAGTCTGGCTTGGAGAATTTTGAGCATTACTTTACTAGCATGTGGGATGAGTGCAATTGTGCAGTAATTTGAGCATTCTTTGGCATTGCCTTTATTTGGGATTGGAAAGAAAACTGACCTTTTCCAGTCCTGTGGCCACTGCTGCACTTTCCAGATTTGCCGGCATATTGAGTGTAGCACTTTAATAGCATCATCTTTTAGGATTTGAAATAGCTCAACTGGAATTCCATCACCTCCATTAGCTTTGTTGGTAGTGATGCTTTCTAAGGCCCACTTGATTTCACATTCCAGGATGGCTGGCTCTAAATGATCACATCATCATGATTATCTGGGTCATGAAGATCTTTTTTGTACAGTTCTTCTGTGTATTCTTGCCACCTCTTCTTAATATCTTCTGATTCTGTTAGGTCCATACCATTTCTATCCTTTATTGAGCCTGTCTTTGCATGAAATGTTCCCTTGGTATCTCTAATTTTTTTGAAGAGATCTCTAGTCTTTCTCATTCTATTGTTTTCCTCTAATTCTTTGCACTGATCACTAAGGAAGGCTTTCTTATCTCTCCTTGCTATTTTTTGGAATTTGTGTTCAAATGGGTATATCTTTCCTTTTCTCCTTTGCTTTTAGCTTCTCTTCTTTTCACAGCTATTTGTAAGGCCTCCCCAGACAGCCGTTTTGCTTTTTTGCATTTCTTTTTCTTGGGGATGGTCTTGATCCCCGTCTCCTGTACAATGTCATGAACCTCCATCCATAGTTCATCAGGCACTCTGTCTGTCAGATCTAGTCCCTTAAATCTATTTCTCACTTCCACTGTATAATTGTAAGGGATTTGATTTAGGTCATACCTGAATGGTCTAGTGGTTTTCCCTAATTTCTTCAATTTAAGTGATGTGAGCCACAGTCAACTTCTGATCTTGTTTTTGCTGACTGTATAGAGCTTCTCCATCTTTGGCTGCGAAGAATACAATCAATCTGATTTCGATGTTAACCATCTGATGATGTCCATGTGTAGAGTCTTCTCTTGTGTTGTTGGAAGAGGGTGTTTGCTATGACCAATGCGTTCTCTTGGCAAAACTCTATTAGACTTTGCCCTGCTTCGATCTGTACTCCAAGGCCAAATTTGCCTGTTACCCCAGGTGTTTCTTGACTTCCTACTTTTGCATTCCAGTCCCCTATAATGAAAAGAAAATCTGTTTTGGGTCTTAGTTCTAGGTCTTGTAGGTCTTCATAGAACCATTCAACTTCAGCTTCTTTAGCATTACTGGTCAGGGCATAGCCTTGGATTACTGTGATATTGAATGGTTTGCCTTGGAAACGAACAGAGATCATTCTGTCATGTTTGAGATTGCACCCAAGTACCGCATTTTGGACCCTTTTGTTGACTATAATGGCTATTCCATTTCTTCTAAGGGATTCTTACCCACAGTAGTAGATATGATGGTCATCTGAGTTAAAGTCATTCATTCCAGTCCATTTTAGTTCGCTGATTCCTATAGTGTCAATGTTCACTCTTGCCGTTTCCTGTTTGACCACTTCCAACTTGCCTTGATTCATGGACCTGACATTCCAGGTTCCTATGCAATATTGCTCTTTATAGTATCGGATCTTGCTTCCATCACCAGTCACATCCACGACTAGGTGTTGTTTTTGCTTTGGCTCTGTCTCTTCATTCTTTCTGGAGTTATTTCTCCACTGATCTCCAGTAGCATACTGGGCACCTACTGACCTGGGGAGTTCATCTTTCCATGTCCTATCTCTTTGCCTTTTTTATACTATTCATGGGGTTCTCAAGGCAAGAATACTGAAGAGGTTTGTCATTCCCTTCTCCACATTTTGTCAGAACTCTCCACCATGACCCGTCCGTCTTGGGTGGCCCTACATGGCATGGCTCATAGTTGCATTGGGTTAGACAAGGCTGTGGTCCATGTGATCAGATTGGTTAGTTTTCTGTGACTGTGGTTTTCAGTCTGTCTGCCCTCTGATGGAGAAGGATAAGAGGCTTATGGAAGCTTCCTGATGGGAGAGACTGACTGGGAGAAACTGGGTCTTGTTCTGATGGGCAGGGCCATGCTCGTTTGAAAGTTGAAGGGACTCAAAAACAGAACATGTGCTGACCGGAAGTTGGGGGGAGAAAAGAAGTCATCTGTGCTGCAGACATTATCAGTGTCTAAGTGTTTAGGTCTGGGGCAATTTTGAAGCTCCCATTTGTCATCTCCCCCCGCTCTGGTGATAGAACAGCCACCACAGTTTTGTTTTGAAGCACTTTGTGTTCTGCACAGGTGCACCGAATTCCACATATGGCCCTCTGCGCTCCCTGAGCCCAAATGCAAACACATATTTCACAGCATCCCAATGCATTTGTCACTTTCCCAGAGTGTTTACTGCCACACAAGTTTTGCTTGGGGAATGCTCTTCCAACTCTCCTAGCTCTGTCTGCCCAAGGATTTGTTCAGATTGCAAATAACTTTCTAGGAAATTTGCAATTTTCTCCAAATGTCTGGTAAAATGTTTTCAGTCTTCATTTTTTTTAAATTATCTTCTTCATGTGATGATAGTGTTGTATAATGGGTCCTGCGTTGGAATCTCTTACATAGTTTGGGGGACAGAATTATCACCTACCTTCTAGCATCTTAAGTTCAACATGCACACACACCCCATTCGTATAGTCCTTGAGTCTTTGCATTTTCCCATGTGGCAAACATGAGAACAAGTCTTGACTTTCCCTGTTCCCTCACTGTCCCCATAACTATTCAATCAACAGTCCCCACCCCCACCTTCACCTTGTGAATAGGTATCTCTCACGTCTGTTCATTTTGCTGTGTTTAGCGCTCATCCCATTACTCTTAACAGGCCTTTTGCTTCCACTTTTTTCTCCAATTATTTTTCCACAATGCAGGCAGACTAATTACACCAAATGCAAATATAATCATTTCAACTCCCCTACTCAAACTTTTCAGGGGCTTCCCTTTCCTCTTGCAATAACTGCTGAAATCTAACCTGATTTTCCAAGCCTTCCCCACTCAAGTCTTTAGAGTCACCTCCTCCACCCTCCCTCTGGCCTACTTCACCCCACCCTTTATCCCCCAGGCTTCTGTCTTTCAGCTCAACAACTGCTCTCTCTTGCCTACCTTCCCCATCCTCACTTTTTCACCCCATTGGTCTGCCTCATACTTGAGGCTTCAACTTAGCAACCTGGGGGTTCCCCTGATCCATCAACCAGACTACATCCTGACGATGTTAGCTATCTTTGCAGCTAAACACTAAATTCTATAAGGACAACAATTGTGTCTATATTGCTTGTCATTCTATCTCCAGTGTCTAAACAGTGTCTGGTATAGAGCACACAGCTTAAAATAAATGTATTCTTACACATTATTAAGAGGAAAGGAACATTATAAAAAATTGAAATTGGACATCTCTGGTCCAGCCTGTCATTTACCAGCTGTGTTGCCTTTTCTTAGTCAATATTACCCAAGGTTTCATCTGTAAAGAACTTGAACTAGGTGCTCTCAGACATCTCCTTCAGCTCCAGCATTCTAAGTGCTTTATAAACTTTCATATATTTTATGTGGGCTAATATAACCTTGCTGCTGCTGCTGCTGCTGCTAAGTCGCTTCAGTCGTGTCCGACTCTGTGTGACCCCATAGACGGCAGCCCACCAGGCTCCGCCATCCCCGGGATTCTCCAGGCAAGAATACTGGAGTGGGTTGCCATTTCCTTCTCCAATGCATGAAAGTGAAAAGTGAAAGTGAAGTCGCTCAGTCGTGTCCGACTCTTAGAGACCCCATGAACTGCAGCCCACCAGGCTCCTCTGCCCATGGGATTTTCCAGGCAAGAGTACTGGAGTGGGGTGCCATTGCCTTCTCCTTACTATGTGTCAAACCCAATGCTGATGAGTCTAAAGAGTTATTTCATTATTATTTCTTCTGTCATGAATGGCTTTTGCTTTATTGACTCTCATGTATTGATTTTTCAACAAAAGATGGAAAAAGTAAGAAGTACCCATAAAAGTAACTTTTTTACATATTCATGATGATTGCCTCCTTCTTAAGCTGTTTGATGACTGAGAGACATCATGCATATGACAACTGGTCCTATAGTAAATGTATTAATCTCAACTGTTATCCAAGTTCCTCCTCATGTTTATTTTTTCATTAAGGATGATGTATATATCACCTACTAGATCTTTTCTGAAAGGTATACCCATTCTCCTTGCTTTTATACAATACTGAACAGATTACCCTGAAGTCTGTTCAAACAGATTTCAAACAGAAAGACATTTCATAGTTGCAAGTATTGGCAGGTGCTTAGAAAACATTTACTGAATGCTTGTTAAATGCTCAGGCATTGTCTGTAAATATATTTAGCTTATTCTTGAAGCCACACTCCCTGATAGGTGTTAATAACTCCATTTTTCTGATTGGAAAACTGAGTTTTGGAAAGGTTAATTTGGCTATAGCATCATATGTGGTTGATCATAAAGAAAGGATTAAAGAGTTCATGGAGCTAGATTTCATGTTCCTGCAGAGCAAAGACTATTTTGCTTTTGGTCACCTCTGAATTCCCAATAAATATCTACTGACTGACTAACTGAATGAGTGAGTGAACAGTTGACATGTAAGTCAATATTTTCCCTTTCACATGGTGCAAATTCCCTAGCACAAAGCAAAATGAAACTTCAGGTACCTTTTAGGCTCTGCCTAGGGCTCTGTCCTTTGGTTTCCAGTAGAACACAATGACACCTTAGCAGCCGGCCTTAATGTACAAAAGGCGGTGTACATGTATTTTTAGTTCTCCTTTGCCTTAATGCAAAGGAATAAAAATTGTGATTGTAATTAACTAAAACCCATGCTGTCATGTATCTTTTCTGTGGACATGCCCACCTACAGTGGCAAAAGCTAACTGATCTTCTTTTCATTGGAAGGTACTGTTCTTGGTATTTGCTGATCATTGATGACCAGAGGTTGCAATGGCTAGACAGGTGACAAGTAGGGCAAAGGAGATGCCACAAGTGCTCATAAATACCCAAAGTCTATACTTATGCAGTGGTTAGTGAGTTATATACATGGGGGTATCAGGGCTGGCTGCCGGATACAATGTCCAGAAGGTCTGCCGTCCATTTCGGAGTTCTCCATGCCTCCTCTCAAGGCTGCTCTTGATGGCCACTTCTAATGCTATTAAAAATGTTAGGGGATGAGAACACTCAGTAGTTTGCCCCGGGCCCCTCTTCAGGCTCTGAGAGCACCAGTATTTCACCTTGATTGCATTTGTTCCATGATAATATTGGATGAGTTTGTTAATTTTCTATTTCTTTGTTTGAAGAGATCCTGAAAGTACCACAAAGGAGTATTTACAGGATAATAATGTCACAATCTGCAGTTCTTAATTTATTGATTCTCCACAAGCCTTCTTTCTCTTAAACTGTTGTTTTTTTCCTTTCTGCTTCCACGAGAGTTAAAAGTCATTTGGTTTGTTGTTGGCTTTAATCTAGTTTATTATTAGCAAGGTTATTATTTGAAGTCTAAGTGATGGTTCAGATTCTTGCAGCAGTTTTGTTACAAACAGTGGACACAATCCCTCCTCATTATTTCTAGTCAACTCTCAAATGCTATTTTCTCAGCACTGCTAGGACATTCTTTTTTATGGATATCAGCGATTATTTAAAAAGCAATCAGAGGGTATTGAAGAACAGATTTTATACTCTAAAAAATCTGACAGACTTTATCACATAGAATAAAATAGTAACTATATATTTTTTCTAGTTCACTGCTGTTGGTGGAGATTTTAAAAGATGATTATAATAAGCACTCTTCCTAGTTGACCCATGAATTATTTGGTTCTGGTGCTGAAATGTCAAGCAGTCAGCTAAGAAAGGGAGTATAATTTAACTAACAAACCTATTCCCAGAGCAGTGCAGACGGAGTTTCTACTTCTTCCCTTGAGAGACCACTTTGTAATCCAATAGTTCTCTCACAGTCAGGAATTTTCTTCTTGACATTCAGCCTAAAATTTCCCTTCCCTGAGATCATCTTGTTATGCCTATATATATGTGTATATATACGATACCAGCAGCTAGTTTAAAAAATTATCCCCTGCAGAGATACAAACTCTTCTATTTCAGTGCATTTATTCTTAATATAGATTTTCGTTGCTGGTGTGTGAGATCCCACTTTTCATTACTACTGCAAGTACGATTATTTTGCATTTTCAGTCTGTTCTTCCCTATGGGTAAGCAGTGTTCTAGGTGCATTTATTTTCTGGATGAATTTATTTATTTATTTATTTTTTATCAAAGGATAATTGCTTTACAGAATTTTGTTTTCTGTCAAACCTCAACATGAATCGGCCATAGGTATACATATATCCCCTCCCTTTTGAACCTCCCTCCCATCTCCTGCCCCATCCCACCCCTCTAGATTGATACAGAGCTCCTGATTGAGTTTCCTGAGCCATACAGCAAATTCCTCTTGGCTATCTATTTTACATATGGTAATGTAAGTTTCCATGTTACTCTTTCCATACATCTCGCCCTCTCCTACCCTCTCTCCACGTCCATAAGTCTATTCTCTATGTTTCTCCATTGCTGTCCTGTAAATAAATTCTTCAGTACCCATTTTTCTAGATTCCATATATATGCATTAGAATATGATATTTATCTTTCTCTTTCTGACTCACTTCACTCTGTATAATAGGTTCTAGATTCATCCACCTCATCAGAACTGACTCAAATGCTTTCCTTTGTATGGCTGAGTAATATTCCATTGTGTATATGTACCACAGCTTCTCTATCCATTCATCTTTCGATGGACATCTAGGTTGCTTCCGTGTTCTACCTGTTGTAGATAGTGCTGCAATGAACAGTGGGATACATGTGTCTATTTCAGTTTTGGTTTCCTCAGGATTTATGCCTAGGAGTGGGATTGCTGGGTCATATGGTAGTTTCCTAGTTTTTTAAGGAATCCCCATATCGTCTTTCATAGTGGCTGTATCAATTTACATTCCCACCAACAGCACAAGAGCATTCCCTTTTCTCCACACCCTCTCCAGCATTTATCGTTTGTAGACTTTTTGATAATGACCATTCTGACCTGTGTGAGGTGATATCTCATTGTAGTTTTGATTTGCATTTCTCTAATAATGAGCAACGTTGAGCATATTTTCATGTGTTTTGTTAGCCATCTGTATGTCTTCTTTGGAGAAATATCTGCTTAGGTCTCTTTCCCACTTTTTGATCGGGTTGTTTGTTTTTTCTGATATTGAGTTGTATGTGTTGCTTGTATATTTTGGAAATTAATCCTTTGTCAGTTGTTTCATTTGCTATTATTTTCTCTCATTCTGAGGGCTGTCTTTTCACCTTGCGTATAGTTTCCTTGGCTGTGCAAAAGCTTTGAAGTTTAATCAGGTCCCACTGTTTACTTTTATTTTATTTACGTTACTCTAGGAGGCGGGCCATAGAGGATCTTGCTTTGATTTATGTCACTGAGTGTTGTGTCTATGTTGTCCTCTAAGAGCTTTACAGTTTCTGGTCTTACATTTAGGTCTTTCATCCATTTTGAGTTTATCTTTGTGTATAGTGTTAGGAAGTGTTCTAATTTCATTCTTTTACATGTGGCTGTCCAGTTTTCCCAGCACTTTTTATTGAAGAGTCTGTCTTTGCCCCATTGTATATTCTTGCCCCCTTTGTTAAAAATAAGGTACCCATGGGTGCATGGGTTTATTTCTGGGCTTTCTATCTTGTTTCATTGGTCTGTATTTCTGTTTTTGTGCCAGTACCATACTATCTTGATGACTGTAGCTTTATAGTATAATCTGAAGTCAGGAAGATTGATTCTTCCAGTTCCATTCCTCTTTCTCAACACTGCTTTGTCTATTCAGGGCCTTTTGTGTTTCCATATGAATTGTACATTTTTTTGTTCTAGTTCTGTGAAAAATGCAATTGGTAATTTGATAAGGATCACATAGAATCTGTAGATTGCATTTGGTAATATAGTCATTTTTACAATATTGATTCTTCCTACCCAGGAACATGGGATATCTCTGTATCTGTTTATGGTCTTCAATTTCTTTCATTCAGTTCAGTTCAGTTTAGTTCAGTCGTTCAGTTGTGTTCGACTCTTTGTGACCCCATGAACTGCAGCACGTCAGGCCTCCCTGTCCATCACCAACCCTCGGAGTTCACTCAAACTCATGTCCATTGAGTTGGTGGTGCCATCCAGCCATCTCATCCTCTGTCGTCCCCTTCTTATTCTGCCCCTAGTCCCTCCCAGCATCAGAGTCTTTTCCAATGAGTCAACTCTTTGCATGAGGTGGACAAAGTATTGGAGTTTCAGCTTTAGCATCACTCCTTCCAAAGAACACCCAGGACTGATCTCCTTTAGAATGGACTAGTTGGATCTCCTTGCAGTCCAAGGGATTCTCAAGAGTCTTCTCCAACACCACAGTTCAAAAGCATCAATTCTTCAGTGCTCAGCTTTCTTCACAGTCCAACTCTCACATCCATACGTGACCACTGGAAAAACCATAGTCTTGACTAGACGGACCTTTGTTGGCAAAGTAGTCTCTGCTTTTGAATCCGCTATCTAGGTTGGTCATAACTTTCCTTCCAAGGAGTAAGCATCTTTTAATTTCATGGCTGCAGTCACCATCTGCAGTGATTTTGGAGCCCAGAAAAATAAAGTCTGACACTGTTTCCACTGTTTCCCCATCTATTTCCCATGAAGTGATGGGACCGGATGCCATGATCTCTGTTTTCTGAATGTTGAGCTTTAAGCCAACTTTTTCACTCTCCACTTTCACTTTCATCAAGAGGCTTTTTAGTTCCTCTTCACTTTCTGCCATAAGGGTGGTGTCATCTGCATATCTGAGGTTATTGATATTTCTCCCGGCAATCTTGATTCCAGCTTGTGCTTCTTCCAGCCCAGTGTTTCTCATGATGTACTCTGAATATAAGTTCTTTCATTAGCATCTTATAATTTGAACAGTTCTTTTGTTTCCTTAAGTAAGTTTATTCTTAGATATTTAATTCTTCTTGTTGCAATGGTGAATGGGATTGATTCTTTAATTTCTCTTTCTGATTTTTCAAGTGATATCTGAGTATTGATTTTATATCATGCAACTTTGCTAAATTCACTGATTAGCTCTAGTTATTTTCTGATGCTATCTCTAGGGTTTTCTATGTACAGTATCATGTCATCTGCAAACAGTGAGAGCTTAACTTCTTTTCTGATCTGGATTCCTTTTATTCCTTTTTCTTCTCTGATTGCTGTAGCTAGGACTTCCAGAACTATGTTGAATAATAGTGGTGAAAGTGCACGCCCTTGTCTTGTTCCTGATCTTAGGGGGAATGCTTTCAGTTTTTCCCTATTGAGAATAATGTTTTCTGTAGGCTTATGATATATGGCCTTTACTATGTTGAGGTAAGTTCATTCTATGCCCATTTTTTGAAGAGTTTTAATCATAAGTGGGTGCTTAATTTTGTCAAAGGCTTATTCTGCATCCATTAAGATTATCATATGGTTTTTATCTTTCAATTTGTTAATATGGTGTGTCACCTTGATTGATTTGCATATATTGAAGAATGCTTGCATTCCTGAAACAAACCCAACTCGATCATGGTGTATGAACTTTTTGATGTGTTGCTAAATCCTGTTTGCTAAAATTTTGTGGAAGACTTTTGAATCTTTGTTTATCAGTGATATTGGCCTGTAGTTTTCTTTCTTTGTGCTATCTTTGTCTGGTTTTGGTATCAGGGTGATGGTGGCCTCGTAGAATGAGTTTGGAAGTACTTCTTCCTCTGCAATTTTTTGAAAGAGTTTTAGAAGGATAGGCATTAGCTCTTCTTTAAATGTTTGATAGAATTATCCTGTGAAGCCATCTGGTCCTGGGCTTTTGCTTTTGGGAAGATTTTTGATCACAGCTTCAATTTTAGTGCTTATAATTGCGTTGTTCATAATTTCTATTTCTTCCTGGTTCAGTCTTGGAAGATTGAACTTTTCTAAGAATCTGTCCATTTCTTCCAGGTTATCCATTTTATTGACATATAGTTGTTCATAATAGTTTCTTATAATCCTTTGTATTTCTGCATTGTCTGTTGTAAACCTCTCCTTTTTCATTTCTAAATTTATTGATTTGATTCTTCTCTTTTTTTCTTGATGAATCTGGATAAAAACTAGTCATTTTTGTTTATCTTCTCAAAGAATCAGCTTTTCATTTTATTAATCTTTACTATTGTTTCTTTCATTTCTTTTTCATTTACTTCTACTAATTTTGTTTTTTTTTTTTTTTTTTTGTTCTTCTTCTTTTAGTTGTTTTAGGTGTAAAGTTTGATTGTCTATTCAATGTTTTTCTTGTTTCTTGAGGTAGGATTGTACTGCTATAAACTTCCCTCTTAGAACTGCTTTTGCTGAATCCCATAGGTTTTGGGTTGTCCTGTTTTCATTGTCATTTGTTTCTAAAAATTTTTTTGTTTACTTTTTTACTTCTTCAGCAACATGTTGGTTATTTAGAAACATATTGTTTAATCTCCATGTGTTTGTGTTTCTCACAGTTTTTTTCTTGTAATTGATATCTAGTCTTATAGTACTGTGGTTGGAGAAGATGCTTGATATGATCTCAATATCCTTAAATTTACTAAGGTTTGGTTTGTGACACAAGATGTGATCTATCCTGGAAAATGTTCCATGTGCACTTGAGAAGAAGGTGTATTCTTCTGCATTTGGATGTAATGTCCTGAAGATGTCAATGAGATCCATCTCATCTAATATATCATTTAAGACTTGTGTTTCCTTATTAATTTTGTTTTGATGATCTGTCCATTGGTGTGAGTGGGGTTTTAAAGTCTCCTACTATTATTGTGTTACTGTCAATTTCTCCTTTTATGTCTGTTAGTATTTCTTATGTATTGAGGTGCTCCTATGTTGAGTGCATAGGTATTTACAATTGTTATGTCTTCCTCTTGGATTGATCCCTTGATCATTATGTGGTGTCCTCCCTTATCTCTTGTAACCTCCTTTACTTTAAGGTCTATTTTGTCTGATATGAGGATTGCTACTCCAGCTTTATTTTGCTTCCCATTTGCATAGAATATATTTTTCCATCCTCTCACTTTCAGTCTATATGTGTCTTTAGGTCTGAAGTGGGTTTCTTGTAGACAGCATATATATGGATCTTGTTTTTGTATCCACTCAGTCAGTTTGTGTCATTCAGTTGGAGCATTTAATCCATTTACATTTAAGTAATTGATATATATGTTCCTATTGCCATTTTCTTAATTGTTCTGGGTTGATTTTATAGATCTTTTTTCTTCTCTTGTATTTCTTGACTATATAAGTCCCGTAACATTTGTTGTAAAGGTTTGGTGGTGCTCAAACTACTGCACAATTGCACACATCTCACACGCTAGCAAAGTAATGCTCAAAATTCTTCAAGCCAGGCTTCAACTGTACATAAACTGTGAACTTCCAGTTGTTCAAGCTGGATTTAGAAAAGGCAGAGGAACCAGATATCAAATTGCCAACATCTTCTGGATCACAGAAAAAGCAAGAGAGTTCCAGAAAAACATTTACTTCTGCTTTATTGACTATGCCAAAGCCTTTGACTGTTTGGATCACAACAAACTGTGGAAAATTCTGAAAGAGATGGGAATACCAGACCACCTGACCTGCTTCCTGAAAAATCTGTATGAAGGTCAAGAAGCAACATTTATTTTTATTTTTTTAATTTTATTTTATTTTTAAACTTTACAATATTTTATTGCTTTTGCTAAATATCGAAATGAATCCGCCACAGGTATACATGTGTTCCCCATCCTGAACCCTCCTCCCTCCTCCCTCCCCATACCATCCCTCTGGGTTGTCCCAGTGCACCAGCCCCAAGCATCCAGTATCGTGCATCGAACCTGGACTGGCGACTCGTTCCATATATGATATTATACCTATTTCAGTGCCATTCTCCCAAATCATCCCACCCTCTCCCTCTCCCACAGAGTCCAAAAGACTGTTCTGTACATCGGTGTCTCTTTTGCTGTCTCGTATACAGGGTTATTGTTACCATCTTTCTAAATTCCATATATATGCGTTAGTATACTGTATTGGTGTTTTTCTTTCTGGCTTACTTCACTCTGTATAATAGGCTCCAGATTCATCCACCTCATTAGAACTGATTCAAATGTATTCTTTTTAATGGCTGAGTAATACTCCATTGTGTATATGTACCACAGCTTTCTTATCCATTCATCTGCTGATGGACATCTAGGTTGCTTCCATGTCCTGGCTATTATAAACAGTGCTGCGATGAACATTGGGGTACACGTGTCTCTTTCCCTTCTGGTTTCCTCAGTGTGTATGCCCAGCAGTGAGATTGCTGGATCATAAGGCAGTTCTATTTCCAGTTTTTTAAGGAATCTCCACACTGTTCTCCATAGTGGCTGTACTAGTTTGCATTCCCATCAACAGTGTAAGAGGGTTCCCTTTTCTCCATGCCCGTTCCAGCATTTATTGCTTGTAGACTTTTGGATTGCAGCCATTCTGACTGGCGTGAAATGGTACCTCATAGTGGTTTTGATTTGCATTTCTCTGATAATGAGTGATGTTGAGCATCTTTTCATGTGTTTGTTAGCCATCTGTATGTCTTCTTTGGAGAAATGTCTATTTAGTTCTTTGGCCCATTTTTTGATTGGGTCATTTATTTTTCTGGAATTGAGCTGTAGGAGTTGCTTGTATATTTTTGAGATTAGTTGTTTGTCAGTTGAAGAAGCAACATTTAGAACTGGACATGGAACAACAGACTAGTGCCAATTTGGGAAAGGAATTGGCACCAGTCAGGTGCCAGGCATCAAGGCTGTATATTGTCACCCTGCTTATTTAATTTATAGGCAGAGTACATCATGAGAAATGCTGGACTGGATGAAGCATAAGCTGGAATCAAGATTGCTGGGAGAAATATCAATAACCTCAGAGATGCAGATGATACCATACTTATGGCAGAAAACAAAGAACCAAAGAGCCCCTTGATGAAAGTGAAAGATGACAGTGAAAAAGTTGGCTTAAAGCTCAACATTCAGAAAACAAAGATTATGGCATCCAGTCCCATCACTTCAAGAAAATAGATGGGGAAACAATGGAAATAGTGACAGACTTTATTTTGGGGGGTCCAAAATCACTGCAGATGGTGACTGCAGCCATGAATTTAAAAGATGCTTACTCCTTGGAAGGAAAGTTATAACCAACCTAAACAGCATATTCAAAAGCAGAGACATTACTTTGCCAACAAAGGTCCATCTAGTCAAAGCTATAGTTTTTCCAGTAGTCATGCATGAATGTCTATAAAGAATGACTAAAAAGCAAACTGAGTGCTGAAGTATTGGTGCTTTTGAATTGTGGTGTTGGAGAAGACTCTTGTGAGTCCCTTGGACTGCAAGGAGATCCAACCAGTCCATCCTAAAGGAAATCAGTCCCAACTATTCATTGGAAGGACTGATGCTGAAGCTGAAACTCCAATACTTTGGCCAACTGATATGAAGAACTGACTCATCTAAAAAGACTCTGATGCTGGGAAAGATTGAAGGCAGGAAGAAAAGGGGATGACAGAGGATGGGATGGTTGGATGGCATCACCGACTCAATAGACATGAGTTTGAGTAAGTTCTGGGAGTTGGTGATGGACAGGGAGGCCTGGCGTGCCGCAGTCCATGGGGTTGCAAAGAGTCGAACACAACTGAACAACTGAACTGAACTGAACTGAACTGAATTCTCTTAACTTTTGCTTGTCTGAAAAGCTTTTGATTTCTCCATCAATTTTGAATGAGATCCTTGCCGGGTACAGTATTCTTGGTTGTAGATTTTTCCCTTTCAATACTTTAAATATATCCTGCCATTCCCTTCTGGCCTGCAGAGTTTCTGCTGAAAGATCAGCTGTTAAGCATATGGATATTCCCTTGTATGTTACTTGTTGCTTCTCCCTTGCTGCTTTTAATATTCTTTCTTTGTGTTTAGTCTTTGTTAGTTTGATTAGTATGTGTCTTGGCGTGTTTCTCCTTGGGTTTATCCTATATGGGACTCTTTGTGCCTCTTGGATTTGACTGACTATTTGCTTTTCCATGTTGGGGAAATTTTCAACCATAATCTCTTCAAAAATTTTCTCATACCCTTTCTTTTTCTCTTCTTCCTCTGGGACCCCTATAATTTGAATTGAAGCAGTGACAACATCAAATGCTGGCTAGGATGTGGAGCAACAGGAACTCTCACACACTCCTTTTTTTTCCTTTGTGCTTCCTGCAGTTTCACTTGCCCACAGCATTCTGCATGAAGAGGCCTCACACCAGGGACATCAGACCAGAGTTCCCAGGGCCAAAGGGCTGTGCCTGCTTCTTAGCTTGGGCCCATGTGCAGAGGCTTCTGGCTGAGTTTTAAATGCCTTATTCATTATACCAAGCTCACCTAGTCTAAAGCTGTTCTCTAAGTGCTTATGATGTGACTGATCCTTTCATCCTGGATCTCACACATTGATAGCAACCACCACTTCCCAGGCCTAGACTCCACACCCATATATACAGACTGTGAGCATGGAGAACCTCAGGGCAACAATTTCAACAGGGCCCTCTTTCTTCCCTACTTTCCTCACTCTCTTTCTCTGTCTTGTTTTTCTTTATTCTCTTCCTTCTCCTCCCCCATCTTCTTCAAGATTTCCTTTCCATCCCCTAGTCAGTGAGGTGAGATTTATTTCTTCTCTTCTTTAGATTGACCACCAGCCTACCAGTACTATATACCCAATTTCTATCTATCTAGTGTGAGCGAAAGCTCACACTAAATAGAAAAATGTTTTTTGATCTGATGCAGACCTATAGATAGAAATAAAATACAAGATATATGTGAAGTAATAGGCTTTATTTTAAGAGAAGTTTTAGGTTCACAGCAAAATTGAGAAGAGAGTTCAGAGTTCTCACATACCCTGTCCCCACACACACACACACACACACACACACAACCTCTCCACTATCAGCATCCTGCATCTGTGTGGTACATGGGTTACAACTGATGAAATGACTTTTATTTGTCATTATCACAAAGTTCGGTTTTTTTGTTGTACATTCATAGATTTTAACAAATGTATGACATGAATCTGCCATTATAGAATCATATAGATAATCTGAATGATTTTGCTGCCCTAAAAATCCTCTTGATATATATTTTTTTATGGTCTCAGTATCTTTCTTGGAGATTCTGTTTTCCTTGATTATATTTAAGAAAAAAAAATAACCATCATTGCTGGCAAAATATGTTATCTAATTCTCTTAACTATGGATTCTTAGAGACCAGCCTAACTGAAAACGCAGGGTTTCACAGGCAGAGTAGAACACCTTTAAGGGGAATTGTTGTCATAATGACCACTTTCCATTTAACTTTACTGTGTAAACTTATCATCTGGAGACCCTGGATTGACCCACAGTATTTTCAAGTGTGGGTAATACATCATGTTGTAATTACACCCTTCCAGGTCCAGATTAAGATCTAAGAGCTATTAAATTTATGATGTCCATCCCTATATTTAAATCAAAATAAGCAACACTAAGCTACATAAGAATGACATCAGTTTATTAGTTTTTAATTTGTCCCATGATGATTACCTGGATGACCTTTTTTCATATTTGAAAAAGAAAATCTTTCTTGTGCCCATTATTTACTGATAATGAAAGCACATGCTGAAATCTCCACTGGCTCAGTGGTAAAGAATCTGCCAGCAATGCAGGAGACTGCAGTGCAGAAGATGTAGGTTCGATTGTTTGGTTTGGAAGATCCCCTGGAGAAGGAAATGGCAACCCACTACAATATTCTTGCCTGGAGAATTCCATGGACAGAGGATCCTGGTGGGCTACAGCCCATGGAGTCACAAATAGTTAGACACTATTTAATGACTAAACCACTGCCACCAAAGCACATGTTTAGTCTTCATTTCAGTTCAGTTGCTCAATTGTGTCTGACTCTTTGTGACCCCATGGACTGCAGCACCCCAGGCCTCCCTGTCCATCACCAACTCCCGGAGTTTACTCAAACTCATGTCCATTGAGTTGGTGTTGCCATCCAACAATCTCATCCTCTGTCATCCCCTTCTCCTCCTGCCTTCAATCTTTCCCAGCATCAGGGTCTTTTCAGATGAGTCAGTTCTTCACATCAGTTGGCCAAAGTATTGGAGTTTCCGCTTCAACATCAATCCTTGGAATGAATATTCAGGACTTATCTCCTTTAGGATGAACTGGTTGGATCTCCTTGCAGTCCAAGGGACTCACAAGAGTCTTCTCCAACACCACAGTTCAAAAACATCAATTCTTTGGCACTCAGCTTTCTTTATAGTCTAACTCTCACATCCATACGTGACTACTGGAAAAACCATAGCCTTGAATAAGCAGACCTTTGTTGGCAAAGTAATGTCTCTGCTTTTGAATATGCTATCTAGGTTGGTCATAAGTTTCCTTCCAAGGAGTAAGCGTCTTTTAATTTCATGGCTGCAGTCACCATCTGCAGTGATTTTGGAGCCTCTGCCAATGCTTAGCCTACCTATTATAAAATCCGAAACTATTCTTTATTTCCTACTCTTGAAAAATATTCATGTTCTTGAGTTTGCTAAGTAGAAATCTCAGTTTTTCTAACTTCAGTCTTTGTTATGTTTTACTCTTTCTAATTTTACTCTTTTAAATTTGAATAAAGAGTAAACAGAAGCAAGAAGTGAAGAAGAATTGTAAGCATCCATGGAAACACTCCATTTAGCCAGGATTCAAATGTCCACTGCTGACTTGCCAATGCCACTTAGTCTTCTAAATGCCTGAGTTTTATTTCTTTGTAGGTAGCACCAAGGAAACCATGGGTATTCTAATTTTCAGGTCTCTTTTCAGAGTTTCTGAAATGTTTCATGAAAAAAATGCACGCTGGACTCACTTTCTGCTATGCAAATTGCAACTTGGAGAATGTGCCACAAACATTGAATCACAGATTTCATAATTAAATAAGGCACAAAGTTCAGACCTGTGGCTTTAAGAATGATGTCTGGGCCCTCTGTGGTGAGTTTGTTAGTTTGAACTGTGTTTGTGTTTAGCCAAACCAAATATTCCTAGGTGGCATAGGCCTTTACCTCATCACCCATCCTCCTCCCCAGTACTCCCAAGCTGCCGTGCCTTCAACAGATGTTTACTGAAAACTTGCTGTGCATAGGGCACTTTACAGTGAATAAGAAACATAAGTGTTTCTGCCAAAACTGTTATAGTCAAGATGAGGGAGATATTCATTCACCCATTCATTCATCAAATATCATACAGTGCTATGTAGCGTAACACTGAATGTAAGTCCTGCTTGAGATGGACCAAAACTTATCTGGCCAGTGACCCTGGTATCAAGGGCACCTGAAGGGCAGTAGCTGAAGTATTTAAGACCAGCGTTTTTGACATTTGCCAGGTGGAGATAATCTATAATAGATCTCTCCTGGTTCTTTTGTAGTAGAGATTGACTTTTCAGTGCACTGACTTTCAAAAAACCCTAATGTACTCTCCATCTGTCAGTTGGCTTAATTCTCTTTAGGAACTATAAGAGTCCTGTCCAGTAGAAATATAGTGCTAGCCATTATATTTCTATTAAAATCTGTAATTTTAAATTTACTAATAGTCACAATAACGGAAGTAAGAAGAGGAAAAATTTACATCAATAATATACCCTACTTAACTCAGTATAGCCAAAACATTATCGTTTCAATATGTAACCAATGTAAAAATTATTATTTTACATTTTTATTTTCATATTGTCTTATTTGTATTTTACATATCTAGTACGTCTTAATTTGAAAACTATTTCAAGGGCTCAGTACCTGCATATGAAATTTATAGGTCTGGAACCCATAAATCCACCATTTGAAATTACTGTGTTGTTGTTGCTGTACAGTGCTAAGTCACATCTGGCTTTTTGCGACCCGGTGGACTGCAGCAGGCCAGGTCCTTCTGTCCTCCACTGTCTTGCAGAGTTTGCTCACATGTCCGTTGAGTCAGTGATGCTGTCCAGCCATCTCATCCTCTGTTGCCCCCTCCTCTTTTTGCCTTCAGTCTTTCCCAGCATCAGGGTCTTTCCCAATAAGTCAGCTCTTCGCATCAGGTGACCAAAGTATTGGAGCTTCTTCAGCTTCATCATCAGGTCTTCCTATGAGTATTCAGGACTGATTTCCTTTAGAACTGACAGGTTTGGTCTCCTTGCAGTCCAGGGGACTCTCAAGAGTCTTCTCCAGCACCACAATTTGAAAGCATCAACTCTTCAGTACTCAGCCTTCTTTAAGGTCCATCTCTCACATCCATACAAGACTACTGGAAAAACCATAGCTTTGACTATATAGACCTTTATTGGCAAAGGGATGTTTCTGCTTTTTAATATGCTATCTAGGTTTGTCATAGCTTTCCTTCCAAGGAGCAAGTGTCTTTTAATTTCATGGCTGCAGTCACCATCCTCAGTAATTTTGGAGCCCAACAAAAGTAAAACCTGTCATTACTTTCACTTTTCCCCCTTCTATTTGCCATGAAGTGATGGGACTGACTGCCATGATCTTAATTTTTTGAATGTTGAGTTTTAAGCCATTTTTTTCACTCTTCTCCCTCTCCTTCATCAAGGACTTTTTAGTTCGTCTTCACTTTCTGCCATTAGAATGGTATCATCTGCATATCTGAGGTTGTTGATGTTTCTCCCAGCAATCTTGATTTCAGCTTGTGCTTCATCCAGCCTGGCATTTCACATGATATACTCTGCTGCTGCTCCTGCTAAGTCGCCTCAGTCGTGTCTGACTCTGTGTGACCCCATAAACGGCAGCCCACCAGGCTCTGCCGTCCCCGGGATTCTCCAGGCAAGAACACTGGAGTGGGTTGCCATTTCCTTCTCCAATGCATGAAAGTGAAAAGTGAAAGTGAAGTCGCTCAGTCGTGTCTGACTCTCTACATGAAGTTAAATAAGCAGGGTGACAATATACAGCCTTGTTGTACATACTCCTTTCCAATTTTGAACCCTCGGTTATTCCATAACTGGTTCTAACAGTTGCTTCTTGACCCACATACAGATTTCTCAGGGTACAGATAAGGTGTTCTGGTATATGAAATTATTAGAAACTATTAAAGATGTTCTTTATATAAGGGTGGGTTTACCTGGTGGCTCAGATGGTAAAGAATTTGCCTTCAATGCAGGAGACCCGAGTTCAATCCCTGGATCAGGAAGATTCCTTGGAGAAGGAAATGGCAACCCACTCCAGTATTGTTGGCTGGGAAATCCCATGGACAGAGGAGCCTGGCAGGCTACAGTCTATGGGGTCACAAAGAATGAGAAAGGACTATACACAAACACACGTTTTAATAACAGCACTGTCACTAACCTGCTGAGTGACTTGAGAAATAGTTTATTATGTCTCATCTGTAGCTTCACTTTTGGTAGGAACAATAGCGAGGAAGGTGGCATCCACCTAATACAGTGCACATGGCCTGCACACTGCCAGAGATAAATAGACAGTGATTGTTTCCATTATTAGACAGATCTGAGCTCCAAAATCATTGCAGATGGTGATTGCAGCCATGAAATTAAAAGATGCTTACTCCTTGGAAGGAAAGTTATGACCAGCCTAGATAGCATATTAAAAAGCAGAGACGTTACTTTGCCAACAAAGGTCCGTCTAGTCGAGGCTATGGTTTTTCCAGTGGTCATGGATGGATGTGAGAGTTGGACTGTGAAGAAAGCTGAGCGCCGAAGAATTGATGCTTTTGAACTGTGGTTTTGGAGAAGACTCTTGAGAGTCCCTTGGACTGCAAGGAGATCCAACCTGTCCATTCTAAAGGAGATTAGTCCTGGGTGTTCATTGGAAGTATTGATGCTAAAGCTGAAACTCCAGTGCTTTGGCCACCTCATACGAAGAGTTGACTCATTGGAAAAGACCCCGATGCTGGGAGGGATTGGGGGCAGGAGGAGAAGGGAATGACAGAGGATGGCTGGATGGGATCACCAACTCAATGGGCATGAGTTTGAGTGAACTCCGGGAGTTGGTGATGGACAGGGAGGCCTGGCGTGCTGCGATTCATGCGTTTGCAAAGAGTCAGACACGACTGAGTGACTGAACTGACTGACTGATGCCTTTAACCAGGGATTCCCAGATGGTGCTAGTGGTAAAGCACCCACCTACCAAGGCAGAAGACTCAGGTTCAATCCCTGGGTGATAAAGATGCCCTGGAGTGGGGCATGACAGCCCACTTCAGTATTCTTGCCTGGAGAATTCCATGGACAGAGGAGCCTGGAAGGCTATGGTCCATAGGGTCACAAAGAGTTGGACACAACTGAAGCAACTTTCACGCTCACACATGCCTTTGACCAGTGTGGTCCCTGGAGCCACAACAATGGCATCACTCAGAATCTGTTACAAATGCAGACTCTCCAGCCTGTTCCACTTCTTAGACCTGTGGAATTAGAAACTCCACTGGTAGCTCCAGAAATATATATTTTAGCAAACCCTCCAAATGTTGATGTAAACTGAAGCTTGAAAAACAATGGTCCATAACAATAAGAAACCACTTAATTTTAAGGATCTCCAAAGCAGATGCTTCAAACTCCCTGGACAACTTGTTCAAATGTTTAGCTGCTACTGTGGTCAGAAACTTCTTATTTTCCAGTATATGGGTGAGGTGCTTTGAGACTGTTAGGGGAAAATTGCAACAAAAAGACAAATACTATTACTATCTTATCTATTTAACCCCAAGTTGAAGCCTGTTAGTATTATTTAGCTCTTGCAGTCCCTCCTTGGTGAACTCCCCTTAGAGCAATACTTGACTGCAGCTCTTTCTTTTTTTTAATGTTACTATTTTCCCTTTCTCTTTGATACTTGAGTATATTTTTTGGTTATTGAATCTTCCTTGAAATTGAACTTCCATTTTGCTTTCTCACGCCCGTTTCAGTAACTATTCACTGTATTTTTCTCGGTAGCCTTGTCTCTAAGCGCTTGTACATAAATGTCACAAATGGTTTGTGTCCCCTGTTAAGAAAAGCAACAAGTAATTGTTTATAGAGCCAAATGCACTCTTTTTATACCTACAAGAGTGAAAGAAATGAAATCTCTCTCTCCATCTTTCTGCCTAAAATATCATGCTCCTTTAGTTGCAGTTCATGAAAGGACAACTGTTTGTCCTTGAAATGAGGTTTGGCAAGTACAAAAAAGCTACAGGAGGGAACATATCCTAAGGAATATTGTTCCGTCTTTCCCTTTAATGGGTTTCTGTAGTTTTCCTTCACAGCACAAAACCACTGCCCTTTTCCTGTTGCTTCTCTTTATAAAGAACATTGACCTGCTACAGAAAAAAAGGGTCCCCTAAAGTACTTGGTGGTCATAGAAAGTAATGGAGCAAGACCGTGATTGTATGAAGTGAGGAATCTGGAAATTCTTTCCCCTGCCACCTCTTCCCCATTCCCTCTTTTTGTTCCTCTTTGTCCTACCTACCCTCCCCAGGTTTATAATTTAAAGCAGTTTTCCCCCAAGGAGATCACTTGTATATTTAAATCGGGATTTCTTAAGTATGTGTCTAAAGCCTGCACATGATGACGGCCACACTTCCTTCTGTAGGACTATATATAACAGACTGAACAACAGGCGTGGCAAAGTATTTCAGGTTAGTGTTGATAAAGCCAGTTAGGTGAGTGCCATTTCTTGGTTCCTGCTCCCTCTTCTCCCCTTCCAGCTCCCTATTCCAAATACAGTTAATATTTGACAGTTCAGTTGCACTGTGGTTATCTGTTCTTCAAATCATAAGATTGTTTCTAAGATGATTCTTCCCCAGCAGCCACGATGCTTTATTCTGATGCCTACCATTTTCATTAATATATGGAGGTTGCAGTTCTAATACCCATTTGATGATATTATGATCTATTTTGTGCAGTGTGGCATACACTATCTCAAATTATTGTGCACACCACCATCATTAAAGGCAGTTTAGTCTCTCTGTCACAAACCCTAGAATTCATGGGTTTTTAACAGCTGTAAAAACACACGTATATTCCCTGATGACAAACCCACACCGGGGAAGTGAATCTTTGTGGGAAATGAGAAGGACTTGCTTACTGTTTCAAAACCCGAAACGCTATTGTTTTCTGGGCATTTTACTTTTTTTGCCCATCAAAATGAAAAAGGGTTTAATTTAATTTCTTAAAAGAAATATGAGAAGTGATGTAGTCATTACTAGCTCCTTTGCTAGATTTTAGTCATTTCATTTTAAAAAAGAATTGTTGCCTATCTGGAATGAAATTATGCTTGCATAAAAATTTGTCACATTCTTAGTGTGTTCATTTTGTCTGCATTTTAATCCATGCCGAATGCCTCTTCTATATATAACAGCAGATATCCTTTTGTTTGCTAAGCTGATGCTTTTATACAGGTTCTGTTTATAAGTCCTGATAATTGTTTTTGTCATAGAAAGTTAATGTTTTCTTTTTAATCTGTGTTAATTTTTGGAGAAATTAGTTAGAAATAATTAGTGTGAGAAATTTATTAATATCTCTAAATGCAAATGTAGCCCCAATATTAACAATTTAAAAACCTTTGAGGCTGCAAATCTAGCTCCATCAATGAAGAATCATAGGAATTCTGGATTCCCTTGGTCATGTGACCCAGTCTCAATCTTTCACCTCTGGATCCTCTCTTTCGTTATTCCCTTGTTTATTCACTTGTCTCCCTTTTCCCTCTTCACAGTCAATATGCACAGCTGTCTAATTATGTATTCTTTTGGGGATTGTGTGGGTATGGGTATAGTTTCTATGCATGCATATTATGGGTAGGCTATCCTACCCATATCTGTAGACAATGAACACTGAGAGGTGGAAAGGATCTATGGTCAGCACTTTCCACCCATGACTCTTTAAGAAGAGTTGGATGAGTCACACATACAAGTACATGATGATTTGACTTTTTAATGGATGCAACTTAGCAACCCCTTTATAATCCCATTGTAAGTAGTTTAAACATACATATTCATATATCATCATGGAATAGGAGAAACCTTGTAATGGCTTTTTGAAATAGCTGTATAATTGTGGACAAATCACATAAGTTTTTTGAGCCTGTTTTCTTATTTATACAAGAGGATAATATTATGGTGGCTTCCGGATGGCTCAGCGAGTAAAGAATCTGCCTGCAGTGTGGGAGACACAGGTTAGATTTCTGGGTCCAGGAAGATCCCCTAAGCAGGGTGCAGCCATTGCCTTTTTTCCCCAAGATTTGCAGCAAAACTAGTGGTTTCAAATATTTCCTTTGTTTTGGACATAGAAACCTATACCATCAAATTCACTCTTCAGTTCCAAATGAACCTGGGCGAACTCTGGGAGATGGTGAGAGACAGGGAGGCCTGGCGTGCTGCAGTCCATGGGGTCACAAAGAGGTGGACACAACTGGGCGACTGAACAACAAAAACAATATATATTGTATACATCTTTACGCGTGTGAACGAAGTTGCTTCAGTCCTAAAGGACTCTTTGCAATTCTGTTGTCTATAGCTCTCCAGGCTCCTCCGTCCATGAGATTCTCCAGGCAGGAATATTGGAGTGGATTGCCTTTCACTCATCTAGGGGATCTTCCCAACCCAGGGGTCAAACCTGGGTCTCCTGCACGGCAGGCAAATTCTTTACCATTTGACTGACTGGGGAAGCCCTGCCTTATTTATAGTGGTACTCAGTAAACACCTCAGAATATCCAGAAGAGCTTTAGTTGAGAGCAAAAGCATAAGCCAAAGAGTCGATATGCTTGCTATCTTTGGGCACAGCAAGGAAAACCATGTGGCCAGTTTAAAGTCCTGATTCACGTGGGTGAGACAAAGCAGGTCAGGGGAGCAACCTGACTTCCAGATGACACAATTCTAACTGTCCTCATCAAAGCAGCGTTTTCAAGGAAATTGATCTCTGGGTGGTGTGCGGTGGGGGACATGGATAAACAGGACATGTTTTTCTAGCCCAATAAATGTCTTCTTTCTAAGGGGAACTAAACCTAATGGTGGGAGAACAATTAAAGGAAGAAAAGAGGTTTTCTCTTCAGTAGAAACCGAACACCAGAAAAAAAGGATCTTGAAGGTGGTTGTTATAATTGGGCCACCCAGTGTCCGTTCTCCCCAGTGGTAGCGACACCCTACTTCCTTATTGGGGTAATCACATCTCCCTCATCGTGTGTGCTGAGACTTGAAGTCAAGGTGCTATGCTCTCCAAGGGTGGGCTTACGGCAAACGCTCACCCAACTGGACTCTAAGGAATCTTAGTGATTCAGAATTTTTTTTTTCATTGTGTGGAGCTGATTCTCATTTAAGGGGTCCTTTCACAGCTCTTCAATACTTTCCTGTCCTTTCCCAGGCTGATATTTAGATACCCATTCCCATTCCTTTCTAGTAAATTCCCTTTTCACTCAAGTCATTCAATACTGCTTGCAATCAAAAAGCCCTTGCTGAAATGGGGAGAGTGGAGGGGACTCCTGGAAAAGTTCAGGCAGTTTTCCATTTTAGATTAGAGGTAAAAATTGGCCCCTCATGGGACTCTACACCAGTGGGCCCCTGACAAGTCTCTGTGGTCACTTATTATCCCCTAAATCATTTGTTCTTCCCATAGCAACCAGAGCAAACTTTGAAAAACATAACTCAGATTATGCCACTCTTTTGTCTAAAATTCTCCAATGCCTGCAGTTTCACTTAGTATAAAGTCCCAATCACTTACCTAGGCTCTGGTTCCCTCTCTCACGACTTTTCTAGTTGTTCTCCTCAATATATTGCAGTCATACTGATTTTTCCCCCCATTCTAGAACATTCCAAGCTCATTCTTCTTTTAAGATTTTCACACCAGCTGATGCCTTTGCCTAGACCACTCTGAGCCATGACTTTCTCTTTTCCATCATTTAGGGCCTATTGCAAAGCTCTGCTCCTCAGAGGGGCTTTGACTGACCACCTTATCTGGCCTGCTATCTACTTTTATAACTAAATTAGAACACAACCACACCATGGTATGTCTGTGGTGACATTCCATTACCAGGGCAGAGTTGAATACTTGCAACAGAGGCCAACAATACCTAAAATATTAACTGTCTGTCCCTTTAGAGAAAAAATTTTTACCAACCCTAATCTATAATGCCATATAAGGCAGGCAGGAGGAGAAGGGGACAACAGAGGATGAGACGGTTGGATGTCATCCCTTCACTTTGAGCAAGCTCCAGGAGATAGTGAAGGACAAGGAAGCCTGGCATTCTGCAGTCTATGGAGTCACAAAGAGTTGGGCATGATGGCAACCCACTCCAGAAAATCCCATGGACAGAGGAGCCTGGTAGGCTGCAGTCCATGGGGTCGCTAGGAGTTGGACACGACTGAGCAACTTCACTTTCACTTTTCACTTTCATGCATTGAAGAAGGAAATGGCAACCCACTCCAGTATTCTTGCCTGGAGGATCCCAGGGACGGGGAGCCTGGTGGGCTGCCATCTATGGGGTCGCACAGAATCAGACACAACTGAAGCGACTTAGCAGCAGCAGCAGAGCAACTGAACTGAGCTGATCTATCTATCTATCTATGTTTGTTTGTCTGATGTTCCTTTTTCCCCAGGAGAATACAGTTCCACAAAGACACAGACTTTTTCTGTCTTATTCACTACCATGTCTCTAACACTTAGAACTATGCCTGGCACATAATAGACAGATCAATAAACACTTATTAAAAGGGAGGGAGGGAAAAGTGGGGAAAGAAGAATCAGCTGAGACCAGGCTGGAGTGCATACGTAATTGAGCAGGGCTCAACTCTAAATAAAAGCAGGTTGGAAATGAAAGATAATGCAGGATATCTTTGGAGCCAGTCAGAGAAGCCTGCTCTGGGAAGAGAAGGGAGTGTAGGTGAGCATCTCCTCGAAAGCAATGATAGATCTCTCCATGAAACTGGACTATGTCTCTGTCTATGTAATCACCACCCTGCATTTAGTTTGTGCCCTCGTAATCCCTTGCAGCTGATAATAAAGTAGTTACTGCTGACTGACTTCAGGGTTTCTGCACTTGTGATGGTTAACCAGGAGGAGGAAGGGTAGGTTTCCCAGGACGTGGTGACAGGAAGCACCAAGCCGTGGGATGGTGGTGGGTAGTCAGCAGGAATACTCAAAACCAAGCTGCCTCAGGAACGCCCTTCTTCTGCCTCTCAGAGGGGATATAATACTTCAGATACCAAAGCACGAAACTGAGGCCTCCCTGGAAATGACCTCATATTTCAGAATCAGAGGAGACACTGGTTAAAAAAGTGACCATGGATATTTTTTAAATTTTTAAATGTTTATTTTCATAAAGTGTAGTTGACTTACTATATTAGTTTTAGGTATACAACATAAGTGATTTGATATTTTTATAAATTAAGCTCCATATAAAGTTATTATAAAATATTGGTTATTTTCTCTGTGTGGCACATTATATCCTGTATCTTATTTATTCCACACCTTGTAGGTTGTACCTCTTGTAAGAGTAAAGGTTTGCAGGGGCAGGGGGAAACTTCTTGTTGCTGGGGCTATAATAATGCCAAAACCACAGTACACACTGAGACAGCCCCAAGTAAACTGGGCCATACCATCCTACAGAATTTTTTTACAAAGCAAATAACTGCACACCATTTACTCTGAACATTGTGCCATCACATCACATGTACTGACTTTTTAAATCCTCATGATAACCCAGTAAAGTAGGGACTATTGTTTCCACTTTATAGGTGGAGAAATTGAGGCCCAGAGATCTAATTTGCCCTGAGTCACACGACCAGTAAACGGTAGAGTCAAGATGCCACCTGATTGCAGAATCTATGTTCCTGGTCAGCAGGCTGCCCTGGAGGTGGCTGCAGTGGGGACGCAGGACCAGCTTTTTCTGGAAGCTTCTGGGAGTGAACCAGCTCTTATCTCCTCTCCCTCCTGAAGCACGTGGAGGCAGCAGAGGCTCACTAGCTGATTTTCAGTCCTTTCAATTTCTCCATCACTCTCCAGACCCCAGGCTCCCTATCCCCTCCCTGCTACATAGACACATACTCAGAGCAGCAAACTACGTCAGGCAGCAAATGGCTGGGCCAGGCTGAAGATGGGTTCCTGTCAGTGAGGGACTAGGGCAGAAGGGTTGGAGGTTGGACACGTGGAAAGGCTGAGTCTCAAGGACAAAGTCTGGCTCTGGGTCAGGAAGCATTATGGTATTAGTTGGCTGGGGCTTCCCTGGTGGCTCAGATGATAAAAAATTTGCCTGCAGTGCAGGAGACCTGGGTTCAATCCCTGGACAGGAAGATTCCCCAGAGAAGGGAATGGTAGCCCGCTCCAGGAGTCTTGCCTGGAGCATCCCGTGGACAGGGAAGCCTGGTGGGCTATAGTCCATGGGATCACAAAGAGTTGGACATGACTGAGCAACTAAACCTCACTTTCCATGACAAGATATAGCAAAATGAATGGCTTCAATAACAGAAATGTATTTCTCATACAGATCTGGAGGCTGGATGTCTGAGACCCTGGTGTTGACAGAGTTGGTTCCTTCTAAGACTGTTAGGGGGGAGTCTAGTCCATGCCTCTACTCACCTCTAGTGGTTTGCTGGTAACCTTTCGCTTTCCTTGGCTTAGAGATGCAACACCCCCATCTTTGCCTTCCTGTTCACATGGTCTTCTCCTAGTCTGTGTATCTGGGTCTAAACTTCCCCTTTTTGTAAGAACACATTCATACTTGATTAGGACCTATTTTAAAGGTTTCATTGTAAATTGCTAATCTGTAAAGACTGTATTTCCAAACAAGGTCACCCGCCCTGGTACTGGGGCTTAGGACTTCAATGTCCTTAGGGGGATGCAGTCCAACCCATAACACTTACTGAGAGTTTTGAATCTGGTGAAAATAGCATTGGAAGAAGACCGGCTGGAAATGAAGAAGGAAGGTCTAGTTGCAAGCAATCTGGAGGCGGTGTTGCTGACCTTTAGAATGTTGTGTTGGGCTGGTCTAGAGGCCAGAGGCAGGGTGAGAGTGGCTGGCCGTGGCGGCCCACCTGCCCCACAGGCAGAGCAGAATAGCTGACCCAACACCTCTTCTTGCCTCATGGTTCCATAGCTCTTACCTCAGTCCCATGCAAATATAATTCACAACTCAGCACAGTCTTCTTTTCAAAGCTTACAAATGACTGTGTATGTCTAGAGTTTAATTTTAAATTGGTTTTTATTCATGAATCACATTTCTGCACAGACATTAATCCTCACTCATTACTAAGTGCACTGTCAGCTTGATAATTCACCAATGTGTTTTTGTGCATCATGTTAGAACAAATAAGCTTTTTAATAGGCTTAAATGGCATTTGTTCTTTAAAATTTCTAACCTAAATAAAAGGAAAAAATTGAGGGAACCATAAGGCATGTGCAATCGCCTCTTTATTCTCTCTCTTATCCTCTTGAAGGTAATTCTGCATGTGGGTCAGAGTTGCACATATTGATTACATGAAGAGAAAGCCCAGACTCAAAGGAGACATCTGACCAAGACAGGGATCTTCTAGGTTCAAATAGTCATATTTGGATATTTGGTGTCTATATCTGTTGGTACCTTTGGAATTTGTTCACTGAAATAAATCCCCCAGCTCCCTCCTGCTAATATCGTAGTAGCCAACGCTTCCACCCACTTATGTGTACCTGGGCAGTAAGGCATGTCCTTAGGTGTAGGCAAAAATGGAGAAAAGAAGCCTAATTTTCCATTTTTAAGAGTCCAAACATATAGTTACTTTTTATTATGTTTTCCTCTCTTGGTTTTATATTTAGAAATGCTTTCAGGCTTACCTTGATCTGATAGGAAATATCTTTTCCTCTCAGAGATTGCTCTATGGACTAAATAATCAGAGGTGTATGCAAACACTTTAAATAAATACTGTCACAAGGATGCTTATTTTAGGATATCTTCCAAGTGTAAAAAAAATGGAAATAGCTTCAGTGTCCAACATTAGGGGGACTGAAATATAATGAAATACTACATAGTGATTTAATATTTGCTCAAGTTATATCAGGTGGGCAGAAGTTTTAAATAGTATATACATCACAATCCTGCTTTTTAAAAAAGAGATATAACTGACTATAAATATCGACAGCAAATCATCAATGGTGCCTAATGCTTAGAACACATATTACTATTATTATTTTACTATTGGCTCTTTAAAAATTATTTATTGATTTTTGGGTATGCTGGGTCTTCGTTGCTTTGTGTGGGCTTTCTCTAGTTGTGGCAAGCACACTCTTTGATGCAGTATGAAGGCTTCTCTTTGCTGTGGCTTCTCTTGGTGTGGAGCACAGTTTCTAGGCACATAAGCTTCCATAGCTGCAACAGCCTCCATAGTTGCAGCTCCTGGGCTCTAGAGTGTGGGCTCAGTAGTTGGGGCACCCTGGCTTAGTTGCTCCATGGTATGTGGAAACTTCTTGGACCAGGGATCAAACCTGTATCCCCTGCATTGGCAGGCAGATTCTTATCCACTGAGCCACCAGGGAAGTTCACGTTATTTTTATTTTTTGTGCTCTTCTGAATTCTACAATCCACATGTGTTACCATCAGAAAACAAAAATGGTAGTAAAAATGTAAAAACTCACCATCATAGGAATCTTCATACGGACACCAGCTTCTTCCCTCTGAAATGAACTCTGCACTATTCCCCCCACCCACGTCACTCCTTCCCCTCTGATTCCCTTAATAGACTAGCGAGTCTTGCATGTGCTCTGACTCAGAGATGGTTTTGTGGCAAATCAGTGAGTTTAGTTTGTCCTTATGATAAATGTTTATGACATATCCTTAAATTCTTATAAGAAGCAGGACCATGTCTAAAAGGACATCAACAGGAGTCCCTGGACTTTCATCTCCTACTCTGTTTTCTGACTCAGTATCCAACTTCTGTCATCTGAAAGAAGTTCTTGGAAAAGTAAACCTGACTGGTTCTTGACCACACATCGTATTGACCACCTGTGTCAGTGTTCAGCTCAGTGGGTCAGCTATGGCTGGCTGGATAGGATGAAAGATACAGATGTTTTAGGGTCTGGTGAATTAGGAAGGCCTCCTATGTCAGGGCTAGAATGTCCTTTGATTCCTTGGATCCCAATAAGATGGAAATTTCAGGAAATCAAGAAACAAGCCAAAGCAGTAACATATACCCTGAGTTCACTATCAGACACAACCTCCAGACAATACATGGGTGTTACTCTGCTGCTTTTTGCCTTCTGCCCAGCTGTGGGAATATTCCCTGGTCCTTAGACTTGGGCTCACTGTTTGCTTAATGATCGGGAGAAGACTACCCACCAAAAGACTACCTGGCATTTGACCTGAGTTTCTACAGTCTTGGTGGACTAATCCTATTCCAACAAAAAAGGGAGAGAGTGTCATTATTCTTAAATGAACTTCTTAAGGTCAAGATTCTGAGCTTATGTAAAACTGAGTTACAGTCTTCCCCCGTAGTGAAATCTCATTTCAATATTCTTTATTTGGGATATAAAGTGATGAGTTCCTCTAAAAATACATAAGAGAATCATACAAAAAACATAAAGAAACAAAAAGCAGGACTCAAGAAGATATCTTTGTGATAGTCTTTCTCTCTTATACAGAAAACTGAGTATTTTTCAGGAAGGCAGCCACTTTGAGCTATTTTATTTAAAAGCATTGATCACTCGGTTATTTCTGTAAGAAGAAAGATTTGTTCTATATCTAATTTTTAGATAGTCCAAAGCCCCATTGGGATTTTCCTGAGGCGTCCCTCATAACAAAAGGGAGTCCCCTTTCTGGACTGTGAGGGCAAATGGAGTGCATTCAACTAGGAGCAGATTCCTTCCTTCCTCCCTGTCTGTTGAAGCCAACTGTCACCTCTTCGACTCCTCCAATGTCTGACAGTTATAAAACATTTTTGTTCTTCAGTTGCCAAGTCATGTCTGACTGTTTGCGACCCCATGGGCTGCAGCCTGCCAGGCTTCCCTGCCCTTCACCAGCTCCCGGAGTTTGCTCAAACTCATGTCCATTGAGTTGGTGATACCATCTAACCATCTCATTCTCTGCCACCCCCTTCTCCTCCTGCCCTCAATATTTTAGCATCAGTATCTTTTCCAATGAGTCAGCTCTTCACATCATTTAATTACGTTTTTGTTCTTGTATTGTTCTTGAAGGGTTGGCAAAACATTTAACATCTGCTATATGTTTAGCACCTTGTGGCAGAAACTATATTGTGTCATTTAAAAAAGAAAATATTCTTCATGATTTCTTGCAGAATTCTGGATACATAGCTAGTCTTCAACTAATTAAGGCATGAGTGAAATTCAATTCTATTAAATACATCAGCAGGTTAAAACAGTTATTGAGAATCACCAAATATACATAAAAATGTACCTCCTAGCCTTTTGAAACCTCTTGTCTATCAACTTTGCCAAGAACAAAGTTTTTTTTTTTTTTCATAACTTGAGCAACCCAAGATAACCTGCCCATTTGCTTTGCAATAATATTTTAAACTTTGAAGTGCTGAGTCCACCAACAATTCCTTATTTAGGCAAAATAGACAAGTGAAAAACATCCACAGGGACTTCGCTGGTGGTCCAGTGGTTAAAATCCTGTGCTGCTGCTGTAGTGGGCACAAGTTCCAGCCCTGCTCGGGGAATAAGATCTCACATGCCATGTCATGCAGCCAAAAAAATGAAACAAAGCAAAAACACCACCACCAACAGAAGACCAGCTTCTAGAAAACCATCTCTTAAATCACTGCAGCTTACAAGAATCGCAAAGCAACAAAAACATTGGCATTAAACAATAATGCTTTCTTGGTTGATGTGAAAATGCTGACTAACCATGGATCCCTGCCCAACACAGCTCTTTGATTACATTTTTAGTGACAGAGAACCAATTCAGAATCCCCAACATGGCCAGTCACTTTGTCCACCTATTACATTGAAATGGCAGAGGGTTTCCTAAGGCAGGACCTTCCTGAAATTCATAGTCTAGTTGCATAGACAATACCTGGCTTAAAAAGAATTACTTCCAGTATTTGGATCTTACCTTCCCAATATGTAAACAGGGGTAGTAATATGCCATCTGAACAACACAGGCAACTTAACCATTCAACAAAACCATTAATTACAGCGTTGTTGCAAAGATTAAACAATATAATGTGAATATGTTTGTAAACTGTGAAATGTGAGCTATTGTTGACAACATTAGTAATATATGATTGTGTTAGTCATTTTCTCATTGGGCAGATATGGATACAGCCATTTCAAAAACTCTCTTGCTTATGAGAAATAGTCATTCAGTTATTTTCATAAGAAGAAAAATTCATGTCACAGGATACTATTAGTGAAATATGGATACCAGTATATAACATATCCTTTTTATCCTCATAACGACTGTGTTTCTCAGGTATGTACTATCATTTATCTTCCTTTTACAGATCAGGAAGCTGAGGTCACACCCCTGGCAAATGGGAAAGTTAAAATTGAAGACTTTCTCGAATGCCAGAGCCCTAATCTGTGTTCTTAAACACAAACAAGCTTGATGACAAATTCTCAGACTGTGACTGAATGAGTGAGAAATGCCAGTCCTAAAACAAATACTTGGGAAAAGTTACCAGTGCAAACTGGGATTAGAAAAGGAATAGCTCTTTTCCCTCCTGGATGTTTACACGGGTAGTTGGTCCATTCATGAGCACCAAAACACAGGAAATCTGCCGTGAGTTGTTGGGATTTAAGGGAGCCCGTGATTGACTCATGTGTTGTTTCTATACTGTGCTTGCCAATTATATTTTTAAACTGCAGCTACTGTTATATACTTTTTTCTCTCTCAGGAGTTCACAAACAAGTTTTTAATTTTAAGGTCACAGTGGAGGTCACCCTCAAGGTATGGGAAATTCCATTCCCATGGCTGCGTCTGGACACAATTTCGCTCTCCCGCAGGGTATTCTGGAATGTAGAGCCACAGGCCGGACAGGCCGAGTGAGACGCAGAACAGGCTGCAGAAGTGTACTCGGCAGGGAACATGCTTCTTCCATTTCAAAATTAAAATGGGAAAATAGAAAATGTGGAGAAAGAAGAGTTTGAGAAAGGTGCTACCTCTATATGTATCTGAGAGTAAAAAGGAGAATCTCACTTTAGCTTAGAAAATTCGCTGTTCACTTCCTGGAATCTTACTTCATCAGTCGATGGTCAGGGGGAGAATCTGAATAACACTTGTCCTAGAAAAAAGGCACCAAGACACCTAGCTTTGCTAGATTTATGAGCTCAGCTAATATTGAGGAGATGAAATTAATCCAGATTATGGGCATCTTAATAATGATGAGGGGAGCAGGGAAGTAATTAGAGTCTGAAAAGACCTGGAAGTATCCTAAACCTTTCTGTAACATCCTGGCAAAAATAGGGACCAATCAATACCACTGCTTGTGCGTTGTGACTCTTACAAAGTAACACCCTTGACTTATGCCTCCAGTACTGCCCATTAGCTCAGCAGCCACATACCCAGGCAGGGCAAGCCCTCTAATCAAGGGCTCTCCTCTGAATACTGACTTTTGTTAATACCCAAGATACCTCGTTTAGGCCACGCTCTCCCTCTTTACTTCCTTTCTGAATGGAGGTTAACTATATAAACAGGCTTGCTGTTTGTTGAGGCTTTCAGCCCTAGTAAATCACTCTTCTGATTTTTGCTTTGAGTTTGCAGGCCTGTGGTGTGATGTCTCGCACAGACTTGACTAAGTGATTTTAAAAACCAAGATTGCTGAAATTTGACCTAAGTAAAAACAAGTCCCCCCGACCCCCTTGTCCCCCCCAAAAATCTCTGCATTCTTTGTGAAATGCCAGTCATCTCCAATCTGAATGAGCCCATGGTAAACTACCCACCTGTTTTCACTTACATGACATTAAAAAACACTTATACATCATTACATTTTTGTATCATATTAGTGAAAATGGATGCTAATACACCATGAGACAAACAGTGCTGATGAGATGGAAAGTGTCAAGGATGTTGCCCTGATAGGATTACTGTGGCCCTGATCAACTTTTGGTCACTTTATGGAAATCTGGACCTTGTTGTCTGGACAAAGGACAGAATGAGACCTTTGCAGCCAGCACCTGCTGTTTCTCCACACACTTGGAATTCTTCTCAGCAGAGTTAGGTTGAATCACTGCAAGATGCTGGAACTTTATGAAGTCAGTGGAAATCAGGTTGATATTTTTCTTGTGGTCATTGTAAAAATACAATTACTGTGAACACACTTATGGCTTTTACCCCTTTAGGTTTTGAAAGTATAATCAGTGTGTAGCTAGCATCTTTATTTCTAAAGGCTGCCGTTCCTATGTAGGCATATGAAATATCCCTCAAATTCTTCTCACATTGGGATCCTCTTCAGAAAACTAATGACAGGCTGCATTGCACCTTCAACAGGATTTTTCAGGTGCACAAACAAAATCTATAATTTCCTAAGAGAAAATTGATACGATTACCAGGAAAAAAAAAAGGAAAAAACCTCACTTTATCTGCTTCATATTGGCTAAAAAGCCTTGAGTACACCTCTAGCTCCACCATCCCCCTCATCAACCAAACCCCATGAAAAGACACAATAAGAGAGCCACGAGAGCTTGGTTTCAATAAGCTCTGTTTAAACAAGTGCTCTGGTGTGTTTACCCAGTGTTCGAGAAGGTTGGAGGAAGCACGGGTGACTGATTATGGAACCCGGTGCCCTGTCTCATAACTTAGATTCCACCAGATGGCCAGGAAGGGGTCCACAGGCAGTAGGGGGAGTGGACGGACTCTGGTCGACAGAAGGAGTCTGCCTCCTTGTAATATCGTTTGAAAAAGGAAAGTCTCTATATAATATTTTCTTCATTGATGGAGCCTAAGTATTCACCACATTTTCTAAGCACAGAGTTACTGCTAAAGAAATTGTGGGATTATGTTATTTCTCACTAAAGTGGCTCTAGGAAACTCCTTGGAAGAGAAGTTTTGACCAACCTAGATAGCATATTCAAAAGCAGAGACATTACTTTGCCAACAAAGGTCCTTCTAGTCAAGGCTATGGTTTTTCCTGTGGTCATGTATGGATGTGAGAGTTGGACTGTGAAGAAGGCTGAGCGCCGAAGAATTGATGCTTTTGAACTGTGGTGTTGGAGAAGACTCGAGACTTCGATGGACGTGAGTCTGAGTGAACTCCGGGAGTTGGTGATGGACAGGGAGGCCTGGTGTGCTGCAATTCACGGGGTCGCAAGGAGTCGGACACGACTGAGCGACTGAACTGAACTGAGGAAACTCCAGGAGCCGTCCATCTGAGAATTAGGAGACAGCAACTGCAGGATGGAAGTTTCCATCTCATTTCAAGCTCACTTTTACAGCACCCTAATTCCATTATCATCTGCTCTACAGAACTTTAGCAGATCTTCTCTGTATCCCATTACGATTGTCTGCTAATGTATTTATTATAGCAATTACCTTATTCTACTAAATACAATACATTTTTATTTATCCCTCTCACTGGCTAGACTAAAATCACCTCGGTGGTACAATTTATCATGGCTTTCCATAAAAGGTAGGTCAGTGCTAGGTATCCCCTAAATGTTGTTTTTTGTTGACTGCTGATTCCCTGAAAAAAAAAAAAAAAGGTAGCAAAATGAACTGTGTTAGAGAAAAACTTCCTGGTGGCTCAGGTAGTAAAGAGTCTGCCTGCAATGCTGGAGACCCCTATTTGATCCCTGGGTTAGAAAGATCCCCCGGAGAAGGGAATGGCAACCTACTCTAGTATTCTTGCTTGGGAAATCCCATGGACAGAGGAGCCTGGCAGGCTACAATCCATTGGGTCGCAAGAGTCAGACAGACTTAGAGATTAAACCAGCACCAGAGCAAAACTGAATCTCAGTAACATATCTCAGCAAAAGAATAAAAGTGAGATATTTATGAAGTTTCTGGGATAAAAAGGAAGCACTTAGAGAAGTGATGCTGCCTGGGGAGCATGACCTGATTAGAGTTGAGCAGACTTGGTGACATAATAATTTAGGACTGGTGGATACATCAAGGCAAGAGTTTTTAAAAAATACCGGGTGAATATTTCCTTGAGGATCTCTAAGAATGGGATACTTACTCTAAGAAGGGTTACTTGATAGGCCCTTAGTCTGTTGTTTAGAAAAAATAATTTGGGGGACATTTCTGAAACTAAATTATCTGCAACTTCATCTTCTTGGGCAAGTATATTCTGTGATAGTGACACTGGACAGTCTAACAGTAAAGGCAGGTGAGTGTGGATGGACAGCTGGATGGCCTCGGATGGTGTAAGAGCTCAGGATATATTTAGAAGGTTGCTCTCAAAATGAAAAAATTATTTTGCCCCTAACTTAACTCCAGCTTCACCCATTTCATTAAAGGAAAGAAAAATAAGTAAAAACCACAGTGGTAGTCAAAATGAGTCTCTCCCTTTGTCTAAATTTAAGTTTTCCAAAAGAAGAGGAAGAGAGGGATAAATATAAATGTGAGAAAGGGAGCAGGAATAACAGGGTAAGAGGAACAACAAAATAAGTCAGATTGTTAGTCTGCAAATGTCCTTTGTGATGTCAATTTAAATAATATTACAATACTATTTTTGGTAAAGCAGTAGTACTCCCTTGATCATCAGCCTATAATATAATACCAGAAAACAGTAGAATATCTAAACAAAAATGTCAATGAAGGAATTCAGAGAGAAGTAAAACAAGCAAGTCAGCAAACAAACCAAGCTGTACAGATGTACTCTGTCTGGGTCTACTTGCTTGGAAGAGATTAAGTGCTAGCTTATAATAATAAGTGCTCAATTAATGATTAATAAATGATCAGTCTTTGAAACAGGAATTTAAATTAGCACAAATCACTCCATGCTTAGAAATATCACATAAGGCTTTTGAAAAAAAATTTCTCACTAAATCTACAGGGAGACTTATATAGGGGTGAGGGTAATGGAGTAGAAAAGAAAGCCAAGAAAATTGTTCCTTTCTTCCCCAGGTCAGAAAACAGGTTAATGTCAGAACCAAAATTTCTATAGCTGTAGGGATGAATTGGACCTTGAATGGTCTGCCTGGCGGATTGGGTTAAAACTGGGGTTTTAGCTACATTCTAAGGGTCTGGATAACAAGAGGACATGGCTGCAAGGTCAGTGAGGACATGAGTGGACCATTCAGTATTATGAGCCTAGATGTGGGAAACATTTGTTGTTCAGTCACTAACTCGCATCTGACTCTTTGTGAACCTATAGACTGCAGCACGCCAGGCTTCCCTGTCCTTCACTTGCTCAAATTCATGTCCATTCAGTCAGTGATGCCATCCAACCGTCTCATCCTCTGCTGCACCCTTCTCCTTTTTACCTTCAATCTTTCTCAGCATCAGGGTCATTCCCAATGAGTTAGCTCTTTGCATCACGTAGCCAAAGTATTGGAGCTTCAGCTTCAGCCTCAGTCCTTCCAAGTGAATATTCAAGGTTGATTTCCTTTAGAATTGACTGACTTGATCTCCTTGCAGACCAAAGGACTCTCAAGAGTCTTCTCCAGCACCACAATTTGAAAGCAATTCTTCAGTGCTCAGCCTTCTTTATGGTCCAACTCTCACATCCACACATGACTACTGGAAAGACAATAGCTTTGACTATATGGACCTTTGTCAGCAAAGTGATATCTCTGCTTTTTAATATGCTATCTAGGTTTGTCATAGCTTTCTTTCTGAGGAGCAAGAGTCTTTTAATTTCATGGCTGCAGTCATCATCCACATTTCTTTGGAGTCCAAGAAAATAAAGTCTGTCAGTCAGTCAGTTTAGTCACTCAGTCGTGTCCGACTCTTTGCGACCCCATGAATCGCAGCACACCAGGCCTCCCTGTCCATCACCAACTCCTAGAGTTCACTCAGACTCACATCCATCAAGTCAGTGATGCCATCCAGCCATCTCATCCTCTGTCATCCCCTTCTCCTCCTGCCCCCAATCCCTCCCAGCATCAGAGTCTTTTCCAATGAGTCAACTCTTCGCATGAGGTTGCCAAAGTACTGGAGTTTCAGCTTCAGCATTATTCCCTCCAAAGAAATCCCAGGGCTGATCTCCTTCAGAATGGACTGGTTGGATCTCCTTGCAGTCCAAGGGACTCTCAAGAGTCTTCTCCAACACCACAGTTCAAAAGCATCAATTCTTTGGCGCTCAGCCTTCTTCACAGTCCAACTCTCACATCCACTACTTTTTCCCTCCTATTTGCTATGAAGTAATGGGGCTGGCTACCATGATCTTAATTTTTTCAATGTTGAGTTTTAAGCCAACTTTTTCACTTTCCTCTTTCACTCTCATCAAGAGGCTCTTTAGTTCCTCTTCACTTTCTGCCATTAGAGTGATATCATCTGCATATCTGAGGTTGTTGATATTTCTCCTGACAATCTTGATTCCAGCTTGGGATTCATCCAGCCTGGCATTTCTGAATAGAAATTAAATAAGCAGGGTAACCATATAAACCTTTTTCATACTCCTTTCCCAGTTTTGAAACAGTCAGTTGTTCCATATCTGATTCTAACTGTTGCTTCTCAATCCGCATACAGGTTTCTCAGGAGACAGATAGTCTGGTATTCCCATCCGCTTAAGAATTTTTCACAGCTTGTTGTGATCCAGACAGTAAAAGGCTTTAGTGTAGTCAATGAAGCAAGAATAGATGTTTTTTTCTGGAATTCATGATCTGTCTTCACCCTGAGAAGATTGTGACCCATACTTAAAACTTTGGGCTTCCTCTGAAAGAGCCTGTAGCAGAAGACCATCAGCCAGTCACACTCCTTGAAGCCAAGAAATGAGTCCTTCCTTGAAGGGGCATCTGAGCAACTCTTCTCATTTCTATACCAGAGATTGTGTGGGCTGTGACATACATGTGCAAACAATGAGGAATATAGAATTACCTCAAAAAATGGCAGATATGGGATTCCTTTTTTATAAGCATGATGAAGGAAGACATGGAGGAGGAAAAATAAATGTAACTTGGAATGAAAAGAACTTTGTTTTTCTCTTTCAGTGTTCTGAATTAATTTGTCACAATAAATAGAAATGCAGAATTCTTATTTCAGTCAATGATACTCTCCTTTCCATCCTTCTCTGTGTGGTAGGGTTAGTCTCTCAGTCGTGTCTGACTCTTTGCAACCCCATGGACTGTAGTCCGCCGGTCTCCTCTGTCCATGAGATTCTCCAGGCAAGAATACTGGAAAGGGTTGACATTCCATTCTCTGGGGGATCTTCCCAACCCAGGGATTAAACCTGGGTCTCCTGCATTGCAGGCAGATTCTTTACCGTCTGAGCTACAGGGAAGTCCCTCTATGTGTGGTAGTGGTTCGTGATTTTACATCCTTGGTAAAAATTGTTTTTAGTCATTCTTTGAATTTTGAGAGCTAGGAGAAGGGAAAAAGGGCCATTGGGGCAGGAAATAACATTTCTTACTAGGAACTTTATATCATGCTTTTCTTCCTTCTTATACCAGTACTAGAGACGTACATATTATAAACTCCATTTCATAGTTAAGGAAAGTAAGGCTCAAAAAAGCTAAATTTTTCATCCTATAAAATTTAGATCTGTTTCATACTTCAGGAAATTAAATATGAAATTCCTAACCCTCTATGATCACATAACACTCTACTTATTTTTAGGTTAGTATCAGGCATGTTTTGTTAAAATTATTTTTGTGCTCTTAAACCTTAATTTTTTGTGCTTGAAATCTTATCCTTGAATATTCATTGGAAGGACTGATGCTGAAGCTGAAACTCCAATACTTTGGCCACCTGATGCGAAGAGCCAGCTCTTTGGAAAAGACCCTAAGGCTGGGAAAGATTGAGGAAGGCAGGAGGAGAAGGCGGTGACAGAGGATGAGATGGATGGATGGCATCACTGACTCAATGGACATGAATTTGAGCAAGTTCTGGGAGATGGTGAAGGACAGGGAAGCCTGGTGTGCTGCAGTTTATGGGGTCACAAAGAGTCAGACATGACTTATCGACTGAATAACAACAATCTCAAATAGAGGGAGGAGCTCCTGTGGTGGTAACTGTCTCCCCACTGCCTAATGTGTCTAGCACATTGTAATTGCTCAAAATTTGCTTTCTCTTAAACAGTAAGTCACCAGATAAAAGGTGATTAAGCTAAAATTTGAACCCAGAATTGTATGCTTCAAAGCCACTGGTCCTCTTTCTGCTACAGCATTTCCTTTGCAGAGCATGTGTACATGGGTGTGTACCTATGATTGTTTATACACACATATACACATAGATGTAGTTTAGATATATATATGGAAACAGAAATGACAGGTTCCAGGTTTTGTGACAAAAGACAGGCCTGTGACTTCAGCATTTGTTTGATCTGGGCTTACGTTCCCATTCCCAAACATGAACTTTGCAGTCAATTCCATGGACATTTGAGTCTGTATGTGGAGAACAGCAGCCTTGCTTGGGTCAGCTTTCGGTGCAATGGGCTGAGCACTGAGGAGGCACCAGCTGGTCCAGGTGGGCAAGCTGGCTGCTCATTTCTGAAGTCTGCCTTCTGATTGTCACTCTTGCACCTTGGAGCTGCCTGTAAACTCCCAGGCAGGCTAAACTCAGGTAGCTTAATTACAGAGGCTGTTATTTACTAGAGCCCCAGCTGAATCCATCAAACTAACTTCACTTTAACCTGAGCCAGATTTTATTATGAAGCCTATTTATTGAGCGTTTCCCCTTTGGCTGTGCCTGTTTTGATTTAGGCATATACATATACTTACTTATTTGAAAAGTAGCTATGTTCTGACACGTTTTATATTTTTAAAAGTAATATTGCATGTAACATAATTTTGGGGAAAAATATACACTCCACACAAACAAACAAACAACAAGAAAAAGGTCTTTGAATTTAGAATAATGGATACCTGCAAGGCAGCAACTTGCTTGAGAGATTTTGCTCAAGTAACTTATAACTATCAGTAGAAACCCCCAGGGATTCATGGCTGTTTTTGCAGAAGCTGTTTGCAGTGGAATAAACAGACAAGTGCTCTATATATCATTTTAAGTAAGACAAATAAAGCTCTGTTTCCACCTTACAACGATGTCATTGTCAGTTATATAAGAATAATTCTGTGTGACTTTTTATGAATTCTTCCCCTGTGTAGAAGTACAATGGCCTAATTTTCCACTCCCCGTATTATAAATAAATGGCCTTCTTCAGCAATCTCAGGTCCACCCAAACTGTCTCATCCTGAGCGAGGAGCGTCTTTCCTACCATGATGTGCTCACCCGTTGAAAGTAAAAGCTGTTGCCCACCTCAGGGCAGCTGAGGTTCTACCATCTTGCCACCTTCTCAGCATCACTGCACAGTGCCCTAGTCCCCAGGCCTCCAATGATCTGTCACTGTCAATTAGTTTGCATTTTCCAGAATTTTACATAGGTGGAATCATATAATAGCTACTCTTTTGTGATCTGTCTTCTTTCATTTAGCAATTGAGATCTATGTTATAGTGTATTCATGCCTTTTTTTGCTGAATAATATTCCACCATATGGATATATCACAGTGTATTTATCTACCTATGTGATGATGGGTTTTGAATTGTTTCCAGGTTTTAGCTATTACAAACAAAGCTGCTATGAACATTTGTATACATGTCTTTGCATGGACATATACTTTCATTTCTCTTTCATAAGTGCATAATAATGGAATGGCTGAATCAGATTATTGGTGTACATTTAACTTTTTAAGAAACTGCCAATATAATTTCTAAAACGGTGGTACTGTCTTACACTCCCACCAGTAATGTGTAAGAGTTCCAGTTTCTCTGTATCTAGTGATTTCGATAGGTTTGTAATGATATTTAATTGTGGTTTTAATTTGCAGTTTGTATATTTATTTGACATCTATATATGTTCTTTGGTAAAACAGCTGTTCTAACCCTTTCCCCATATTTTTATTGAAAATGAAAGTCACTCAGTCTGACTCTTTGCGACCCCATGGACTGTTCAGGACTCCAGGCCAGAATACTGGAGTGGGTAGCCTTTCCCTTCTCCAGGGGATCTTCCCGACCCAGGAATTGAACTGGGGTCTCCTGCATTGCAGGTGGATTCTTTACCAACTGAGCTATCAAGGAAAATTTTTATTGGGCTATTCTTTTCCTTATTATTGAGTTTCAAAATCTATTTACATACTCTGGATACTAGTTCTTTATCAGATGCGCAATTTGCAAACATTTTCTTCCAGTTTGTGGTTTATCTTTTTATCTTATTAACAATATCTTTCAAAGAACATGAATTTTTAATTTTGTTGAAGCTCAATTTATCAGTTTTTAAAAATTTTTTTATCAATCATGCTTTATGTGTTAAATCTAAAAAAAAAACTTGACTTAACACAATGTCACAATGATTTTCTCCTATGTTTCCTTCTAGGAGTTTTATAGTTTTAGGCTTTACAGTTAGGTCAATGATCTATTTTGAATTAGTTTTGCATATAATGCAAGATGTGGGTTTTTTGCATATGAATAGCCATTGTTCCACACTAGTGGTAGAAAAGACTATCCTTTATCCATTGAATTTTTTTTTTTTTGTACTGTTGGAAATCAGTGGTCCATATGGGTATGGGTCTATTTCTGAACTCTTTATTCTATGCCACTGATTTGTCTATACCAAAATCAAGCTGTCTTAATTACTGATGCTCTATATGAGGTCTTGCAAGTAGGTTGTGTTAATCTTCCAACTGGATTCATCTACAAAATTGTTATTCTATTCTATTAGCTATTCTAGGGCCCTTGCATTTTCATATAAATTTGTTTGCAATGTCTGCTGAAAATGATGTTAGGATTTTGATTGGGATTGCATTGAATTTATTGATTAATTTGGAGTAGATTGACATCTTAATACTGAGCCTTCCAATCTAGGATCCAATTATATCTCCATTTATCTATGCCCTCTTTGAATTTTCTCAGCACTCAGTCATGCTTTTCTGTGTACATGTCTTTTATCAGACTAATCCTTAATTATTTTATAATTTTTGATACCATTGTAAGTTGAAAATATCAATTTCCAATAGTTTGCTTCTAGTATATAGAAATACAATTGGTTTTGTATATTCGTATTTTATCCTTTCACTTTACTGAGTTCACTTATTGATTTTAGTAGGTTTTTTAGTTTATTTGTTTTTGGTAAATCCTATTGGATTTTCTAGTTCACTTATTGATTCTAGTAGATTTGTTTGTTTTTCTGGCAAATTCTATTGGATTTTCTACATAATCAATCATATCTTCTGAGAATAAAGACAGTTCGTTGCTTTCTAATCTATATGCCTTTTACTTCTTTTCATTCACTGTTTGAACCATCTAGAGCCTCCAGTAAACCAGCGAATAGAAGAGATCAGAGCAGATATCATGATCATGTTTGTGATAATTGGAAGAGAACATTTAGTCTTCAGTATTAAGCAGAATGTAAATGTAGCCTAAGAAATTCACTTCTATTCCTGCTTTGCTGAGTGGTTTTTTAAAAATCATTTTCAAATATATAAACTTTGTTTTTCCTTTTTTTCATTTTTAATAGGGTTACTCATATTGATTGATTTTCAATGTTAAGGCAACCCTTTATTGTATATGTATACGTATTGTATATGGCTGCCAGAAATTGCCTAAACAGTCACTGATACTTGGCTCACTTTTTAAAACTCTTTCTCTGTATGCTTTAATTTTTAAATGTTCCAAGTTCACTATTTTTTCTTCTTTATTGTATCAGATCAAATCAGATCAGTTGCTCAGTTGTGTCTGACTCTTTGCAACCCCATGAATCGCAGCATGCCAGGCCTCCCTGTCCATCACCAACTCCCGGAGTTCACTCAGACTCACGTCCATCAAGTCAGTGATGCCATCCAGCCATCTCATCCTCTGTCGTCCCCTTCTCCTCCTGCCCCCAATCCCTCCCAGCATCAGAGTCTTTTCCAATGAGTCAACTCTTCGCATGAGGTGGCCAAAGTACTGGAGTTTCAGCTTTAGTATCATTCCTTCCAAAGAAATCCCAGGGCTGATCTCCTTCAGAATGGATTGGTTGGATCTCCTTGCAGTCCAAGGGACTCTCAAGAGTCTTCTCCAACACCACAGTTCAAAAGCATCAATTCTTTGGCGCTCAGCCTTATTCACGGTCCAACTCTCACATCCATACATGACCACAGGAAAAACCATAGCCTTGACTAGAAGGACCTTTGTTGGCAAAGTAATGTCTCTGCTTTTGAATATGCTATCTAGGTTGGTCATAACTTTCCTTCCAAGGAAAGTCTTTATTGTATAATCAGATGTTAATCCTATCCAATATATTTTTGTCTTTACACATTGTAGTTTTCATCTCCAGAAGCTTGATTTTGTTATTCTTTATACTCCCACTGTATCTACTTAACTTTTTCAATATATGGAACACAGTTATAAAAACTGCTTTAATTGTCCTTATCTGCTAATTTCAACATCTCTGTCAGTTCTGAGTCAATCTGAATTGATTGATTTATCCACTCATTACAGTTCATACTTTCCCATTTCTTTGCATGTCTTGTAATTGTCTATTGGATGCCAGACATTGTGTACATTACCTTTTTAAAAACAGGTATTTCTGAAATCTTATAAATATTTCTGGTCTTTGTTTTGGGATGCAGTTAGGTACTTAGAGACATGTTAATTCTCTCAGGTCTTGGTTTTAAGGTTCAGTAGGTAGGGCTAGAGGGTGCATGCTGCTGCTAAGTCACTTCAGTCGTGTCTGACTCTGTCCACCAGGCTCCCCTGTCCCTGGGATTCTCCAGGCAAGAACACTGGAGTGGGTTGCCATTTCCTTATAGTCTAAGGCTCGTGAGGCAAGACCTTTTTAGTACACTACCCAATACCTTATGAATCTTGAGATTTTCCAGGTTTCTAGTAGACTTAGGCACCATTTCCAGTCCTATTTGAGCTCTGGGCACTGTTAACTCTTAATCCTTCCAAGTTCTTTCTCTTGCTACCAGTAGTTTCCATTGTAGTGATCCATACTCAGCTTAATGCTAAAGGGAGACCCTCTGTAAATCTCTAGACTCCTTTCCTGTTCGGTTCACTTTGTTTACCATCTCTCAAGGGTACTGTTTTTGTTGTCTGATGTGCAGTGTCTCACAAACTAATATTTTCTATATTTTGTCCTTTTTTGGTTGTTTCTGGGTAAGATAAGTCTGGTCTCTGTTACTCATCTTGGTCAGAAATATGTTTTCTGTTTCTTTTTCCTTTTGCTATTTTTTTTCCTTTCCAAATGTGCTGAATAGAAAAACCTTAGCCTTGTAACAATCCTATAGTTTTGCCCACTATTTTGTCTATAGGTTCAGCAGGGTGATTTCATTTTACACATGATTTATAATTTTGTTGCTGCATTCTTAGAAGCACCACATATCCTTAACTCAATGAGAATGGTTCTGTCCTAAACATGGCATATATATATATATATACTCAAATATATAAATATATATATACTCACATATATAACAGTTTAGTTCAGTGGGAAATCTAGAATAGATTTAAATGGCATATATATATATATATATATATATATACTCAAATATATAAATATATATATATACTCACATATATAACAGTTTAGTTCAGTGGGAAATCTAGAATAGATTTAAAGTCATTTTTCTTGAAAAATTTTTGCTCTTTGGAAATTGTTGTATTAAAACACTTTCTAAAATTTAAATGGGCACATTTATAGCAAGCTCATTCTGGAGAAAATTTACTCAGCCTTTATCATACAAGGGGGTCCATATTTCTTACTGGGACAGTGTTTAATGTGAAAAGTTGGAAATGGCTACCATCAGTATAACTTAGGTGGCCCAAATCTTGAGATATATTTCAAGAAAGTAGATGCTGAAGTAATTTACAGTTATATAACAATATCCTCAGTGTAGTGAAAGCCTCATATATATTTGAGTTTTAATGTGCCTTTTCCTGAATGATTACATCTTAAGAAATTAGAATTTCTAATTTTTACAGCTAACCATTAAGAAGGAGCTTAGCCTATTAATGAATTCTACCTGCATGGAAGAGGAATATGTGTCTGTGTCCATTCAAAAGAACAGTTTAAATTATGCATTTGGGAAATCTAACTCAAAACTGATTTGAAACTTGTACATAATTTTATGCTTATTATTTCTATGTTATATTTTCTAATAGCTTTTTAGTTCCAAGATCTAAATTTTGAGGTTTCTCAGCAGCCTGTGAAAATTTGTGCTGTGTTTTTCCTTGCGTAGTGTACAGACACAATAGAAATGGCATTATAAATGATTTGCCTTCTAAGACATAGTTAATCTATCTTATACCCAAGAAAATATGAAAAAAATTACAGAAAAATGGAGACAACTACCACAGTTCTGCAGGCCCATATTCAAACACTGCTAAGAACATTTTTAAAGTCAGTATTAAAAATATATGTAGCATGTTCTTTAAACTGCCAATCTCTGACATTAGTGACCATTTGGGGAAGAATGTTGCACTTTAGTGCTCATGATTGGATTCCATACTGAAATATAAGATGCAGCCATCTGATGTTATGATCCAGAATTTAAGATTCAAGTCACACCCGGGAAGGAACAGGGTAGGAGGCACAGAGGTGCATAAGAAAAAAGATTTGCTTCAAGTGGTACCTCTGTAGCATCTGGGGGACCAGACAGACTCTGCTCAGTGTTCATCCACCTCTCCCCTGTTCAGTAGTCCTGCAGAGATGAGCAACACTAACCTGCCATCTAAGTGGCTCCTGCAAAACAAGTGACAGCAGCGGAGGCTGTGAAAACCCCTTGCAGAACAAATGGCCCATCTAGTCAGACCTGGAATTAAGAGACATGTAGAGTTCATGTGTGGGCTGGAGTTGACAATTGGGAATTGTTTCTAACCAACCATTCCTAAATCTCAGGACTGCAGCTGCTGCTGCTGCTGCTAAGACGCTTCAGTCGTGTCCGACTCTGTGCGACCCCAGACGGCAGCCCACCAGGCTCCACTGTCCCTGGGATTCTCCAGGCAAGAACACTGAAGTGGGTTGCCATTTCCTTCTCCAATGCATGAAAGTGAAAAGTGAAAGTGAAGTCGCTCAGTCGTGTCCAACTCTTCACGACCCCATGGACTGCAGCCTACCAGGCTCCTCCGCCCATGGGATTTTCCAGGCAAGAGTACTGGAGTGGCGTGCCATTGCCTTCTCTGATGACTGCAACTAACCCGTACTTTTTTCTCATTGTCAATTTTGTACTGAAGGAAGAAAAAAATAAAGAAGGGAAAAAAGAAAGGAGGAAGAGAGAAAGAAAGAAAGGAAGGAAGGAAGGGGGAGGGGAGGGAGTAGGGAGGAGAAGTCTGCCTGTTCTTATTTCCAGAGAGGCAAAGAGAAATGAGGGAGCATTAAGTAAACTCTTGGAGAACACTACCTGGGGCTGGTGGCCTCCCAATGGGTTAGAAATTCTTTTTTACCCATTTTTGTTTCTCTATTCATAAAAATAGCAAACAGTATATATTATATACTATAATATATATACAAATTGTTAAAATAAACTTGATATGATATTTAAAATACTTTATGAGTGTAAAGACTCTTAACTTTGAACCCATTGGCTCAATATTGCTTACTCATCCTGTTTTGAAAATCGGGAAAAAAATGCAAAAGTTAGGTAAATTTCTAAAAGGTAATTCTTCCTTAACAAAAGCGAATTTGTTTTGTGGATGTCCTAGGAGGTAAGAAATGGAAAAACAAAACTTTATTCTAGGATGATTTGTTTCTATCACCCAAGAAACTTCTTAATCACGTTCTGTCACTATTGGTTGTGATATTAAATTAGGGTCAATACAGCCATATAGTAATTTTGTCTCAAGTTTATCACAACATGTAAACATAGCTCTCCACTCATGCTTGGTATGACACTGTATTACGTTTTATCAATGTTCCTATCTGTAGCCTGGTGTAATACAGAGGTTCTGAAAACGAAGGACATTTTGGACAAGATAATCCTTGGCATAGAGGGCTAAGGGGGGTGGTCCTTTGCACTGTTGCATGATTAGTCGCATCTCCATCCTTTACCCACTCATTGCCCTCCAGCAGTCATGATATCAAAACGTATCCAGAGGCTGACAAAAAAGTTCCCCATTATAATACCCATGGGTATAATGGAATAAATACGCTGTGGTATTGGAGAGAACTGAGCATGGATAACAACTCTCCCACCTACAACAAGTGAAAACTTGAGCACGTTGAAGATCCTAAAGAGTTTGGTTTCTGTGAGGATTAAGTGAGATTGGGTCTAACAAGTGCATAGCAAGCTCAGGGCGTGGCTCGTAACAGACACTTTACAAGTTTAACCCCCCACCGCTCCGCGCCGCCTCCATTCTGCGAACATTTATCCAATGTAATAACGGCAGATTTAGATTTTAAATACCTGGAAGACAGGAGACATCTATTACAACACCCGGGTGTTTAGTAAATAGTTTTCAGTCATGATATGTGTCTACTATAAAGATAACACTAACATCTTGATTCTCTGTGCTCCATGAAGATACGTCTATTTTTAAAATCAATTGAAGGAAAGTTTTCATGCTACTCTCTTATTTTCTCTTGCAAAACTGAAAGACAGCATTGATATTCACTACACACAAAAATATAGTGTAGCCAGTTGATAACAGTGCTTTGTATGAAACAGAAAATCAAAAGAAAATTATATAACAAGAATATGTGCATGGCACGATTTTAAACACTAATTCCTTTTGAAAGTAGAGTAAGAACATGTAATTTATACTGTATTCAACCTGTTCAAAGGGATGCTTTTCAGACACTATGACTTTCCTTTATATTCTCTGCTGTCTGTTTTGACTTTTTAGCCATTAGGAGTAGCTATTAGTAAGAAGGAAGATGTCTTGGGTATTAAAGTGATCGGTACAAAGTACAGTGATTCCTTCTTCCTGAGCACGTTTATACTGCAAGTTGATACCCATTCAATGCAATGCCAATTCTCATAGCTTTAGTTATCATGGAGGATTTTGCAGCCATCTCGGAATATGAGTAAAAACATTTTTAGTCAGAAATTTCACTCTTAACTGAAGAGCACAATGTGGCAAGGTTCACTTTGGGGAATTTTAGTAGGTAGCAAAAAAAAAGTAATCTATTTAGATATTAAGTTGAACATAGGCCTGAATAATGTGGTTAAGAATAATTGGGATCCAATTATTCAAAGCTTCAAAGAGGACTTTGACAAGTGGAATTCCCTAAATTTACATTTGTGGGGGAAAGCTGGAGTGCTGAAATGATTTCAGAGCCACAGTTTAATTTCCTGCCTCCCTCGGTCCCTCTGGGAGATACTTTTCAGTAAATTGGAGAAATTTATTTCTACATTTATATGAAAAGAAATGAAAGGCAAAGTTGAGTACTTCTGAAGGAAGGGCTAAGTTAAAGCCTGGAGTGTGTGTGTGCGTGAGAGAGACAGACAGACAGACAGACAGAGATACAAGGTAAACTGCAAAAGATTTTCTCTAGATATTACTTTTAAAACTAACACAGTTTCCCCATTTAGCAGTCACTCCAGACCATAACAATGACTAGTTTGCATTTTTCAGCCACTTGCACTATCTCTACAATTTACTATGGTTAAATAAGTTATCCATCAGGTTGTTGGTTGTTGAGCTGGTCAAAATAATTTAACTGATTTGAATTATCCCAAGAAACATGCATTCATACACGCTAAGTTGGTTCAATAGTGACCAACTCTTGGCCACTTTATGAACCACAGCCCACCAGGCTCCTCTGTCCATGGGATTCTCTAGGCATGAATACTGGAGTGGGTTGCCATGCGCTCCTCCAGGGGACCTTTCTGACCCAGGGATTGAATCACATTTATGTTTCCTACAATGGCAGGCAGGTTCTTTACCATTAGTGCCACCTGGGGAGCCCTCGAAGAAATTTGAATAGAGGTAACTTAGCATATGTGAGAAGGAGGAGGAAGAGGAGGAGAACTATATTTATACTAGTTGCTTCCCCAGTACTATTCTAAAGACTTTAGACATCATACCTTCTAATGTCTCCACTTTATATATTTTTGAAATAAATATTGGAAAGATTAACCTTTTTTATTAGGGTCACACAGCTGCTATGTATATTTGGGTCAAGAATGTGAAAAAGTTCTGTCTGATCCTTAGGATTTTCAGTTCAGTTCAGTTCAGTTCAGTCGCTCAGTCGTGTCCGACTCTTTGCGACCCCATGAATCGCAGCACGCCAGGCCTCCCTGTCCATCACCAACTCCCGGAGTTCACTCAGACTCACGTCCATCGAGTCAGTGATGCCATCCAGCCATCTCATCCTCTGTCGTCCCCTTCTCCTCCTGCCCCCAATCCCTCCCAGCATCAGGGTCTTTTCCAATGAGTCAACTCTCCGCATGAGGTGGCCAAAGTACTGGAGTTTCAGCCTTAGCATCATTCCCTCCAAAGAAATCCCAGGGCTGATCTCCTTCAGAATGGACTGGTTGGATCTCCTTGCAGTCCAAGGGACTCTCAAGAGTCTTCTCCAACACCACAGTTCAAAAGCATCAATTCTTTGGCTCTCAGCCTTCTTCACAGTCCAACTCTTACATCCATACATGACCACAGGAAAAACCATAGCCTTGACTAGACGAAACTTTGTTGGTAAAGTAATGTCTCTGCTTTTGAATATGCTATCTAGGTTGATCATAACTTTCCTTCCAATGAGTAAGCGTCTTTTAATTTCATGGCTGCAGTCATCATCTGCAGTGATTTGGGAGCCCCCAAAAATAAAGTCTGACACTGTTTCCACTGTTTCCCCATCTATTTCCCATGAAGTGATGGGACCAGATGCCATGATCTTCGTTCTCTGAATGTTGAGCTTTAAGCCAACTTTTTCACTTTCCTCTCACTTTCATCAAGAGGCTTTTTAGTTCCTCTTCACTTTCTGCCATAAGGGTGGTGTCATCTGCATATCTGAGGTTATTGATATTTCTCCCGGCAGTCTTGATTCCAGCTTGTGTTTCTTCCAGTCCAGCGTTTCTCATGATGTACTCTGCATATAAGTTAAATAAGCAGGGTGATAATATACAGCCTTGACATACTCCTTTTCCTATTTGGAACCAGTCTGTTGTTCCATGTCCAGTTCTAACTGTTGCTTCCTGACCTGCATACAGATTTCTCAAGAGGCAGGTCAGGTGGTCTGGTATTCCCATCTCTTTCAGAATTTTCCACAGTTTATTGTGATCCACACAGTCAAAGACTTTGGCATAGTCAATAAAGCAGAAGTAGATGTTTTTCTGGAACTCTCTTGCTTTTTCCATGATCCAGCGGATGTTGGCAATTTGATCTCTGGTTCCTCTGCCTTTTCTAAAACCAGCTTGAACATCAGGAAGTTCATGGTTCATGTATTGCTGAAGCCTGGCTTGGAGAATTTTGAGCATTACTTTACTAGCGTGTGAGATGAGTGCAATTGTGTGGTAGTTTGAGCATTCTTTGGCATTGCCTTTCTTTGGGATTGGAATGAAAACTGAACACATGCCATAATAAATATGCATCAAATCGTGTTCATACAAAGAACACAGTTGGATAGACTCTGCTATAGCTAAATCTAAGTCAAATTAGAACATGTTGGGGAAATAGGATTAAAAACAGAGCAATCATGAGCCCAGGTACAATGGCATTTTGTCATTGTTGTTTAAAATAATATCTACCATTTAACAAATATGTTATTTCCTTTAATTCTCACAACTCTTTGGGGGTAGGAATTTAAACCACTTTACAGATAAGGAAACTGAATTTCATAAAGACTAAATGTTGACCCCAAATCACACCCCTAGTAGGTCACAGAGTCAGAATTCCGACCCTGGCAGCCTGAGCTTCAAAGCCCAGCTCTTTATCAGCTCACCTTGACCTTCCTTAGCTCACAAAGCACCTCATTTTCAGGAAGCTATCACTCCCTGATGCTTTACAAGTGGGGTAAGGCTGTGGCAAACCCACCTCTGTATCTCTCGTCCTCTCCCCATTTTTCTTTTTAGTCCAAGTATCCATGAGAGGAGAACCATAGAAGTGCCATGAGTTATCCTGTTTACTGGACAGGTGGGAAGGATCCTAGACAACTGTGTGAACATGTCTAGATTACAAAAGCCTCAGGGTGATTTCAGTTGGGGAGTTCATTTTTTCTTTTCTCCCCACATCCCCATCATAGCCTTCCTGAAATACTGCATCATCTTCAGGCCTGTACCACCCAGGCCTGGGTCCTTGGGCATCAAGCACTGTGTACTCTGCCCTAAGCTGGTGGCCTTTGTTCTGATTAATCTTACTCTGAAGGTGGCTCTGCTTGTTCGTTGAGGATTGTTCCAATGTCTTTGAAGCAGCAAGAAAAGATTGCATTTCATCACAGAGAATTCAAATTAGGTCTAGTCTCTGATTACTGTACTGGGGTTTGTTCTGTTTTTATTTGTTGGTTATCCTAAAAGATCGTGGTCTGCCAGTCCCATATTGTGAAAGTATCGTTGCTCTGCCTAGCCTGTCTAGACAGGTTTCCTTGATATTCAGAGACCCTGACAGAGATGGAAGGGACTGGAGGTAGCCCTTCTGGGCTAAGGCTCTTTAACTGCTTAGGAAATTCGAAGATGGGAAAGTGAACTGACTGCCCAGGTGTCTAAGACAGGGACAGTTCCCTCCCCCATGATAGCCCTTGGCTGCACAGATTCCATGGATAAGCTATGCTCCTGGTGCTGGGCCTACTCTATGGTATATATATATATATTCATTCCAGGTGGCACTAGTGGTAAAGAACCCACCTGCCAATGCAGGAGGCTAGGAAACTCAGGTTGGATCCCTGAATTGGGACGATCCCCTGGAGAAGGGAATGGCAACCCACTCCAGTATTCTTGCCTGGAGAATCTTCTTGGACAGAGGAGCCTGACAGGCTACAGTCTATGGTGTCACGAAGAACTGGACATGACTGAGCATCTACACGCGTGTGTGCACACACACACACACACACACACACACACACACCTATTAACAGTCACTCCTATTCTGCTCTCCCCACAGCCCCTGGCAAGCAATGATCTATTAATATTTTCCATGCCTGTGGATATACCTATGCTGGCATTTCATACAAATGGAATCACACAATATGCGGCCTTTTGTGTTTGGCTTCTTTCACTCAGCATAATGTTTCTGAGGTTCATCATATTGTAGCATATATCAGTGTTTCATTACTTTTTATGACTGAATAATATTCCTTTATATGAATGTATCACATTGTTTATTTGTTAGGTAAGTGAGGGACGTTTGAGTTGTTTCCAGCTTTTGACTGTTATGAATAATGCTGTATGTTCATTCATGTGCAAATTTTTAATGTAGATGTATGTTTTCATTCCTCTTGAATATATATTTATGAGAGGAATTCCTACACTATATAGTAAATGTATATTTAACATAAAGAACTGCCAAACTATTTTCCAAAGCAGTGTCATCATTTTACATCCCATCCAGAAATGTATTAGAGTTTCAGTTTCTCCATACCCAGGCTAACACATGATATTGTCTGTCTTTTAGATTATAGCAATCCTAGTAGATGATAAGTGGTATTTCATTGTGGTTCTGATTTGCTTTATCCTGGTGGCTAATGGGGTTGAGCATCTTTTCACATACTTAATTGGCCATTTGTATATCTTCCTTGGAGAAATGTCTATTTGAATATATTTTAATAGTATTATTTGTCTTTTTGTTGTTCAATTTTCAGAGTTCTTTATGCGTTCTGGATAATAGTCCCTTATCAGTTGTATGACTTGCAAGTATTTCTCCCATTCTGTGTGTTGTCTTTCCAGTTTCTTGATTATATCCTTTGAAAAACACAAAAGTTTTAAATATTAATGAAATCTAACTTGCCTTTTCTTTTTGTGGCTTGTGCTTTTTATGTCATATCTAAGAAATCACTGCCTGATCTGAGACCACAAAGAATTATGCCTATGTTTTCTTCTACAAATGTTGTAGTGTTAGTCATTGCATTTAGGTCTTTGATCAATTTTGAGTTAATTTCTGTATGTGGTGTGAGGTAGAATTCCAGCTTCCGTCTTTTGTTTGAGGATTCTAGTTGTCCCAGCACCATTCATTGAAAACACTTCTCTTTCTCACATTGAACTGGTTTGGTTTCCTTGTTAAAAATCATGTTAAAAATTGACCACAACTGTAAGAGGTTATTTCTGTATTCTCAGTTCTATTCCATTCATATATATATGAATGCAATATATATATATATATATATATATATATATATATATATATACACACATACATATGTGTGTGTGTGTGAATCTAACCTGTAAATAGTACTACACTGTCTATATTGCTGTATACTGTATAGTATAGTACTGCAGTAATTTTTTAAATAGAGTATAAGTTCTCCAGCTTCATTCTTCTATTTTAAGATTGTTTGGCTTGCATTTCTATATAAATTTTAGAATCAGCTTGTCAGTTGCTTTAAGGCAGGTGGGATCTTACAAGGATTTAATTGAGTTTGTAGTCCAATCTGGAGAGTATTGCCATCTTAACAATACTTACCTTTCCAATCTATGAACATGGGATGTCTTTCCATTTATTTAGTTCTTCTTTAATTTCTTTCAATGACATTTTGAGGTTTTAAGTGAACAAATTTTGTCCTTTTCTTGTCAAATTTATTCCTAGATGTTTTATCTTCTTTGATGTATTGTATATAAAATTGCTTTTTAAATTTCATTTCCAGATTGTTTGTATGTCTCATTCCAATGAAACAGACTTTTTGCTTCAGTACACCCAACTGTTAGTTTCCTGTTGTATTATAGCCAAGAATTGTTAAGGAGTGGAGACCTTTCTATATACAATTATTTATAATTATAGACTTTTTATTACAAAGACTTAAATTATTAATAAAGGTAGCTGATTTAAATTTCATAATATTTTCCTTTCTGCTCACCCTAAGATAGAGGTGCTAATAGACAATAGGTCTGTTAAGCACCCTAAGTCATTACCCTAAAAGTCATTTCTCTACAGCTAGAGAAAAAAGGAATGACCCATTTCCCCCCCAAAAATACTATGGAAATATTCCCAATATGGTGCAAAAATTATCAACTATCAAGACAAGCTTCTTCCCTCTTAGAATTTGCTTGAAAATTTTAGAATCCAAGGGAAGAAATCTAATACTCAAAGTTAGCTACATCATTGCTTCTTTGTCTCCCTCCAAATGAGCTGTTCAGTAACAGTTCAGCTCTTGTGCTACTCCCTACTAGTCCTGCCATTTTTCTAAGTCATTTGCATAAGAATATCTGGTCTTCATAGTGTATCACATGTATTTACCATTTATTAATCTAATGGGATAAAAACTACTTAGCCTAGGTTTTAGGGCAATGGCTCACTTGTCCCTTAGATTCTTTTAAACAATTTTATAGCACACTTTTTGAGTTGTGGTAAATGGAAAAGTCTTGGAATAAAATCAGAAGACCTAGTTTCAAAGTAACTCTGCAGAGCAAAGCCACATAGGCACACAGAGGAAACAGAAGTACTGTATTCTCACATATGCACACACTCAGAGACACCAAGGGAACAACACTTCATGCAAAGAGGAGCACAGTAAAGGACAGAAATGGCATGGACCTAACGGAAGCAGAAGATATTAAGAAGAGGTGGTAGGAATACACAGAAGAACTGTACAAAAAAGATCTTCATGACCCAGATAATCACAATGGTGTGATCACTCACTTAGAACCAGACCTCCTGGAATGCAAAGTCAAGTGGGTCTTAGGAAGCATCACTGCCAACAAAGCTAGTGGAGGTGATGGAATTCCAGGTGAGCTATTTCAAATCCTAAAAGATGATGCTGTGAAAGTGCTGCACTCAATATGCCAGCAAATCTGGAAACTCAGCAGTGGCCACAGGACTAGAAAAGATCAGTTTTCATTCTAATCCCAAAGAAAGGCAATGCCAAAGAATGTTCAAACTATCACACAATTGCACTCATCTCACATGCTAGCAAAGTAATGCTCAAAATTCTCCAAGCCAGGCTTCAACAGTACATGAACCATGAACTTCCAGATATTCAAGCTGGGTTTAGAAAAGGCAGAGGAACCAGAGATCAAATTGCCAACATCCACTGGATCATCGAAAAAGCAAGAGAGTTACAGAAAAATATCTACTTTTGCTTTATTGATTATGCCAAAGCCTTTGACTGTGTGGATCACAACAAACTGTGGGAAATTTTTCAAGATATGGGAATACCAGACCATATGACCTGCCTCCTGAGAAATCTGTATGCAGGTCAAGAAGCAACAGTTAGAACTGAACATGGAACAATAGACTGGTTCCAAATTGGGAAAGGAATATGTCAAGGCTGTTTATTGTCACCCTGCTTATTTAACTTATATGCAGAGTACATCATGTGAAATACTGGGCTGGATGAAGCACAAGCTGGAATCAAGATTGCTGGAGAAATATCAATAACCTCAGAAATGCAGATGATACCACCTTTATGGCAGAAAGTGAAGAGGAACTAAAGAGCCTCTTGATGAAAGAGGAAGATGAGAGTGAAAAAGTTGGCTTAAAACTCAGCATTCAGAAAACGAAGATCATGGCATCTGGTCCCATCATTTCATGGGAAATAGATGGGGAAACAGTGAAAACAGTGTCAGACTTTATTTTTTTGGGCTCCAAAATCACTGCAGATGCTGACTGCAGTCATGAAATTAAAAGACACTTGCTCCTTGGAAGAAAAGCTATGACCAACCTAGACAACATATTAAAAAGCAACAACGTCACTTTGCCAACAAAGATCCACATAGTCAAAGCTATGGTTTTTCCAGTAGTCATGCATGGGTATGAGAGTTGGACTAAAGAAAGCTGAGCGCCAAAGAACTGATGCTTTTGAACTGTGGTGTTGGAGAAGACTCTTGAGAGTCCCTTGGACTGCAAGGAGATACAACCAGTCAATCCTAAAGGAAATCAATCCTGAATATTCATTGGAAGGTCTGATGCTGAAGCTGAAACTCCAATACTTTGGCCACCTGATGCAAAGAGCTGACTCATTTGAAAAGACCTCAATTCTGGGAAAGAATGAAGGCGGGAGGAGAAGGGAACGACAGAGGATGAGATGGTTTGATGGCATCACCAACTCGATGGAAATGAGTTTGAGTAGGTTCCAGGGAATTAGTGATGGGGTGCTGCAGTCCATGGGGTTGCAGAGTAGGACATGACTGAAAGACTGAACTGAACTGTACATCCACATCGACATCCACAATCACATGAAACTGCATTTTACAGAACTGTCTTTTGAAATTGCTACTATTCAATCTTTCCCCTTCCTTCTTAGACTTCCCAATAGAGTAAGCTAGCCCTCTGTCTCCATTTCATCTCTGATTTAATGATGGGAGACTCACAACAGTATGATTTCTACTATTACTTCCATGAAGATGACACAGGTAATGTCACCAATATCTTCCTATTTGCAGAAGCAAATGGGCAAACTTCAGTACTTATCTTACTGGACCACATATAATATTGCAAATTAGCTCGTCCCTCTTAAAGTCCCATATTCCCTTCTGGTTTCTGAAATCACACCTTCTTTACGTTCTTCTTATACACCTCCAGTCAGTCTTTCTTGGTCATCTTTATGGACTTTTCTCCTTTCATTAATTATTTTTCATTAACCTCCCTGTGTGGGTTCTATTGGAGAAGGCAATGACACCCCACTCCAGTACTCTTGCCTGGAAAACCCCATGGATGGAGGAGCCTGGTAGGGCTGCAGTCCATGGGGTCGCTAAGAGTCGGACACGACCGAGCGACTTCACTTTTCACTTTCATGCATTGGAGAAGGAAATGGCAACCCACTCCAGTGTTCTTGCCTGGAGAATCCCAGGGATGGGGAGCCTGGTGGGCTGTCATCTCTGGGGTCGCACAGAGTCAGACATGACTGAAGCGACTTAGCAGCAGTGGGTTCTATTAACACCTATGTTCAGTTGATTTTTATTTACACCCATGGATCCAGTCTTCAGGCTCATCAGTCCAACTATCTACTGGACATCTCCAACTTAACATCTACTGGCACCACAAACTGATTGTTCAAAACCAGCTCTTGATCTTTGGCAGTCAGACCTCCCTTCCTCTGTCATATTAACTATCCTAGTAAATGGTATTGTCATTTCTCCAGACAAGTCATAGCTTTTCTCCCTTTCCCTTTTATCCTTCAGTAAAAGTTCATTTTGTATTAATTCCTTCTCATAAATGATTCTCAAATCTATTCTTCCCATTACCACTGTCTCGTGGTCAGGCCATCATCTTTCTTACCTGGATTACCTAGTAGTCTCCTAATTCTTCTCTATGTTCACACTTCTAGAGCCCATAATACATTCTCCAACAACAATCAGAATTCTTTTTATCAACCACACAACTGGCTATGTCTGTCCTTGCTTAACACACTTAAAGGCTTTCCTTTGGATTTAATATTAACTTTAAATGTTTTGATTCATAAAACCTTAATGTTTACTTCTTTGGCTGTATTGCTCAGAGAGCTCTAACTTTGCACTCCACTCACCCATTGTTTGAAACCCATTCCTATCTTAATATACATGATGCTCTTCTTCACCATCAGCCTTCTATGTCTGCTCTACCCTCTGCTTAGAAAAAGGCAAAGCAACCAGATATCAAATTTCCAACATCCATTGGATCATAGAAAAAGCAAGAGAATTCCAGGAAAACATATACTTCTGCTTCATTGACTATGCCAAAGCTTTGACTCTGTGGATCACAACAAACTGTGGAGAATTCTTAAAGAGATGAGAATACTAGAACACTTTATTTGCCTCCTGAGAAACCTGTATGCAAGCCAAGAAACAACAGTTAGCACCAGACATGGAACAACAATTTCAAAGGTGGGAACTGCATACATCAAGGCTGTATATTGTCACCCTGCTTATTTATCTCATATGCAGAGTACATCATGAGAAATGCCAGGCTGGATAAAGCACAAGCTGGAATCAAGATTACTGGGAGAAATATCAGTATCCTCAGATACGCAGATGACACAACCCTTATGGCAGAAAGTGAAGAGGAACTAAAGAGCCTCTTGATGAAAGTGAAAGAGGGGAGTGCAAAATTTGGCTTAAAACTCAACATTCAAAAAACTAAGATCAAGGCATCCGGCCCCATCACTTCATGGCAAATAGATGGGGAAACAATGGAAACAATGACAAACTTTATTTTCTTGGGCTCCAAAATCACTGCAGATGGTGACTGCAGCCAGGAAATTAAAAGACGCTTGCTTCTTGGAAGAAAAGCTAAGACCAACCTAGACAGCATATTAAAAGTAGAGACATTATTTTCCAGCGAAGGTCTGTATAGTCAAAGCTATGGTTTTTCCAGTAGTCATGTACTGATGTGCAAGTTGCTCCAAAAAGAAGGCTGAGCACCAAAGAATTGATTCTTTTGAACTGTGGTGTTGGAGAAGACTCTTGAGAGTCCCTTGGACTGCAAGGAGATCAAGTTAGTCTATCCTGAAGGAAATCAACTCTGAAAATTATTTGAAAGGACTGATGTTGAAGCTGAGCCTCCAATACTTTGGCCACCTGATGCAAAGAGCCAACTCATTAGAAAAGACCCCAATGCTGGGAAAGATAGAAGGCATAAGGAGAGGGGGATGACAGAGAAGAAGATGATTGGATGGCATCACCGACTCAATGGACATGTGGTTGAGCAAGCTCCGGGAGATGGTGAAGGACAGGTAAGCCTGGCATGCTGCAGTCCATGGGGTCGCAAAGAGTCAGACATGACTGGACAATTGAACAACTGCTTAGAATACTCTTAACCATTCTGCCCAGTGCCCCGCCAGTCTTTATTGGGGCATCTTTTCCTTAGTTTAGTTATATCTTCCTCTGTAAAGCTTTCAGTGAGCCCACCATCTGCAACCTAAGCTGTATATCACTCCTATGTGATTCCACGACACCACTGTACTCCTATTGCTGCATTTTCACACTGTTTACTGGTCTAGCAGTAAAGTACACAAGATTGTAACCAGTTTGAATGTAGGGATTATGTATCCTAAGACTGTTGTTCTGGGCCTGGCACAGAATATGTGCTCAAAAAAATTGTCCTGAATGAATAGATAAGTAAACAGATGAGGTTTCTGGGCTTCTCACTAAACGTCTCTGAGTCTCACTGCCTTTACTCATTAAATAAATTTAAGAATCCTTCTTCAGAGGATTCTTTTGAGGATTAAATGAGATGAGCAATGTGAAAGCATACTGGCCAATTTCTGGCACAATGCACATGCTCCCCAAATGTTTTTGCAATCCAAGTCTGAGTTTCTTCCATCTTAAGTATACCTGAGTCACAAATGAATGCTTTATACTGAAATGTTTTTAGAAGTCTTCCTGCTTGGGGAGCCATCCTGTAAACCCAAGGCAGACTTCTTTAAAATCCGATTATGTTATTCTTGTGGCGTTGGTCAGAATTCTGAGACTCCAAAGTAGAACCCAAGACATTTAACATGACACGTATAGATGATTTTTATACCAAACATGAATTTTAAATGTCTGTATGCATTCAGAGCAGGGCAGGAAAAAACAACCCCTGGGGCAATGCAGGGGAACATTCTTTTGAATAGACTTTTGGATATGACATGGAAATGAATTAAGTGAGCCATTTGTTCATCTGTTTAGTCATTGAAATTCTTTGCTTTAAATTTCTCCCTTGGCCATCATTCCAATTAAGTGGGTAAACCGTTTCTCAGGGTGATATTTTAATGGAATCTACTGTCTTTTTTATCCATTAATTTATCTGTATATCTAAATCTGTGCTTAACATTTTGGTAGGGTTGTAAGTATAAAGAAAAATACTGTCACTTAATTTTTATTTATAGGTTTAATAGATGTTTTGGTGTTGGGAATTTCATGGCAATCAACATTTAATATAGCAAGTTTTAGCCAGCCTCTACTCCTTCATTCTCTCCACGACCCTGAAACCTAACTCCCAGTTTTCTGTTTTAGCTCCACCACAAAGGTCAAGAAATAAAATGGGAAGACTGGAAACATTAGAAGTTTTCTTTAGGGTCTTGTGCCTATTTACAGGCTTCCCTGGTGGCTCAGATGGTAAGACCCAGCATGGGACACATAATCCTGCATCATGTTAGGGACATGGCTACAAAAATATGGTGGATCTATATAACGTGAGATTATTCACCATTAAAAGTCATGCTTTCAAAATGTTCTTAATGAGAAAGGAAATTAGAAAATGATAAAAGTGAAAAGTAGGGTATTTTAAATGAAATGATGTAACACACATACAAATATATCTGCAATAAAAAGATTAGAAGGAATATAATAATATTTAATGGCAGTGACATGACAGATATTCTAATTCTCCTCTTTAGTTTATTCTCTGGGATTTTCAAAACTTCGGTCATTAAATCAGACTACTTTTACAATTGGAAAAATTACTCAACAGAAATAAACAACAAAAGAGCTCAGTACATAACTCTATGTACAATTACTATATCTGTATTGTTACCTGGATCTGCTGGAAGGAGAAACACACGGTGTTGAGGAACAGTGATATGAGAGACAGGAGCTTGTTTCCAGAGCTACTCACCTGCACCAGCCCCCTGAGTGCCGGTAGTTGCTGGCTGGTAGAGGTTCTAGGTGTGGGGTAGGGGGAGGAGCCAGGTTGCACCCAAGAATCACATCTATGTAACCGTAACTAGTAAAATGCCATTTCACAAGGGAATTCAAATCTCCAAGGTTCTAAGAAGTTGTGGGAATTTTTTTTTTTTAATCTATCTAAAATAGAGTCACCTTTGAAAATTGCTTTGTATTTTTTTAAAAGTCCACCCAGTTGTATTGGTTTGGGCCTCACAAGACCTGGATTTTCCCAGACAATAGAGAATCACAGTTGCCTTGCTTTCAGAACATAAGAAGGGGTGTTTAATTTTGAACTTGTGGAGTTAGGGAAGATCCCAGAGGAAAAGCCAGTCAATGCCAAAGGCCACCAGGTCCTACTATGCACGGAAAAAATATGCCCTGACTGGATGGAGCCTTATTCCTTTTCAGGAATATATTGGATATATTACCAAATACTAATGATGATCACTGCCTGACTCTTTCTTGCGTGTGTGTTGGCCTTTGTAGAAGCACTGCTAAGTCAGGAATACCTTCCCAACACATTCAGAGCCATGCAGCACCCGTGCTGATATGGGAACGAGTGTGTGGAAGTGTTAGTCGCTAAGTCTTATCTGACTCTTTGCCATCCCATGGACTGCAGCCCACCGGGGGAGTGGGTTGCCATTCCCTCCTTCAGGGGATCTTCCTGACCTAGGGATCAAACCCAGGTCTCCTGCATTGCAGGCAGATTCTTTACCATTTGAGCCACCAGGGAAGCCCTGTGAACAAGAGCTGTCCCCAGTTCTCATCCAGGATACCCCACAATGTTTCTCAGCATTTCAGGTCCTCTTTAACAGTTCCCCTATTCTTTTCTAAAAAGAGGGAAAAGTACTTCTAAAAAATGTGTTCTGTTTTCCTGCCCTGCCCTGTAACTTACCTAATGTTCCAAAGGCAAACACTTTCAAATACGAAGTGCCTTACGTTAGCCATTTTGCACCCCCTATACCAATAAACAAAATGATTCTGACTCCAGTCCTCACTGCATACATATATGAAGCCACATTTGAAATAGAGCACAATGGTACTCCTGTGTGTGTGGGTGTGGGTGTGTGTTGCACAGTGACAGTGCACAGTGCACAATCTTAAAATTGGATTTGGAAGAAACAAATCAGAAACAATTAGACTAGACTTCATGGACAGCCAGGAAATTCTCCCATCTTTCTTCTCTGAAATCCTCCATGCACCAACTCGTAACAGTGCTTAACAATGTGTGTCTGGTTAGAAAACATTTAAACAAGAGACAGAATGAAAATACATGAGCCCACGACTGGCTGGAGAGAAACTGTGATCAGGGACTAATCTATGTTACCTCACTAGGAGCCTAAGTTGGAATGATCTGCTGAGGGACAAATAAATAACTTTCTCTGCAAAAAGGGAACTGATAGGAAGGAAAGGGGGTAGGGAGAAGAGGAAAGGAGTTCACAGCACTCGGGTCAGAAATTAGAATGAAACTGAAGTCTTGGAAGGGAGGAGTATCATTTATTTATTTAATACTCCTCTCCCCGTCTCCCCCAAATAAAAGTATTATTAGAATAAAGGGAAAAGAAAGGTAATGACTTATTAGCAGCTATAAAGTTTAGGACTTTTTCTATAAGGACGTGGTGTTGCTACGGCAGGTTTTCGTCTCCATGCTCTTTGTAGCTTGGGGGCATGTCACACACTCGTGAGAACTTTACCGGGGTGTTGATGCAATATTGTGTCAGTAACTGAGTGATTTGTTTTTCCTCTGGACATTGATTGAAGAAATTCTTATTACATTTTATAGCTTGCTTGGCCTTCGTATGAGAGTCAAGACATAAATTGGACCATAAATTGGCCTCTGTCAGAATCTACATCAGAATGACACCAAATACATGTCATCAGGCTTGTGTTCCAGCTCGCAGCAGGGATCCACCGGTGCTTGTCATCTTGATCAAATGTTCACCTCACTCCCTTTTCCTGCTCGTGCCTCTACTTTGAAGAAAATACGGTAAGGACTCCAGCAAATGTGCTGTTTTGATCAGCAGTTTTACACAGCCAAAAGAGTACTGCTAGATTTAATTGATTTCCTCCAAGTTAGGTCTCCACTGTATCAGAAGTAGGATGCAAATAAATAAAAGTGGATGCAAAGAAAGAAATATATAGTTATGCAAAAAAGGACAAGAAGGTATACATAACAGATATATTTATCCCACAAGTAAAGGCCAGACTTGATGATTCATGAGTGGCAGAGATACGGTTGAGTTACAGAGATTTGTTCTCTAGAGTGAGATAAATTTGTCATTTTAGTTCCTACTCCATTTTAGTTCCTATGGACTCTGAGCAGAAAATCAAATATTTTTAAGAGTTGGTTTATCTCGTGTGACCATGTGTATTAGTTGAAAAATTCAGATTTTTTTTTACCAAATATTAATATGTATTTCTATTTTGAGAGAGCAAGATTCAGTGATTTATGGAAGAAATTTTGTAATTTTAAAATCAGAAAGTAAACTTTTTATATTAATAACTTCACTTTTTAATATTTTTTTTACCATTTATAACCACAATATGGTCTAGACGTGATATAAAATCACACCCACACTGCACCAAGAAGGTGTTTTTCAAGTCAATAATTTATAAGAAATACTAAGGCATATTTGCTTTGTTGAAAACTTTAATAAAATTATAGCAATTTTTAAAAATCAAAGATTTTATCAAAACATATCTTCCAAAAGAAAGTTAAAGCCAGGGGGTTTTATAGATGAGTTCCTTCAATTTTTCAAGCACAAGAGAAATTCCATGCTAAATAAGTTTTTGAGCCTAAGAAAGTCTAGAGGACTTGTCAATTTATTTCAGAATACTGACATCAAAACCTGACCAAAACTTCACAACTACTCTCACTGCAAAACAATCTTATTTATGACCACAGATACAGAGGTGCTAAATAAAACATTAGTTATTTCATCAGAAAAAACTAAAATATAATAACCAATGAATATGGTTTAAAATGAGACACGTTAGATGTAATAAACCAAAGATCAAATAAAAATCATGTGATCAGGGCAATAAATATAGAAAGAAACACATGTTTAATTCACCACCATTGCAAAGTATTTTTTAAAAATCTTAAAAACTAAAACCAAATAAATAATTTCTTTAATAATAAAATAAATATTTCTTTGATTTTTAAATTCTATTATTTCTGTTTTGAATGAATTACACATGTAAATGGTACAAAATTCAAGACACACAAGTATATTCATGAACTGTATCCCTACTTAACTGTCCCATCAAACTCCTTCCCAGACACCATCACTGTTACTGGTTTCTGGCTAACCTTCCTAAGATACTCTGAGGTGAAGAGGTGAAAGTTGCTCAGTCGTGTCTGACTCTTTGTAACCACATGGACTGTATAGTCCATGGAATTCTCCAGGCCAGAATACTGGAGTGGGTAGCCTCTCCCTTCTCCAGGGGATCTTCCCAATCCAGGGATAGAACCTAGGTCTTCCACATTGCAGGCGGATTCTTTACCAGCTGAGCCACGAGGAGATACTCTAGGTGCACACAAATAAATACATAGATATAAAATCTGTTTAGTAAGCAGAAAACACCATGCCTAATAATAAAACCAGAGACTTTCAAATTAAATACAAGAAAAATCTCCATTCCTTTTTATTTGTGAAATTTGTTTACATTACAATCAGATATTTTACAAAAATTTGTATTTATTGGAAAGTGATGTTATCTCTTTTGCAGATAATAGATGAAAACACTTAAAAACTGTTACACAATAAACTAGAAATTATTAAAACTACTAAGTGGGTTTTGTAGAATATCTGGAATCAAGATAATTATATACAGCCTCTTTCTATATAAATATAATGGAACATAAAAATTCCATTCACAATAGTAATGAAAACCAAAATATGTAAATTATTTAGGAGTGAACTTAGCAAAAACTATGAGATCTATGGGTAGGACAGGTTAGTCCTCTCCTGGGAATCAAAAAAGAAAGATATAACATCTGAAAGAAAAAGTTTGAAAGTACACAGCGGTCCATATTTCCCCGTTAATGTACAAATTTAACAAATTGTGATAAAAATATAAATGATAAATTATTCTTTATAATTTGACCAAATGCTTCTGTAGTTTACCTGAGAAAATAAAAGCATAAAACCAGTCAATAAAAAAGTTTCAGAAGTCTATTTTCCAAACAATTAAATGCATTGTAAATCTACATGATTAAAAGTATTAAGGAATAGGTCCAGAAATAGGAAAGAACAGAACATAACAGAGAATCTAGAGATAGGTCCAAGTATTATGAGATGCTAATAGAGCAAAAAAGGTGAAATTTAACATATCTTTGGAAAAGGATTATTCAATACGTTATTTGGGAGGCAAGTGGCTTAACATTTGGAACAAATTAGCAGTAACTCTTTTCTCCACATCATAATAAAGTTCTACCCAAATAAACTTCAGATAAAGATTTGAACATCAAAAAGTTAAGCCATAAAACTATCAGAAGAAAAATAGAACCACTACACACCCATTAGAATGGCCAAAATACAGAACACTGACTATACACAATACCAAATATTGACAAGGATGTGGAGCAACAGGAAACCTCATTCACTGCGGGTGGAAATTCAAGATGGTGGTCACTTTGCAGGCAGCTAGGACTTTCTTACCATGTGATTCAGTAAATGTGTTCCTTGGCACTTCACCTACAAGAACTGAAAACTTATGTCCACACAAAAACCTGCACATAATGTGTATAGCAGCTTTATTTATATTTTCCAAAACTTGGAAGCAACGAGGATGTCCTTCAGTAGGTGACTAGATAAACTGTGATACATCCAGATGATGGAATATCCAGTGATAAAAAGAGATGAGCTGTCAAGCCATGAAAAGACAATGAGGAAACTTACATGTATATTACTAAATAAAAGAAGCCAATCTGATAAGGCTATATGATTCCAATTGTATAACATTCTGGAAAAGATACAACTATGGAGACAATGAAAGTATCAGTGGTTGTCAGGGGTTCAGGATGAGGAAGAGATGACTAGATGAAGCACAGCAGATTTTTCAGGGTAGTGAAAATACTCTTCGTGGTACTACAGTGATGGATACATGTTATTATACATTTTTTCAAATCCATAGGATGCACAATACCAAACACAAATTCTAAGGCAAGCAATGGACTTTTGTTGATAATGATGTAACAGTAATCATTAGGTTTATCAGCTGTAAAAAATGTGTCATTCAGGTGGGGTGTTGATTATCAAGGAGGTAATGTATGTGTGGTGCAGGGGAATTATGGGAAATCTCTGTACCTTCCTCTGTATTTTGCCTGAAACTGCTCTTAAGAAAAAAATTTTAAATCAATATTTAATATTAATATAAGCAATATTTAATATAAGATCAATATTAAATATCGATATTCAATTTTTTAAATTTAATATTAGTATAAGCAAGATCAGCTTCCCTGATAGCTCAGTTGGTAAAGAATCCATCTGCAACGCAGGAGATACTGGTTTGATTCCTAGGTCAGGAAGATCCCCTGGAGAAGGGATAGGCTACCCTCTCCAGTATTCCTGGGCTTCCCTTGTGGCTCATCTGGTAAAGAATTCGCCTGCAATGTGGGAGACCTGGGTTTGATCCCTGGGTTGGGAAGATCCCCTGGAGAAGGGAAAGGCTACCCACTCCAGTATTGTGGCCTGGAGAATTCCATGGACTATATAGTCCACAGGGTCGCAAAGAGTCGGACACGATTGAGCAACTTTCACACATAAGCAAGATCTGTCTAAGCATGACACTGAAAATAGAAGCTATTAATATAAAGGAAAAGATCAACATATTAAAATTTTCTTAAAAATTGAAAAGCAAATGAAAAATTTTTAATGTTTCCAGTGCCTATGGATGGAGGAGCCTGGTAGGCTGCAGTCCATGGGGTCGCTAGGAGTCGGACACGACTGAGAGACTTCACTTTCACTCTTCACTTTCATGCACTGGAGAAGGAAATGGCAACCCATTCCAATGTATTTGCCTATAGAATCCCAGGGATGGGGGAGCCTGGTGGGCTGCCATCTCTGGGGTCACACAGAGTTGGACACGACTGAAGCAACTTAGCAGCAGCAGCACCAGCAGTGCTTGTGACCAAGCCTATGAGGTTTTGGTAACTTTAAAACTGTAGAACAGTCTTTTGGACTATGTGGGAGAGGGAGAGGATGGGATGATTTGGGAGAATGGCATTGAAATATGCATAATATCATGTATGAAACGAGTCGCCAGTCCAGGTTCGATGCACGATACTGGATGCTTGGGGCTGGTGCACTGGGACGACCCAGAGGGATGGTATGGGGAGGGAGGAGGGAGGAGGGTTCAGGATGGGGAACACATGTATACCTGTGGCAGATTCATTTTGATATATGGCAAAACCAATACAATATTGTAAAGTTAAATAAAATAAAATTTAAAAAAATTAATAAATAAATGCAAAAAAAACTTCACAATGTAAAATATCTTTTGCAAATAATTTAGAAAAATTCAATGACACCAGAGGTCATGAGCAACAATTGACACATGAATGCAAATGTCTAACATCTTTAAATTGAACAAAAATCTGATATTTTAAGGATGAACTGTGGATGGGAGTACGAAGAGCAGGGTGGGGAGATTAGAAGCAAAATATGAAGAATTTCATGGCTGAGGGAGAGTGACTGGGGTAAGTTAGATAAGGATTAAAAAAGTCATTGGAACTGTGACTCGGAAGAGCCAGAAGATGCTTGGTGGACTGGTGGGAGAAAAGGCAAGGAGGGGAAAGAGTAAATGCAAACAAGTCTTTTCAGATGCTGGGTTGGAAGGAGTGGAAAGGAAGGGAAGTTAAAATTCAGATAGAGAAATATTTGCTGAGCAGAAAGAACCAGGGAGAGAACTGAAGAGATAGAGCAGGGGGAAGAAAACTGATAGAACTGAAGTCATGTGACCCAGAACGCTCTCTTTTCCAAGAGTGAGGAGGGAAGAGAGAAGGGGTGGATAAAGTGGGGCTTAGTTTTGGGAGTCGGAAGCAGGAAGCAGAGGTGTTTCTACCCAACAGTATCTGTTATTTCCAGTAAAATAGGCGATTATTTGCTAAGAGTGTTAGGGAAGCTTGAGAGGACATGGATTTAAAGATTCGGGAGATTTGACAAGGCTGCTCTGCTGAATGGGGCAGAGCAGTGAGTAGGAGAAATGATGATTGCCTGGCATCTTCGAATGCCCATCCCATGAATTTACAGACTGCTCAGTCATGGTTCTCTCCAGCAGTGGTTGGCATCCTGGGTAGATAACAGGGAAGGACAAGTAGAATTTTCCAGGATTTAGCCAGATAATTGGTTATAAAAAAGCCAATGAGATGAAAAGGTTGAGGATACTAACCTTTTCCTCAACCTCAAAAGGTTGAGGAGGAAAGATACTGAAGTATATATATTATGGATATATTATGGAATCTGAGTGGAAAGGAAGGGAGGTGAAAATATGAGAAGGCTCATCAGTAAGGAAAAGCTGACAAGAGGCTCTGGTGAAGCCTTCAGAGAAGTACATAATTCTTTGCGGATCTCGTGTCAGCTGTTCTCTTCTGCATTCTCATCCCCATCCTGGGCAGCATGTCCTTTCTTCTAGACCCCGTCTCCGACTGCTCTCTGTTGTTTGACAGCACCCTCTGAAAACCTTGTTTCATAGCTAAATACCCCTGTCTCTTCAAACTCTCATGGGATTTCCTACTCTTCTCGCCACCCCACCCCACCCCTATTATAATAAAGGCTTTTATATTCGTGTATATTAAGAACTAAAGAGAGACTATTGCAAATATGGCCAATGCATATTGAAAGCTGCATTTCAGAGTCTTGCTTGCAGCTCTCTGAATACCAGAGTTCTTTGTGCTGTTCTGTTCAATCCCCTGGAAAGTCGTCAGGTAGATACAGCAAGAGTTCAGGAGCTGATAGAATCCCTGCTGAAACCTTCAAACTAAAAAATGGGAACTCATGTTACAGTTTCATTCTCAACAGAGATTTCTAACGACGAACAAATTCTAAATGAGAGCAGGGTGGCTGTGATCATGACAAATTTTAGTTCAGGAGAGAGAAGTCTGGCTTAAATCAAATTTATACTGCTTCACTTCTTTTTCCCCTATAGAAAAATCTTTGAGAATCATCTTGAATCATTTTGTGTTACTGAAGAGATCTTTCCAGAATCTCAGTTTGGTCCTCACTGATAAAGGGGCACAATCAACATGATTCACAGTTCATAAGCTTGTCTAATAAATGAGAAACTGTATGAAGAATTCTTATTAAGTATGGTTGCTCCCCAACTTTGCCTCCTCCTGTAATCTTTTCTGTCTTCAAAGTATTCCTCTTTGATAATATTTTGTTAAGATTCCTTTGGGACTAGCAGAGCTATCAACCAAAACTGTACCACTGATCAAACACGGTTTTCAAAATTAGTCTTGATAGTGATTCATCTGACTAGTTTAAAAATTTCCTAATAGAATGAAGCAATTTTCTAAGTGCTAAATAAGACTGGATCTTCAACCACCTCTACACTCAGAGATAAGACTGATAGTCAAAGTGTTAGACAGACAGATAGGAGTCAGATGACAGGACAAATTGAATACGTAAATAAGGCAAGGCAAATGATCTACTAATCAGAAATATATGAATATATGGTATATCTTATATGAATATATGGTACATATGTAATGGTATATAATATATGGTATATATGTAATAGCTATATAATATATATAATATTGTTACATTCAGTTCAGTTCAGTTCAGTCGCTCAGTCGTGTCCGACTCTTTGCAACCCCATGAATCACACGCACGCCAGGCCTCCCTGTCCATCACCAACTCCCAGAGTTCACTGAGACTCACGTCCATCGAGTCAGTGATGCCATCCAGCCATCTCATCCTCTGTCGTCCCCTTCTCCTGCCCCCAATCCCTCCCAGCATGAGTCTTTTCCAATGAGTCAACTCTTCGCATGAGGTGGCCAAAGTACTGGAGTTTCAGCTTTAGCATCATTTCTTCCAAAGGAATCCCAGGGCTGATCTCCTTCAGAATGGACTGGTTGGATCTCCTTGCAGTCCAAGGGACTCTCAAGAGTCTTCTCCAACACCACAGTTCAAAAGCATCAATTCTTCGGCGCTTAGCTTTCTTCACAGTCCAACTCTCACATCCATACATGACCACAGGAAAAACCATAGCCTTGACTAGATGGGCATTTGTTGGCAAAGTAATGTCTCTGCTTTTCAATATGCCATCTAGGTTGGTCACAGCTTTTCTTCCAAGAAGTAAGCGTCTTTTAATTTCATGGCTGCAGTCACCATCTGCAGTGATTTTGGAGCCCAGAAAAATAAAGTCTGACACTGTTTCCACTGTTTCCCCATCTATTTCCCATGAAGTCATGGGACCAGATGTCATGATCTTCATTTTCTGAATGTTTAAGTTTTAAGCCAACTTTTTCACTCCTCTTTCACCTTCATCAAGAGGCTTTCTAGTTCCTATTCACTTTCTGCCATAAGGGTGGTGTCATCTGCATATCTGAGGTTATTGATAATTCTCCCAGCAATCTTGATTCCAGCTTGTGCTTCTTCCAGTCCAGCGTTTCTCATGATGTACTCTGCATAGAAATTAAATAAGCAGAGTGACAATATACAGCCTTGACACACTCCTTTTCCTATTTGGACCCAGTCTGTTGTTCCATGTCCAGTTCTAACTGTTGCTTCCTGACCTGCATATAGGTTTCCCAAGAGGCAGGTCAGGTGGTCTGGTATTCCCATCTCTTTCAGAATTTTCCACAGTTTATTGTGATCCACACAGTCAAAGACTTTGGCATAGTCAATAAAGCAGAAACAGATGTGTTTCTGGAACTCTCTTGCTTTTTCCATGATCCAGCAGATGTTGACAATTTGATCTCTGGTTCCTCTGCCTTTTCTAAAACCAGCTTGAACATCTGGAAGTTCACGGTTCATGTATTGCTGAAGCCTGGCTTGGAAAATTTTAAGCATCACTTTACTAGCATGTGAGATGAGTGCTATTGTGCATAGTTTGAGCATTCTTTGGCATTGCTTTTCTTTGGGATTGGAATGAAAACTGATCTTTTCCGCACGGGCGGCTGCGACGACGCACATAGTGCGGGCGGCTGTGACGGTGCACAGAGCACGGCCAAGAGGAGCTACCCCATGTCCGAGGTCAGGGGCAGAAGCCGGGAGGACCCCATGCCGGAGGGGCAGCGGCCAAGAGGAGTTACCCCACGTTCGAGGTCAGGGGCGGTGGCTGAGAGTGCCAGGCTGCGATGGCGCAGGAACGGCGGAGAGGGGCTACCCCACACCAGAGGCCAGGGGCAGCTGCCGGGAGAAGCAATCCCACGTCCAAGGAGCAGTGGCTGCGCCGGCGCAGGAGGGCCTAGAGGAACTATTCCACGTTCAAGGTCAGGAGGGGCAGCAGTGAGGAGATACCCCTCGTCCAAGGTAAGGAGCAATGGCTGCGCTTTGTGGAGCAGCCGTGAAGAGATACCCCACGTCCAAGGTAAGAGAAACCCAAGTAAGACGGTAGGTGTTGCAAGAGGGCATCAGAGGGCAGACACACTGAAACCATACTCACAGAAAACTAGTCAATCTAATCACATTAGGACCACAGCCTTGTCTAACTCAATGAAACTAAGCCATGCCCGTGGGGCCACCCAAAACGGGCAGGTCATGGTGGAGAGGTCTGACAGAATGTGGTCCACTGGAGAAGGGAATGGCAAACCACTTCAGTATTCTTGCCTTGAGAACCCCATGAACAGTATGAAAACGCAAAATGATAGGATACTGAAAGAGGAACTCCCCAGGTCAGTAGGTGCCCAATATGCTACTGGAGATCAGTGGGGAAATAACTCCACAAAGAATGAAGGGATGGAGCCAAAGTAAAAACAATGCCCAGTTGTCCATGTGACTGGTGATAGAAGCAAGGTCCAGTGCTGTAAAGAGCAATATTGCATAGGAACCTGGAATGTCAGGTCCATGAATCAAGGCAAATTGGAAGTGGTCAAACAGGAGATATTGAATGGTTTGCCTTGGAAACAAACAGATATCATTCTGTCGTTTTTGAGATTGCATCCAAGTACTGCATTTTGGACTCTTTTGTTGGCCATGATGGCTACTCCATTTCTTCTGAGGGATTCCTGCCCACAGTAGTAGATATAATGGTCATCTGAGTTAAATTCACCCATTCCAGTCCATTTCAGTTCGCTGATTCCTAGAATGTCGACATTCACTCTTGCCATCTCTTGTTTGACCACTTCCAATTTGCCTTGATTCATGGACCTGACATTCCAGGTTCCTATGCAATATTGCTCTTTACAGCATCGGACCTTGCTTCTATTACCAGTCACATCCACAGCTGGGTATTCTTTTTGCTTTGGCTCCATCCCTTCATTCTTTGTGGAGTTATTTCTCCACTGATCTCCAGTAGCATATTGGGCACCTACTGACCTGGGGAGTTCCTCTTTCAGTATCCTATCATTTTGCGTTTTCATACTGTTCATGGGGTTCTCAAGGCAAGAATACTGAAGTGGTTTGCCATTCCCTTCTCCAGTGGACCACATTCTGTTAGACCTCTCCACCATGACCCGCCCGTTTTGGGTGGCCCCACGGGCATGGCTTAGTTTCATTGAGTTAGACAAGGCTGTGGTCCTAGTGTGATTAGATTGACTAGTTTTCTGTGAGTGTGGTTTCAGTGTGTTTGCCCTCTGATGCCCTCTTGCAACACCTACCGTCTTACTTGGGTTTCTCTTACCTTGGGCATGGGGTATCCCTTCACAGCTGCTCCAGCAAAGCGCAGCCATTGCTCCTTACCTTGGACGAGGGGTATCTCCTCACCGCCGCCCTTCCTGACCTTCAACGTGGGATAGCGCCTCTAGGCCCTCCTGTGCCCACGCAGCCACGGCTCCTTGGACGTGCGGTTGGTCTTCCCGGCCACCGCCCCTGGCCTTGGGGGTGAGTTGCTCCTCCCGGCCGCCGCCCCTGACCTCGGCCGCGGGGTAGCTCCTCTCAGCCGTTCCTGCGCCATCGCAGTCTGGTACCCTCGGCCACTGCCCCTGACCTCGGACGTGGGGTAACTCCTCTTGGCCGCTGCCCTTCGGGCATGGGGTCCTCCCGGCTTCTGCCTCTGACCTGGGACATGGGGTGGCTCCTCTCGGCCGCGCTTAGCGCGCCGGTCGTCGCAGCCGCCTGCGCTTAGCGCGCCGGTCGTCGCAGCCGCCTGCGCTTAGCGCGCCGGTCGTCGCAGCCGCCTGCGCTTAGCGCGCCGGTCGTCGCAGCCGCCTGCGCTTAGCGCGCCGGTCGTCGCAGCCGCCTGCGCTTAGCGCGCCGGTCGTCGCAGCCGCCTGCGCTTAGCGCGCCGGTCGTCGCAGCCGCCTGCGCTTAGCGCGCCGGTCGTCGCAGCCGCCTGCGCTTAGCGCGCCGGTCGTCGCAGCCGCCTGCGCTTAGCGCGCCGGTCGTCGCAGCCGCCTGCGCTTAGCGCGCCGGTCGTCGCAGCCGCCTGCGCTTAGCGCGCCGGTCGTCGCAGCCGCCTGCGCTTAGCGCGCCGGTCGTCGCAGCCGCCTGCCCTTAGCGCGCCGGTCGTCGCAGCCGCCTGCCCTTAGCGCGCCGGTCACCTTACACCTAGAGTAAGCACGTCCTCCAGAGGACACACCCCTCCGTCCAAGTCAACCAAGACGCACCGAAGTCGCTGCCCTTAGAGGCTCCTTCTCTGCCACCCACGTGCGTCTTCGTCCCAGAGCTGTCCCCTCCGCCGCCACAGCACAAACGCCCGACGGGGACCAGTGTCCAGGGGCCCCTAGTGACCCGCGGGCCCTCTGCCTCCCGGCCCACGACCGCCGGGTCTTCTTGCGTCCCGGCCTCCCAGCACAGCAGACCACGATCCAGGAACAGGCACCAAGTTTCCAAATAAGTTGATTCTGCTCAGCCCCTCCCTGTCCGGCACAGGCGGGTCAGCGGCGGGGCGGAAGGCATGGCCCCCCGGGCGGGGGCGTTAATTGAGCTATTCCAAATCCTGAAAGATGATGCTGTGAAAGTGCTGCACTCAATATGCCAGCAAATTTGGAAAACTTAGCACTGGCCACAGGACTGGAAAATGTCAGTTTTCATTCCAATCCCAAAGAAAGGCAATGCCAAAGAATGCTCAAACTACCACACAATTGTACTCATCTCACACGCTAGTAAAGTAATGCTTAAAATTCTCCAAGCCAGGATTCAGCAATATGTGAACCGTGAACTTCCTGATGTTCAAGCTGGTTTTAAAAAGGCAGAGGAATCAGAGATCAAATTGTCAACATGCGCTGGATCATGGAAAAAGCAAGAGAGTTCCAGAAAAACATCTATTTCTGCTTTATTGACTATGCCAAAGCCTTTGACTGTGTGGATCACAATAAACTGTGGAAAATTCTGAAAGAGATGGGAATACCAGAACACCTGATCTGCCTCTTGAGAAATTTGTATGCAGGTCAGGAAGCAACAGTTAGAACTGGACATGGAACAACAGACTGGTTCCAAATAGGAAAAGGAGTATGTCAAGGCTGTATATTGTCACCCTGTTTATTTAACTTATATGCAGGGTACATCATGAGAAACGCTGGACTGGAAGAAGCACAAGCTGGAATCAAGATTGCTGGGAGAATTATCAATAACCTCAGATATGCAGATGACACCACCCTTATAGCAGAAAGTGAAGAGGAACTCAAAAGCCTCTTGATGAAAGTGAAAGTGGAGAGTGAAAAAGTTGGCTTAAAGCTCAACATTCAGAAAATGAAGATCATGGCATCTGGTCCCATGACTTCATGGGAAATAGATGGGGAAACAGTGGAAACAGTGTCAGACTTTATTTTTCTGGGCTCCAAAATCACTGCAGATGGTGACTGCAGCCATGAAATTAAAAGACGCTTACTCCTTGGAAGGAAAGTTATAACCAACCTAGATGGCATATTGAAAAGCAGAGACATTACTTTGCCAACAAATGCCCATCTAGTCAAGGCTATGGTTTTTCCTGTGGTCATGTATGGATGTGAGAGTTGGACTGTGAAGAAGGCTGAGCACCGAAGAATTGATGCTTTTGAACTGTGGTGTTGGAAAAGACTCTTGAGAGTCCCTTGGACTGCAAGGAGATCCAACCAGTCCATTCTGAAGGAGATCAGCCCTGGGATTTCTTTGGAAGAAATGATGCTAAAGCTGAAACTCCAGTACTTTGGCCACCTCATGCGAAGAGTTGACTCATTGGAAAAGACTCTGATGCTGGGAGGGATTGGGGGCAGGAGGAGAAGGAGACGACAGAGGATGAGATAGCTGGATGGCATCACTGACTCGATGGATGTGAGTCTCAGTGAACTCTGGGAGTTGGTGTTGGTCAGGGAGGCCTGGCGTGCTGCAATTCATGGGGTTGCAAAGAGTCGGACACTACTGAGCACCTGATCTGATCTGAAACAGGAGATGGCAAGAGTGAATGTCGACATTCTAGGAATCAATGAACTAAAATGGACTGGAATGGGCGAATTTAACTCAGATGACCATTATATCTACTACTTCGGGCAGGAATCCCTTAGAAGAAATGGAGTAGCCATCATGGTCAACAAAAGAGTCCAAAATGCAGTACTTGGATGCAATCTCAAAAATGACAGAATGATCTCTGTTCGTTTCCAAGGCAAACCATTCAATATCACAGTAATCCAAGTCTATGCCCCAACCAGTAACACTGAAGAAGCTGAAGTTGAACGGTTCTATGAAGACCTACAAGACCTTTTAGAACTAACACCCAAAAAAGATGTCCTTTTCATTATAGGGGACTGGAATGCAAAAGTAGGAAGTCAAGAAACACCTGGAGTAACAGGCTAATTTGGCCTTGGAATATGGAATGAAGCAGGGCAAAGACTAATAGAGTTTTGCCAAGAAAATGCACTGGTCATAGCAAACACCCTCTTCCAACAACACAAGAGAAGACTCTACACATGGACATCACCAGATGGTCAACCCTGAAATCAGATTGATTATATTCTTTGCAGCCAAAGATGGAGAAGCTCTATACAGTCAGCAAAAACAGGACCAGGAGCTGACTGTGGCTCAGATCATGAACTCCTTATTGCCAAATTCAGACTTAAATTGAAGAAAGTGGGGAAAACCACTAGACCATTCAGGTATGACCTTATGATTATACAGTGGAAGTGAGAAATAGATTTAAGGGCCTAGATCAGATAGAGTGCCTGATGAATTATGGATAGAGGTTCGTGACCTTGTATAGGAGATAGGGACCAAGACCATCCCCATGGAAAAGAAATGCAAAAAAGCAAAATTGTTACATTAATTAGATACTATTCCTCTTTTATATACATATCTACATGCAAACATACATATCCTGAAATATATATTAATATCTTATTGGGAAAGTGACAAATTCAGGGTTGTTTATTATAACTACTATTACTAGTAACTACCATTTATTGAGCACTTCATTTGGGCTGTGAACTATGCTAAATAAATACTATATATATATATATATATTATCCATTTAATTCCTACAGTAATCCTGTGAGTTAAGTAATGTTAGCCCACTTTTTCAGAGAAGGCAATGGCACCCCACTCCAGTACTCTTGCTTGGAAAATCCCATGGATGGAGGAGCCTGGTAGGCTGCAGTCCATGGGGTCGCTAAGAGTCGGACACGACTGAGCGACTTCACTTTCACCTTTCACTTTCCTGCACTGGAGAAGGAAATGGCAACCCACTCCAGTGTTCTTGCCTGGAGAATCCCAGGGATGGTGGAGCCTGGCGGGCTGCCGTCTATGGGGTCGCACAGAGTCGGACATGACTGAAGCGACTTAGCAGCCACAGCAGCCCACTTTTTAGGATCTAACATCTTCCTCTTAATCTTTTCCTGCTTACAAAAACAAACACATAGAAAATGATAATCACCAGTCATGACAAATGTAAAATATAGTCTTAACAAAGGGGAGTCACAAAAAGAAGGAAGAAACCTGGATCCAACACACAAATAAAAGAGAATAGAAATGTGCTTTAGGTCAATGGCTCCCAATTTTTAGTGCATAGAGCTTTACCCTGGGAAGTTTTTATTTATTTATTTTTCCTTTTGGTATTTTTAAAATTTATTTGTAATTGGAGGATAATTGCTTTATGATGTTGTGCTGGTTTCTGTCATACGTCAACATGAATCAGCCATAGGTGTACATACATATATCCGCTCCCTCTTGAACCTCCCTCCCACCTTCCACCCTATTTATTTTTTTAAATTGAGTTAATAGTTGATTTACAATAGTTTATTAGTTTTAGGTATACAGCACACGGATTCAGTAGTTTATAGACGGTACTCCACTAAAAGTTATTACAAAATAATGGCTATAACTACTCTGTAGTACAATGCATCCTTGTTGTTCATCTCTTTTATACATAGTAGTTTGTACTCTTAATCCCATAACCCTATCTTGATCCTTAGCTGCCTTCCCTCTCCCACTGGTAACCACTGGTTTTGTTAAATACAATTACCGTCACATTGTAATTTGATGCACTTGAGTTATCTCTTTTCTGGTTGATAATCAGAGAGGATAGAAGCAGCCAGGATGGGCAAAGAAATCAATATCCCTCCTTTTTCTAACCCTTGATATAGTCTCCCAATAAATATATACTAAATATCAACCGTGCCCTAAGGTTTGTGGTAGCACTTGGACATAAACCAAACATTAGATGTTATTCCTCTCTTCAAAAAATTGAAAGCTCTAGAGGGAGAAAATATTTAGAAATACTTAAAACCTAATGTGATACAGACATAAAAAACAAACCTATGGTTACAAAAGGGGAAAGGGAGTGGAGGTGGGATGAATTAGGAGTTTAGGATTAGCAGATACACACTGCTGCTGCTGCTGCTGCTGCTGCTAAGTCGCTTCATTCGTGTCCGACTCTGTGGACCCCATAGACGGTAGCCCACCAGGCTTCCCTGTCCCTGGGATTCTCACTACTATATATAAAATAGATAAACAGCAAGATCCCACTGTATAGCACAGGGAGTATATTCAATATCCTGTTATTAATCATTTATAAATATAACTGAATACCAATTATAAAACCAGTTATAAATATAACTGAATCACTTTACAGTACACCAGAAACTAAGACAACATTGTAAATCAACTATCAGATCAGATCAGTCGCTCAGTCATGTTCAACTCTTTGCGACCCCATGAACTGCAGCACGCCAGGCCTCCCTGTCCATCACCAACTTCTGGAATTCACTAAGACTCACGTCCATTGAGTCAGTGATGCCATCCAGCCATCTCATCCTCTGTCGTCCCCTTCTCCTCTTGCCCCCAATCCCTCCCAGCATCAGAGTCTTTTCCAATGAGTCAACTCTTCACATGAGGTGGCCAAAGTACTGGAGTTTCAGCTTTAGCATCATTTCTTCCAAAGGAATCCCAGGGCTGATCTCCTTCAGAATGGACTGGTTGGATCTCCTTGCAGTCCAAGGGACTCTCAAGAGTCTTCTCCAACACCACAGTTCAAAAGCATCAATTCTTCGGTGCTCAGCCTTCTTCACAGTCCAACTCTCACATCCATACATGACCACAGTAAAAACCATAGCCTTGACTAGACGAACTTTTGTTGGCAAAGTAATGTCTCTGCTTTTGAATATGCTATCTAGGTTGGTCATAACTTTCCTTCCAAGGAGTAAGCGTCTTTTAATTTCATGGCTGCAGTCACCATCTGCAGTGATTTTGGAGCCCAGAAAAATAAAGTCTGACACTGTTTCCACTGTTTCCCCATCTATTTCCCATGAAGTGATGGGACCAGACGCCATGATCTTCGTTTTCTGAATGTTGAGTTTTAAGCCAACTTTTTCACTCTCCACTTTCACTTTCATCAAGAGGCTTTTGAGTTCCTCTTCACTTTCTGCCATAAGGGTGGTGTCATCTGCATATTTGAGGTTATTGATATTTCTCCCGGAAATCTTGATTCCAGCTTGTGCTTCTTCCAGCCCACCCTTTCTCATGATGTACTCTGCATATAAGTTAAATAAACAGGGTGACAATATACAGCCTTGACGAACTCCTTTCCTATTTGGAACCAGTCTGTTGTTCCATGTCCAGTTCTAACTGTTGCTTCCTGACCTGCATACAAATTTCTCAAGAGGCAGATCAGGTGTTCTGGTATTCCCATCTCTTTCAGAATTTTCCACAGTTTATTGTGATCCACACAGTCAAAGGCTTTGGCATAGTCAATAAAGCAGAAATAGATGTTTTTCTGGAACTCTCTTGCTTTTTCCATGATCCAGCGCATGTTGGCAATTTGATCTCTGGTTCCTCTGCCTTTTCTAAAACCAGCTTGAACATCAGGAAGTTCACAGTTCACGTATTGCTGAAGCCTGGCTTGGAGAATTTTAAGCATTACTTTACTAGCGTGTGAGATGAGTGCAATTGTACGGTAGTTTGAGCATTCTTTGGCATTGCCTTTCTTTGGGATCAGAATGAAAACTGACCTTTTCCAGTCCTGTGGCCACTGCTGAGTTTTCCAAATTTGCTGGCATATTGAGTGCAGCACTCACAGCATCATCTTTCAGGATTTGGAATAGCTCAACTGGAATTCCATCATCTCCACTAGCTTTATTCGTAGTGATGCTTTCTAAGGCCCACTTGACTTTACATTCCAGGATGTCTGGCTCTAGGTCAGTGATCACACCATCGTGATTATCTGGGTCGTGGAGATCTTTTTTGTACAGTTCTTCTGTGTATTCTTGCCATCTCTTCTTAATATCTTCTGCTTCTGTTAGGTCCATACAATTTCTGTCCTTTATCAAGCCCATCTTTGCATGAAATGTTCCTTTGGTATCTCTGATTTTCTTGAAGAGATCTCTAATCTTTCCCATTCTGTTGTTTTCCTCTATTTCTTTGCATTGATCGCTGAAGAAGGCTTTCTTATCTCTCCTTGCTATTCTTTGGAACTCTGCATTCAGATGTTTATATCTTTCCTTTTCTCCTTTGCCTTTCGCTTCTCTTCTTTTCACAGCTATTTGTAAGGCCTCCCCAGACAGCCATTTTGCTTTTTTGCATTTCTTTTCCATGGGGATGATCTTGATCCCTGTCTCCTGTACAATGTCATGAACCTCATTCCATAGCTCATCAGGCACTCTATCTATCAGATCTAGGCCCTTAAATCTATTTCTCACTTCCACTGTATAATCGTAAGGGATTTGATTTAGGTCATACCTGAATGGTCTAGTGGTTTTCCCTACTTTCTTCAATTTAAGTCTGAATTTGGCAATAAGGAGTTCATGGTCTGAGCCACAGTCAGCTCCTGGTCTTGTTTTTGCTGATTGTATAGAGCTTCTCCATCTTTGGCTGCGAAGAATATAATCAATCTGATTTCGGGTTTGACCATCTGGTGATGTCCGTGTATAGAGTCTTCTCTTGTATTGTTGGAAGAGGGTGTTTGTTATGACCAGTGCATTTTCTTGGCAAAAATCTAAATCAACTATACTTCAATTTAAAAAAATCTAATGTGATAAATGATATATGTGCTTTGGAGGCAGAGAAGAGGAAAGATAAACTTCTTGAGCTAATTAGGAAGTATTTTCCTTGAGCTTGGTCTGGAAGAGTAAAGAATTCATGGAGTGTGAGGCTGATGGTGGTCTTGGGCCTGAGACTGAAGAACTTTGGTTCACTTTCCTATGGCCCAAGGTTTGCTAATGTTGAGTTTCTGGGAGTTGAATACTTCCTTTGAGAGTTACAGAACATCCGTGAGCCACCTGAAATTTGATGCAAACTCTGGTTGGTACTTTTCTTGGAAGTTCATATGTATTGTCAGACTTGCAAGGGATCTTTGATCAAAAATGGTCAAAAAGCAAACCTGTAAATAAAGGGGAATCTTGACTCTTTAAATCAAGAAATGATATCTGATTTGTCTTTTAGAAATATAACTTTGTCTATAAGGTGGAGTATAGATGAAGCGAGAGACCAATGAAAGAGAAACCTCTCGGGGAACTATTGCAGTGATTCAGGTGGAAGGTAGAGGCCATGAACTCAGGTAGGGTAATGGAGATGGAGAGGGAAAAACGGACTTGAGAGCCATGTCTACGGTCTTAGTGAATGCAGTGAGTGATGAAGAGAGTAGTCAAGGATGACTGCCAAACCTTTTGCTTCCATGACTGTGTGGAAAGGTGTTTGGCCAAAGAGCGTTTATGTTTCATTCAATATATGCGATGAAGAACTGGATTCCATTTTGTTCTAGAACTTATGTTATAGAGTAAAGTCAGCCATGAAGTAGAATAAATGAGAATAAAGTAGAGCAGGGAGAGGAAGAGAAGATAAGAGAAAATATCCTTTTCTCTCGAGAAAAATACCCTTTTCTCTATTTTTTTTTCACGATTTAATTTTATTTTATTTTTAAACTTTACAATATTGTATTGGTTTTGCCAAATATCGAAATTAATCTGCCACAGGTATACATGTGTTCCCCAAACCCTTTTCTCTGTTAAGGGAGAGTCAGATCGCACAGGGTCGTGTGCGTGTTAAGTCACTTTAGTTGTGTCTCACTCTTCGCACCCCCATGGACTGTAGCCCCCCAGGCTCCTCTATCCATGGGGTTCTCCAGGCAAGAATACTAGAGTGGATTGCCAAGCCCTCCTCCAGGGGATCTTCCTGATTCAGGGATCAAACCCGTGTCTCTTCTGTCTCCTGCATTAGCGGGTGGGTTCTTTACCACTAGTGCCACCTGGGAAGCCCCACGGGGTCTTACAGGCCATTTTAAAACTGATTACCCGATCTGACTTACATTTTAAAATGGTCAATCTGACTGCCCTGTATAGAATAAACTGTAAATGGATGGGATTGGAAGCTGTTAACTCAATTATGAGATTATTACAGTCATTCAGGTGAGACAGAATGTGGTAAGGACCAGGCTGGTTTAATGGTGGGAGTAGAATTCTGATTCTAAATAAAATTTTCAAAGGGAACTAACAGGATTTGCTAAGAGATTGGATTGGCGTGAAAGAGTCAAGAAAGACTTAGGTTTTGACTTGAACAACTGGGGTAGTGGAATTGCCATTGACTGAGATGCAGAAGACTGAGGGAGAAATATGACTACAGGGAAAAGTCAGTTCAGTTTGGGGTTGTTAAGTCTGAGATAACCACCTGGCATCAAAGTGGAGATGTCAAGAAGGCAATTGGACGTGTTGGTTTGCAATTATGAAAGTGATCTGGACTGAAGATCTAAATTTGGGGGGCTGTCAACATATAGATGTTACTCAAAACTGTAAGACTATAAGGATCTGAGTGCAAGTTAAAAAACAAAGATCAAAGATGGGCACTCTTGTATTAAACAGTTGGGCAGAAAGAACTGCTCTTCCAATATTTCTCCTAAATATGCATTTTCCTGGTGTTTTTAAATTAAATCAATGTAGTTTCTAAGAGCAAAAGTTTGGGGGTAAGAAAGCCTAGGTTCAACTCTTAACTCCATTACCTATCAATATGTATGATTTTGGTCAAGTTGCTTTATTCTCAGTCCTTGGTTTTTCTCATTTTTAAAATGGATATAATAAAGTACATATTTCATAGGTTTGTTGCACAGTTAAGTTATGCATGTAGATTTAAGAAGTTTAAAATGGTGCTTGGCACTCAATAAACACTACCTGGTATTATTATCATGATTTTGCTTCTCTCTCTTCCCAGAAACAGAACTAGAGAACATCCAGGCTTTGAGTCAGAGTCCCAATAATTCTCATGTGAACAATTGCAAAGAACATGAATCCCTTGAGTCTGAATTTTAATCTCAGTCCTAGTGCAGCTGACTGAGTTACTCTCCAGAAACACTTGCTTTCTCTGTAGCTCTACTTCTTCCAAATCCCTGCTCCATATCCATTATGCTCCTGTTTTATCAGGATGTTCCTCATGTTCCATGTCACTGGATATCAGGAGATTGGTTTGTCATAGTCATGACCCTGAAGAGAGTTTGTGGCTAAGGGCCACCTTCTAAATGTTTTGTGAGAGTATCCTGCTGCTCAGGATGGCCACTTAAAGCCTAAAGTCTCAAAACCAGAGTGAGATTATCTATTGCAATCACTGATTGAGACCCCGTCTTCAAAACCTACCAACATGGGTCTCTTCTCTGCATGGATCTGGGGAGAGTAGCAGAATTGCAATTTCATGGTGAGATACAAGAGGCAAAGTCCCTGTCAAAAGTTTGGTAACTATACATTACGTATAGCAAGCAGCCATTCTTGCACTTCATTGTAAAAATAATATATGCATGCAAATTAAAAATAAATGACGACAAGCAAAGAAATATTGGAAAAAATATAATTAAAACTACTGTAACAGCTGACAGATTAGTGGGTTAGAAAAAAATGCAGCTACACAGAAGACAGTTCTGAAAATAATGAAGCAATGGAGAATGAAGTTAATGAGATTGAGAAAATGAAAAAAGACAATTTACAGTATTATCACAGACACACAAAAAATCAAAATATGGGCTCCATTCTGATGTTTCCTTGTTCAACAGAAGTATGTCTAGCCCTCATATTTTCATCAAGGTACTGAATGACTTGGTGTGCTCCACTCATTCAGAAAGCATGCTGAATTATAAAAACTATCTTTTAGACATATCAGTAATCTTTGAAGATCATACTGTCTTTATGCCCACCTGTGGTTCAGAAGCAACTTCTAAGCTATAAATGAAACAAGCAAAGTTAAAAAAAAAAAAGTTCATTTGTTTTCCAAGTGTTTCTCTCATAACTACGGGACTCTGCACCTAGAGTGGGCATTCTATAAATCTTGATGACAAGGTGCTGATTTTATTTTTGTGCATTATTTTGAAGCCTTAACCCTATATTGTGAAACAGATAAATCTGAGAAGAGAAATGGAACCAAGCTATGAAACAATCATGTGGGGGGGAAAAATTCTCCCTTAATTTTTAGAAGGACATGTGAACCAAATTTTAAAGTAATTTTTAATATAACCTCTATTTAAAATAATATACAGTAATTCACTTATGTAGTGAATATTTACTGAGTATTTGTTGTTTTTATTTGGTGTTGTAGGCACAGGGATTAAAAAGATATATAACATGCTGTGTGCGTGCTGCATACTAAGTCGCTTCAGTTGTGTCTGACTCTTTGTGACCCTATGGACTATAGCCCTCCAAACTCACTGTCCATGGAATTCTCCAGGCAAAAATACTGGAGTGGGTTGCCATTTCCTTCTCCAGGGGATCTTCCTGAACCAGGGACTTGAACCCATGACTCCTGTGCCTCCTGCATTGCAGGTGGATTCTTTACCAGTGAGCCACTGGGGAAGCCCCATATAGCACAGACTCAATCATTGTTTACCTTCAGCTGGAAGAGGGTGTTCAGCACACAGTCATCTGATCAGTGTGCCATGGGAGGACGGCATCAGAGACTGTGCTCAAGGCACTGCAGGAGCACTAACATGGGAGCACCCAGGCCTCACAACAGAGAGGACTGGAACTGTGACTGGAAGCCAGATGAAAGGTGCCAGAGGAGCCACTGGGAAGAGTAAAGGTATTTCAGGAGAGGAGACCACATGAAAGCAAAAGAGACCTCAGCTCATTCCTGGGCCAGCACATCTCTGACTTGGTTCAGAGGATTAGTGTGAAGAAGACAGTAACAGCAGAATGGCTAGAGACCTAAGCATAGATCAGACCATGAAAGATCATACGGATCTGCTGAGGTGTTTAGATTTTATCCAGAATGCAATGAAGTACCATTGAGAGATGTAGAGGAATGACATGGGCTTCCCCAGTGACTCAGTGGTGAAGAATCCACCTGCAAGGCAATAGATATGGGTTTGATCCATGGGTTGGGAAAATCCTCTGGAGGAGGGCAATGGAGAATCCCACGGACAGAGGAACCTGGTGGGCTACAAGTCCATAGGGTTGTAAAGACTCGGACACAGCTAAAGTGACTGAGCATGCAGGCATGCATGACGTGAACACATTGGAACAGAAAGATTGCTCTGGCTGAAGTTAAGATTGGTTTGGAAGGAGTCTTACTGTGATTAAGGAAAGGATCTAGCTAAAATGAGCATGACAAAGCCTTAAGTTAAACCAGATACAAGGATGGCAAAAAAGAGAAAAATTGGGCACTATCTAGATGGTTTGTTCAAGCTGTAGAATCTAATTATATTGAAAGAGGAGGAAAATAGGCTTGCAGATGTGCAGTTTGAAGCACATCTTGATGGAGTTATTTATGAAGATAAGGAGTTCTGGGGAAGGAGACCGTCCAGAGTAGTAAAGGACGAGTTCAGTTTTTTACCTGTTTATTTTAAGGACTCTTGGCAACACATGAATAAAGAGGCAGAAAACATATTTATGAAATCCTTGAGAGAAAACTGCTCTAGAGCTTTAGATCTGGGGAGGTTTAACATATTGACATGTAGTCCACCTATAGTGTTTGGTCCTCTGTGAGAAGAATAAGGATGAAGACACAAATATGGGGTTAGTGGAGAAAGAGAAATCATCACATTGGATTTACAGTAAAGGAGTAAGAAGAATCCAGACGAGCATAGACCCTCAGAAGCTAAGTTAGCTCTAAGCAATAGAACCAGTAAAATCAGTGCTCCTTCTGTCCACTGAACTTGGGAACCAAAAAGTCAGTGGTGAATCATCCAGGGAAGTTTCTGTGATGGGTTAAGGGAGTGAAGACAGAGTGTGCTAACTTGAAGACAAATTAGGGTATAATTATTTCAGATTTATATCTTTTTAACAATTTTTATTTTAAAATGGGAGTCATTTGCCTAGTTCTTAAGGTGAAGGAATGGAACTAGTAGAAATAGAGCAGTTACAAATAATGGAAAAAAGACAACGAATAGGGTGACATCGTCAGAGGAAAGGAGGGCATAGGTTTCACTGCATTAGTAAAGACGTGACTCTTAGGAAGAAAGTAGATGGTGGGAAGAAATTCCAGACGTTCAGTGTAAAGTTTTCAAAGCTTCCGTTTACTTGGTAAAGAGATGAAAATAGTAATCATGACTATCTCATCAGGAGGGCTGAAATAGTTATGATTATTATTTCCATAGAGATGGTTGTAAGAATTAAATGAGATAATGTAAATAAAGTGCTCAGCACCACTGTTGTGGTTTAGTCACTAAATCGTGTCCAGCTGTTTGTGATCCCAAGGACTGTAACCTGCTAGGCTCCTCTGTCCATGGGATTTCCCGGGCAAGAATGCTGAAGTGGGTTGCCATGCCTCCTCCAGGTGATCTTCCTGACCCAGGGATCAAACCCGCCTCTCCTGTATTGACAGGCAGATTCTTTACCACTGAGCCATGAGCTGAGCACCATAGCTGTGAACTAATGTTGTTATAATTAGGTACCCATTTTCTTTCTGTCTTTGCTTCCTGACCTGGGCCGTCTCATCACTGCCACCATCACACTCCTACCAATGCCATAACCACTTCCCCAGAATTAATCATAGGTGTCCTACAGAGAGAAGGTCAAGTTAGACATAAAGACATCCTTCAGCATTCCAGTCCATGGTTGTATTGATTTCTTTATACTTTGAGGTTCGGCATCACACAGGTTAGCACTTAAAATTTCATCATCTATAAAGTGAAGGATTTAGTCTAGGTTATACTAGTTATTGATAACAAATAACCCTACATCTCAGTGGCCTACCACAACTAAAACTGTTTTTCTAGCTCCCACAGAGTCTCCTGGGAAGAGGAAGGAAGGGGAGGGGGCGCTGGGCAGCTGTCCTCCATGCTCTTGACTCTATGTTTCAACTTTTGTGTCTTTCACCACTGCTAGGGGGCTGAGTGTGTATGATCCCTTCAGATTCACTTATTAAAAATCCAATGCCTGAGGTGATGATATTAGGAAATGGGCCTTTGGGCGGTGATTAGGCCCTGAGAGCAGATCCCTCACGAATGGGATTAGTGTCCTCACGAAAAAGAGTCCAGAGAGCTAGTTTGCCCCTTCCATCTGTGAGGACACAACGAGAAGTCTGATCTGGGAAACGGTACTCAGCCAGCAGTGCTGGCCCCTCGTCTTGGACTTCTGACCTCTAGCACAGTAAGAAATAGGTTTCTGTTGCTCATAAGCCACCCAGTCTACGGTATTTCGTTATCGCAGCCCAAAGGGACTAAGACAACCATGAAACTTCCTCCTTCATTGCTAAAAAGAAAGGAAATGAAGAAGTATGCTCCAGTTCTTTAATGCTTCCATCAATATATGACCCACAAACCTTCCTTTTTTTTTCTCTCTTTTTTGTCAAAGCACGCCACAAAGATCTACCTAAAGTTCAAGGAGCTGAGAAATGTAATTTCCCCAGGAACTCAGAAGACAGGAGAGTCAGAAATATTAGTGAACAGCAGGAATATCTACTACAAGGAAACTGACTAGATAGACTTTAAGGTTCTTCTAGATCCTTTATTTCAATTGTTTCACATGTTTTCCTTTGCAGTAAGGTTGCAACATCCCTGAGTACAAAGACTATGCCAAATACAAGATAGTCAATCAACAATTAAACAAATGACTGATGCTATTAGAATTTAAGGACAAAATGGATCTTCCGTCAAATTGCATCCACAGCCTCAAAAATACATATGTTAGGTTTTGTTTTGAAAGTAGATAAGAGATGTAGTTCCTGTTCTAAAAATGTTTATCCTCTAATTGGATAATAAATTAGGTACATTTTTGGAAACCACTAAGTAACATATACACATGGACAAAATAATTTAGTATCCTTGGCAATGATGAGAAACAGTGCATCGTGGACCTGGGCACTGGTTTTTCGGAGCTACTGACATTTTACTATACTAGTGAGCTCTTTGGGGGTGCCGTGGCTCCTGTGGGATAATGTTTTAGGTTTTATTGCTGTAAAGTGTGATTTGCTACCTCGGATTTGCCTTGGATGAGGAGTAAAGACAGAGGATGAGCTCATTTATGGAGTCAGCTAAGGGGAGTGGCTAATCCAAGAAGGCTGAGTTTCAAAGGGTCAGGAATCAGAACTGTCCCTTCATTCTCTCTTGTAATTTAAGAATAACTCAGGGGAGGGGTGGAGTCCCCAGTGAAATTTTTAAACTTAACAATTGTAACCAAGATCTTTTGTTTATAAAATGCCAACTCTAGAACCATCTTGGGAGGCCGTGTGAATGGACAGCATATATGTGCTTTCATGCATGACAATGAAAGGTGAAAAATGTAGGCAACAAAGAAAATCCTGTGTCTGGGATAATCACCTGCTAGGTATGTTGGGAAGAAGAGGAAGGTCTGAGAGTCATGGTTCCAAAGAAGCGTTGCAGGTCCAAAGGCCACTGTTTTGAAGAAAGTTGTAATAATAGCTTTACCCTGCACCAGATCACGGGCCATCCATCCCTGAAACACTGTACAGCTTGCCACCTCCTCTCTAAGAGGAAACAGTGGTGAAGCAGTCTCAACAAGAGGTCCAAAGAAAATGATCCATGTTGACCAGACAATGCCAGGGAGGATATAACCTAAACCTGAAAACCATGCCAGGAGACAATGAAAGATCTCCCTAAACACTCACAAGAGCTGTATTAATGACAGAAACCAAAGAAAATCAGCTTTATATAACGTGTTCTCTGATCTCGATTGTCTATAGGTTTTGAGATTGTAGGGACAGAAAGATCTTACTCAACTTTGCATCCTCATCATATAGCCCAGCACCTGCCTGGCACATGGTAAATGCTTACGAAGCATCAGTACAATGGACAAATGTATGAGTGTCAAATGGTTGGATGGATGCATGAACTCATGGACAGCTTTGCTCTAAGTGATAGGCTAACGTGAGAAGGCCTGGTTTTAGTGTGAGTCATACTGCAAAGTAACTAGAGACTTTTCACAAGTTTTTTAACCTCCTGAGGCCTCGGTTACCTCATTGGTGGTGTGCAGAGACAGGGCTGGATGATCTTTGGTGTGCCTTTACGCCATTATTATTAGTGGTACCCACATGAACATTTGGCTTCACAGCTAAGTCAGGACACATCAGATATTTATGAAAAGGTTGACATCAAAGACAAACCATGACCTTCTCCCTAAGTTTTTCATTGTTGTTGTTCTTTTTGAGCAGAGCATTGAACTAACTGGATGATCCATTGTCTGAGAGAGGATGGTAATTCTTTTTGGTCCCTACTTGCCATTTGAGCACAAGAAACCAGATTTCATTCAACTTTTGAATTTTCACCAAGTAGTGCTTTTGATGTAGAAATATATGTTTATTTGTTAAATTGAAGTCAATCATATTATTATATTCTTATGTTTTCTTTCCTAAAAAATAAGAGAGCTATTTCTTCTATTTTACCTTCACTCCATCCCGGGACAGTTACAGCTCTCTGATACGGTAGATATACACAGGAGTGACTGCCCTGCCAGGATTTTAGTGCTGGTGAGCAAAGACCGGTCACAGAAACTGCTCTAAGTGGGAACAGAACAATATTTATGTGGCTCAGAGTTGTTTATGGAAAACAGGGTCTCTTTTTCATCTCTCTGACGTGACAGAAGGAGTTCCACAGCCAGGGGCACCTGGCGTCAACTGTAAATTGTTTTCCTTGCTGTCATTTTGAAATACACAGACTGGTAGGCTGGTAGGAAGAGTGTCTGTCTATCACACTGGGGTCGGCAGGAACATCTCTTCCTTCCTCCACCTCGTCTCATGGTGCTCACATCCTCTCCAGGGGCACCAGGATGAGAAGCATTCACTGTACTCATTCAGTTCTCTTGAAGTTAATTTGGCTTTACATACACATCTTAGCAAGGGTCTGGGACCAGGTGTGTGTTGGCTTCATCTCTGACATCATTGGAGTACGTTTCTGTCCTTCGCTCATTCATCTCCATCCATTCCCTATGGGTAGATTTAATTTCCCGTTTTTAGGAAAAGCAGTTCAGTTCAAGGGACATTTATGTGGGACAATTTATGTGAAAAGCACAGTTGTGGGTACTGATGGGAATATGAAAAGTGGCAGAAACCTAGTCGAGGAGCTCACAATTTGGCGTGAAGTCACTTACAGAAATAACTTTAATTAATCTAGCAGGAAGCTAGATGAAGGAAGGCATTAATGTCAACTAGCAGGATTTGGAAAGACTTGTTGGAGAAGAGTCTTTAAAGTAAAAATGTAACTGGAGTTGTTCACACCATGTGTGCTGCATGCTAAGTCACTACGACTCTTTGCAATCCTACAGACCGTAGCTCTCCAGGCTCCTCTGTCCATGGGATTCTCCAGGCAAGAATACTGGAGTGGGTTGCCATACCCCCCTCCACGGGATATTCCCAACCAGGGATCAGACTGACATTTCTTTCATCTCCTGCATTGGTGATCGGGTTCTTTACCACAGGGAAGCCCTGTTCACAGGTAAACTACTATATTAGTAGTTTTAATAGCCAGGTCCTGGGAACTGTAGGTGCTGACAAGGTCGGACACCCAGAATTTGAGGACAAGTTCACAAAATAATTTCCTCTTTAACTGAAGGAAATGGAATGAACAGCAACAATAAAAAGGTTCTGCTTTTGCAGAAGTTACCCACAGTCTGTAGTTGTTTCACTGTAAATTAGGCATCTCCTAAATCCTATCTCAATTAGACTGTTTCTCAAATCAACTTTCAAAAACCATGGTCTATAAACATTAAGTCTGATGTCATAATAGGAAAGTGAAGGGTCTGTTTGGAATCCAGAAAAATTAGAGGACAAGAATTAACTAGAGCTTTTCAGGTTTTGTCTTGGGCAGTTATCCAAGAAAAGTTTCTAAAATAATGTATGTAACTCGTTTTGTTGTTTTTGTTCAGATGCCGTCATGTCTGACTCTCTGCGACCCCATGGAATGCAGCATGCCAGGCTTCCCTGACCTTCACCATCTCCCAGAGCTTGCTCAAATTCATGTCCATTGAGTTGGTGATGCCATCCAACCATCTTGTCCTCTGTCATCCCCTTCTCTTCCTGCCTTCAATCTTTCCCAGCATCAGGGTCTTTTCTAATGAGTCAGCTCTTTGTATCAGGTGGCCAAAGTACTGGAACTTCAACTTCAGCATCAGTCCTTCCAATGAATATTCAGGATTTATTTCCTTTAAGATTGACTGATTTGATCCCCTTGAAGTCCAAGGAACTCTCAAGAGTCTTCTCCAACAGCATAGTTCAAAAGTATCAATTCTTCTGTGCTCAGCCTTCTTTTTGGTCCAACTCGCACATCCGTACATGACTACTGAAAAAACCATAGCTTTGACTATACAGACTTTAGTTGGCAAAGTAGTGTCTCTGCTTTTTAATATGTTGCCTAGGTTTGTCATGGCTTTTCTTTCAAGAAGCAAATATTTTGTTTAGCTCAATGAAAATAGTTCTTAAAAACTTCTAAGTCTCTTTGTTCTAATTGGTTCAATTATATTATGTTTTACAGTCTTGTTTTCCTCAATTTCATAATTCTCTGTGATGAAATTGTGTGTGGGTCTTTGTTCTAATATATCAAGGTATGAGTTATCCAATACATACAAGTGTTATATTGAAGTATTACATATAGTATTTTCCAGATACTTTCATCTACAGATAAATAAACCAAACCAAACCTATGAAGAGATCCTGAGCTAACTTAAAGGGGAAACATTAATACACTATATTAAATTTTCGGCTAACTATAACATGGTTTTCCAGTGGAGTATAAATCTGTATTTTCATGTATTTTTGCACCCGCCCAATGGATTGCCTCAGCTCAATCTCTTGTCTCACATTAGTACTATAACACAAGGGAGTTTCTATCTTATTCAAACTCCTGAACAGGCAAAAAAAAAAAAAATTGCCTAAAGAACATAAAATTGCCAACAGTTATACATATTGATGAATCAAGGAGTTTGAGTGAAGCTCACATAAGCAATGAAATTCAGAGTTAAGGTTAAAATTCATTACTTAACACCCAAGGTGCCCTACAGGGATCTCAAAACTGTGGGTGGTCTCTTATTCTGTATGTGCAGAAACTCTAGGCTGTGAGAGCAGATATTCAGAAGTTTTAGGTTTCATTTTGACTTTGTTCATTTGAGCAAGTGTAGTGCTTCAGGTCAGTGCTGTGTTTAAAGGGTGTTGGTATGGAATGTGGTCCCTCCCCCATCCTTCCTTTCTTCCTTCCTTCCTTCCATCCATCCATCCATCCATCCAACCATCCATCCTCCCTTCCTTTCATATCTTAACTAGCTTTTTCATGCTGCTCCAGGGAAAACGAATGGAGTTGCCTTGGGATCTTGAACAACACTCCTGTGTATGCTGCATAAATTTCTTTTAGCTGCAGGTAAACCAAAAGTTATGTTAAGTGAAAAAGAAAGGTAACAGCTGCTGAAATCTTTTTTGCTAGCCCACGGAGACTTCGTACCGCATGTTACAAGCTGATGGGCAAAACCTTAACCTCCTCTGACCTGTAAAGAGGAGGAAAAATCCTCAACCTCTTTTTCAGGGGTACTATTTCCTTCATAGTTAAAAAAATGTGGGAGATGATTTTTCCCTCTCTCTTTTTTTTCTGCTATTTGTCAAGGAGAATGATCTAGCAGTAAAAGAGTAAATTGAAAGGAACTCAGGTAGAAAAGGCCTGAGTGCTGGGAATGCAATTTTACAAGACTCGTTTCTTTTACTCTGTGTTTTTCTCTTTGAAGGAGATAACTCGATTTTATACTTTACTGTCTTATTAACAGAATGCATTTTGGAACCCTGCCACCGCTAACAGTATCAGAAGGATTTAAGGCTGCTGAAATACACTTGAAGATTTAATTCTGCTGACTTCAGCTTGGATCTGGAGTAAAATCTAACCATAGATTAAGTGTTTAGCACTGTATATTGCGAGTGGTGCTTCTGGTCATAAATACTCATGTCTATTTCTGTTTCAGACAGCTCTCCACAGGTTTCCCACTCAGCACGGCACACTATGCTTGCTTCCCAAATGAGGTTATTCTCTATAAGGCTACCCCTTCTATAACTCTTTTTATAGACTCAAGCCTCTGCTCTGTTGAACAATTCATTACAAACTCCCTGGTGTGCTTTGCGATAACAAACACTGGGTTACTGAGAAGAGCCTTCTAGAGAGGGAAGTCTGTATTTCCTTCCAGACAATATTTAATCTCATAGCAGCACTGACTAATAAAAGGAGAAGATCAATATGAAGCTGTATTGCTAGGATGAAAATTTACTAACACAGTCATTCATATCACAAGAACATCTGGTTAAAGCTTCAGGGCTCCCTTACTTTCTTAGTTATGATTTTATGAGTCTCTCCAGACTCCTTTTTAGGATTTTAGCAGGCATTTATAGCGGGCTGGACATTTTAATCTTTTTAATGTGGTTATCTGATCTCCGCTTGGCTTTCTTACACTGACTGGTCATCTTCTCCAGTTCTCGCTTATTGCACTTGAATCAAGTTATGATAAGCTCACCCTATAACAGCTTCCAGTCCTAAGCGGGTCTAACTTCATGTAAGCGGCCTCCTGAGCTGCTATTTATGGTCATTTCTGTGAGGCACTGTCTTTAAAACCTTGGCATTTAGTGTCTTCTTCCTCTCCCCATGACTTAGAATACATAAGGACTATTATAAATCATATAGCCAGGCCTGTAGATACACTCTTTGCTAGAAGAGATTTCTGAGGCCTGAGGGGCAAGCTGAGGAGTTCTGGTTTATGGCCCTGAACCAGACAGACACGTGTGAGGTTGACTGAATGACACGGTACCTGTGAGAGTCCAGCACGATCTTCCCATGGTCCTCCACGTGGTGGCTTGGTGAGATGCATGTCTGTGGTTGAATTTGCTTGTCTGCTGTGTATGAATCAGAATTTGGTCCCTTCAGGAGACATATTGATTTAAAAGTGGTAGGTAGATGGAATACTAAAACCCACAATGTAATTCAACAAAATGACCTAGAGTATAGAAGATAAATGTAAGCACAGTCTGACATGTAACGTTTTAACAAACCTGGACACCATGACACTAGAGGGAGAGGAGGTGTAATATTTATGTTTATGCAGCTACTATGTGCAGGTCCCTAACATACATTGGCATATTTAATTTTACAGCAGTCTGAGGTAAATATTATTTAAAGTAGGATTTTTTTTTTTTTTTTATTGAACACCCAGTATAAATCAGCCACTGGAACAAGTGCTTAATACGTTTGTTATTTCATCGGTTCCTCATAACAATCCAAGGAAGCAGGTGTTAGTATTACTCTCATTTGGCAAGTGAGGAAGTTGAGTCGTAGACTCAGTTACCTGCTTCTGCCAAATAGCCAGGCGGCACGGGGATTCTAACCCGGTGTGTCTAACTGGGCTGCCTTTCCATACCATGAGCAGCAGCCCCTCAGTGACTAAGAAAATACATAATTAGATACAAGTTATCATCCTAAAATCTTATAAAATGCCTTTGTCATTTTTCAGTAATGCCAGGTCATCTAACTGTTGAAACAAAGCACATCGAATCCATTTCAGGAGATATGAGTTACCACAGATCTTCAGATCAGAGAAGGAACTTATCTATTCACTTAGCTACACATTCTTCAAGGAGGAAATTGAATTACAGTTTTAACTTGATTACTTTACTTTTTCTTACCTGGGCAAAGGAAAGTAGTCATACAGGTGCCCTCTCTCTCCTCCTCCAAGGATGACTTGGACAGGCTGAGAACAAACCCCTTTCCCCTTCCACCCCCACCCTGTAGTCACCACATGCCAGATAAAATGGAGCAAATATTCGCTGCAGATGGGGTAGCCTCGTCACGCATCCTTTCTCAGAATTGGATGCCCTGGCAGAGAAGACAATCTAAGTAAAAGTGAAGTAATGTTCAAAAGTGTAACTTAAGCTCTTCCCAATGTGAGTCAAGCACATTGGACCCTCTCCACTTTCTTGGCGCCCATTAGTAGCTCAACTGTTCTTCCGTCACTTTAATTAGCTCAACTGTCGCGGACCAGAGGGCTGGCTGGAGGGCAGAAGACACTTCTCGGCTGCGTTCTGAGGAATAGTGTGGCTCAGAAACACTCAGGGGCTGACCTCCTACACAGGGCAACATTCCCCAGTAGGGTGGCAAAGCAGTCCGCTCTGACGTGGAGAGTTTGGAGTCAGAGAGGGCAGAGAAAGCAGAGCAGAAGCCAAAGACAGCAGAGCTCCTGGACAGAGAGACAAGAGCATTCAGAGAAAGAAGAGTATGTTAGAATGGGCTCCTCTGAGTTCTCACCTCACCCATCCCCTGTCACTGCCCAGGCGGTCGGGTGATGACACATTCCCCTTGAAACAGAGCCCAGTCTCCCTGACAGCTGTGTCCAGAAGGCCATCAGGGCCAGGTCCTGGCAGCTGGGGAGCCTCCGTTCCACTAGCTCCCGCCTGGAGGCACCTTCAATACCAAAGAGAGGAACGCATGGATAGAGTTTCTACGCTCTAGGACTTGACCAGGGCTTCCAAAGACTGACTCATAAGGACACACATATCACACAGAAGGATTTTCCTTTTCTCCAGCTAACACATCGCCCCATCCATTATGTGTCTGAAGAAGGAAAGAAGAAAAACCAGCTGTGAGTTTTTCTCTGAGGGGCATTCTTTCAGAACTGGAAGTGCTCCTGTTGTATTCCTTCCATGAAGCCACACTGAGAAATCCTGTCGACATTACAAAAAAGTCCACATGGAAGGTTCTTTGTAATTGTTATTTTTCCTGGATTAGGGGTGGTCATTACGGTGGGTAGAAAGCACAAGATAACTACCCTCAAGGGCTTCTACTGCTTTTAGCAACAAGACCACTGTCTAACACATCTCAGTAACAATGTGACAGTCATCCTGGAGTTCTAAGTATCTTTCTTATGACTTCTGTTACTGCAAGGGGGATGGACCACAGGCCTGGAATCAGGCAGCCTGGGCTCCAATTTAGCTATAATATTTAACACTAAGAACATATTTGGACAAATAAAGTAAGTTCTCTGCATAGATGAACTCACTAGTAAAATGGCACTAATAAGGCTAACTCTACAGGGTGAACAAATTGGATAACGTAGGTAAAGTTCCTTGCTCCCTCTGTGGGGGGTTTCATAATTAATAAGAGTAACGTGTTGCATTCACTATACTGGTGCCTACACAAATTTCTCATGTTTGCCTCTTAGAGGGAAGCGCTTGATCTGGGTTCTTTCCAAGTGTTGGATACAAAAAGCCCCCTGTTCTGAGAAGTATGGAAACACTTCTTTCCCTTTCCCAGACACTGTTTGCTCTGCATTGCCTGCTCAAAACATCTGGCCCCTCTTGTCCCATGGCTTTCCCTGCCTATTAAGGCCAACCCCCATCACGTGGCACTTCCTGTTGACCTAAACTTCTTAACATTATTATTATTCACCTTAACACTTGAAGATGATTAGAGCTGAAAGGGTGAAAACAGAAATGAAAGTTGAGCTTTTCTTTTCCAGCAGCTAATTTGATTCCCACAGCACTGGGAAAAAAGTTTTTTTTTTTAAGAATGAAGGAAGCATTGATTATTTTTAAAAATTTCCCACCCTGGCTCAAGATTAAGAATTCAGTAAAAGAAGGTATAAGGACGTGGGCACGTAGCAAACTACTCTCAGTGGACGAATGGGGTCATTCCTTTATCTGGAATGTTCTTCTGACCAGGTGTCCACACACAATTACACAAACTCCGGTTTGTCTTCTGCGAGGAGAACACAGTTCGTCAGCAATTCAGGGGCTTGGTGCAAAAGTGTATTGCTTGTTTCCCACACCCAACCTCAGTGGTTCCTCCAAGATAAATTGCTGGAAGTAAAACTCTCAGTAAAGAGGAGGTCTGAATGGGGAACCTAAGAAACTTCAGCGTTTTTTTTTTTTTTTTTTTCCGGTCCACCCTGACTATCCTTTGCTGTGGATTAGGCCACTGCTTATTACAAATTCAAATCCTATCTATATATTGTTCATGGTTCCTTTGTGTCATCAGGAAATTAAAGTTTGCAGCTGGCCCCTTCATCTTGGCTAATCATGCGGACATAAAGTCTTTAAAGACCCTCGGAGTGGCCCCTGCGGGGTCCCCACTCAACACTTCTCTCTGGCAGGACATTGTTCTTCAGCTGTGTTTTCATCCTCTGCCCCCTTTGGTATTAAGCTCCCGCTGCTTTGAGCCCCGACATCAGACTGTCGTACGTCATTTTATCATGGCCGGTCCAGCACCCCACAGGAAGCCGTGTCCCCATGCTGAGCCGTGCGGCCAGTTGGAACTGTTTTAAGGGTAGCCAGGACCTCCTCTGGCTTCTGAGGGTGGCAGTTGCATCCTGAAGATCCACATGGGGAGCGGGGGTGGAGCAGAAAGGGGTCCCTGACTTCACTAGCCTGGTGAAGGGTTTCAAGTCACACTTGCTCAGAGCCGAAAGATGATAATTACATGACCCTGGGAGGGGGGACCCAGGGCCACAGCAGGGCAGCTGCCAATTTGCCAGCTCCTCGCAAATTGATCTGACGCGCTACAAAACCCTAAGTCTCTTCTCAGGGATCATTTAATATCCGGCAGAGTTTACACCTGGTTTCTGAGATTCCCTGAATTAATTGAATTCTCATTAGAATACTTCCTGCCTTCCCCTTCCGCCCCATCACTGCGTCTAACCCAAAGTTCACAGGGGAGTGACCGGGCTAACCAAGTCAGTGTCCCTGGCCGATTTAGTTCCCACACCACTGTGTGCTTGCCCCCCTCCCCCAGGGACCCCAGCTCTGCCATCCTTACAGGGGGATGGAGAAGTCTTCTACTTGTCTCCTTTCTGAAAGTTACATGTTGTCATAAATCTAAGGCATTTTTACGGTTAGACTCAGTGTTGTATGTGTGTGCTAATTGTATTATTTGTGTTGTCTTACACTGGGGCTTCCCAGGTGGTGCTCGTGTTAAAGAACCCACCTGCCAAGGCAGCAGACATGAGATGCGAGTTTGATCCCTGGGAAGAGCCCCTCGAGGAGGAAATGGCAAACCCCTCTAGTACTCCTGCCTGGGAAATTCCATGGACAGAGGAGCCTGGTAGGCTACAGTCCATGGAGTAGGAAAGAGTCAGATATGACTGAAGCGACTTAGCAGGCGCATACAACACTGAGACGCATGTCCTTACTTTCTTTTATATGTTCAGCAATGTTTTCTCTTTTCCAAAGGCCATATTTTCTTTTGACGTATCACTGGTTTTAGATCCTCTGTTCCCTTTAGCTCACTGGAAATTGCGGGTGTGTTTGTCTGGCACATTATGATAAATATTTACCGCCCAGGAGGTCAAAAATGCTTCAAAGTTGATTCCACACATATGTACTGTGCACGCACTGTACATTTGTAACCATATCCACCGTACATCCATTTTCAGATACAGTCCTGCCTTATGTTTACCATCTGGGAAAGTTCAGTGATGTAAACCATTTTACATATCTCCCACAAAGTTGTAACTATTTTATTATGTTGAGGCTAATTTGTTCTTCTTAAAGAGATCTCATTTCATTTCTGATTTGCCTTGGGATTATATCCCATTTACACCAGACATAGTCTCATGGTGACATCACCCTGGCTAGAAACTGGAAGGAAGAATGTTTATGGCAGGGGAATATTACACCATATAATCATCAGATTTCTAAGGCAGAAAGGCCCAGGAAGGGAAACCCCAAAGATGGACAGTGAGACTTCTTTTTGACTTGGTAAAAACACACTCATTTTCTAACATTCATCTCAAGGGTCACATATTCTTTACCTTCTAACACACCTCTCCCCACTCCTTACAAATCCTGTGCCTCTGTCTTCTAGCAGAGCACCCTCACTGTTTTATGAACAAACTTATTTACGTATCTTCACCTCCAGTCAATGACAGCTGTCTGAGATCAGGAAGTGGGGGAAGCTCAGAATTACGCTCTCTTTGGTCTTCCCTGGTGGCTCAGATGGTAAAGAGTCTGCCTGCAATGCGGGAGACCTGGCTTCGATCCCTGGTTCAGGAAGATCCCCTGGAGAAGGAAATGGCAACCCACTCCAGTATTCTTGCCTGGGAAATCCCATAGACAGAGGAGCCTGGTGAGCTACAGTCCATGGGGTAGTGAAGAGTTGGACATGACTGAGCAACTAATACTATATACTATGCCTTACCTAGGAGAGTGGTTCTAGATTGAATAAATGAGTGACTAAGTACATAAATCTCCCCTGTATCCCAAACTGAGATATGACCCTTTCTAACACCAGATCAGAGGCCAGGAAGAAGATTATAACTGCATGAATCATTTTTTCTCCCCATCCACCCTTCACAAGTGTTCTCCAAGCTCAGGACACTCTTATCAACTACACAATCTCCCGCGCAAACCCTTACTCACTCCTCTTCATTTTCTGGTCTCAACTTAAATGTCACTTCCTCAAGGAGGTTTTCTCTGACTCCCTAAAATAAATTTGGTCTTTTGGGCTATCCACATCCCATGGGGACAACATGTCTTGGTAACACAGCATCAACACATGGAATCATTGTGGGATAAGAGGGTCAGGCTGCCTCCTGCAGGCAGAGGAGAGCTGCGTCTGGGTGAAGCTTTCCTAAGGAGGGGAGGGGGCAGGGAGGGAGAGAGACTAAGGGGGCGTGATCAGCTCCTTCTTCCTCTCTTGCCAGACACACAGTTCACTCCTCTGCCCCTGGGAGAAGCATAAGGCCTGGGGAGAAGGACCAGAGATGTGCCTTTTAATCCCTTGCTGAATGGGAAACCCATCTCTTTGTGGAAATATCTTCTCCCCTCCCCCTGCTCCAAGCAGATGGCTGATTTAAAATATAAATTCACTGTTAAAACCTTCATTAAGGCTGAAAATATATTTTTTGATCCCCACTGTGCCCCTGAACCTAACAGAGTGCTTGTCACACAGTAGCTGCAATAATTTATCAGTGGAAGGAAGGAAGGGAAGAAAACAATGTTTCTTCATTCCACACTTACCATCAACACCAGGAGTACTACAGGGATAGATCTATTTTAGATTTAAGAAAAGAAGATAGAAAGGCCACACTCACCATCAACACCAGGAGTAGTACCGGGATAGATATATTTTTAGATTCAAGAAAAGATAGAAAGGACTATATTAAATTTAACTGATTTAAGAAAAACAAAAGCAATAGGGTCCTCTCTACCACACACACACACACACACACACATGCACACACAGATACACACACACACATACACAACCTATAGGAGGCATCATTCCTATGCTGTGGGTTCCATGCTAGGCACAGAGCTGCCTTCTCAGCAAGCTACCTAAGGGGAGAAGTGATTGTCTTTAGAATCCAACTATTTAAAAGTTGATGATACTGGTGGTTCCAAAGTCTTGACCACAGATTCTAATGTGTTTTTATGTCTATTTCTATTGAGTATTTTTTTTTTCCATTATTTTAACTAACATGATTTAAGCCCTCACTGTATGTAGGATCCCTCTGCTGGGTTCAGGAGTAGGCTTCTGTCTGACATGGTCCTTGCTCTTAAGAAGTATACTACCTAGCAGAGGGGGTGGACAAGAAAACAGGCTGTTGTAATGAAGTGCAATTCGTAGTTCAGTGTAAATGCAGGAAGACCAGAGCAGGCCCAGAATTGTGGATACTGGAGACCACTTCCCAGAGAGAGGGAAATGCTTAACCTGAGATTTAAAGTTGGAAGAGAAGAAGTCAAAAGTAAGGGGAAAGGAGTTCTTAGCAGAGAGAATGACAAGTACAAATACCCAGAAGGGAAAAGAAGACACACGGCATGGAGGGAAGTGGAAAGTAGCTCTGAGATGCTCAGGGGACTGGTCTGCCAGGGGATGGGACTGCCACTTCTACCTCTATACAGAAACAAAGCTGCATAGTCAATCTCATCCGAGCTCAGGATCCCTTTGGAAATGCGCTGAAAGGCTAAAGCAAGTCCTTCCTTTCCTGGAAGAAATTTCCATAAGATCTCTTTGACCTGTAACCAGAGGAGTGCTGCTGCTCAAGCAGGTAAGGTAGGGGCAAGCAGAGCAGACCTGGGACTTTTAGCTAAACGTCTGTGACATGTAACAATCCTGGCTTCCAAGGACTCCTCCTGGAGGAGCCTGGCCTTTCTGCTGTCTTCCACTCTGCTTTACTTCTAGCAATCATAGTTCTTTTGAATCACATGGCATTTGAGCACATACCATTGGCCTCCCAGCCAACAGCCATCCTCTACTTTCTCCCTTGGGACCAGACCTCCTTGGTATTTACCGCTGTGGAGCTGGCCAGTGCTCATGGAAGGATGAGCCCAAGGGGGTGAACGTTAAATGATCCAAGACTCTGTGGGTCTACATCAAGGGACTGTGAAGCAGTCTTTCAATTAGACACAAAGGAGGCGGGGGTGGGGGGACGGGTCTGCTGGGTTTTCTCGAGAAGCTATACAAGGCAGAGAAGTTCCTATATTTTCTTCTGAAGTTGCCACTTGCCTATGACACCTATGGCATTTGTACTGGTCCAGGAGGTAGACTGGCCCAGGAGGAAAACATAATGCTCTGAAGATGACAAAGAAGAAAGAAGAGAGAGCCTTAGTTCTTTCTTGTTTTTCCCTTGTAGAATTTTTTAAGTTGGAATATAGTTGACAGACAGCCTTAGTCCTTGAAGTTATAGCTGAACCAACCAGCCCTGGAACCATTTTAAAGAAAGGGAAACCAAGATCCGGTGGGGTAAGAGATCTATTGTTGGCTCCATAGATAGAGAGCCATGAACAGAAACCTTTAACTTCATATCTAGGCTGTTTCTCACATCTTGCCACGTCTAATCCTGTGGTGCATGGCTGCTGGTTTCCCGGATCTTTAAGAAAGATTTCTGTAGGTACTGATGGAAACCCACGAACTTAACACCAATAAAAAAGGATAGGGTCATGCAGAAGATATATTTAGATAACTTAGCCATTTGGTATCTCTATAATTGAGTGTATGGAAATATCCACTCCCCTTCTCCTTAGACGATGTCCTGTGTGTCGATTCTATTTATTCATTTCACACCTACTTTGCTAAACACTGGAGATAATCTGGTGGGTAAATCAGACTATCCTGTCTCATGATCCTGAGTTTAAAACATCACCATTTTCTTGCTGCTTCTGTAAAGTTGAACCTTCTTCCTAAAAAGGGAGAGAGATCTCAAGGTCAGAAAGCAGAAATAAAGAAGGAAGGGACCTACAGCTAAGGAAAGAGAGAAAAGTCCATTTGGTCTGAGCCAAGCAGTAGGAGACGAGAAGGCTAAAGCATTGGTCCCTTCTGATGTGGCTTTGTCCCCAAGGACCCCAGGGAAAGGAGATTGAAAAGTCGTCTTTCCTTGCCAGGGTTTTGTTTGCTCCTCTGGGACAGGGATAATTTGGCACTGTTTTAAAGCTTTTGGGAAATAATGAAGACTTAAGTGTAGATGGAAAGAGACATGCCCCAATCCCTAGAAGATGAGGATAGATTGAGTGCCAATGGCAGAGTCCCAAAGGAACTATTGTAATAGGCTCCAAGTTTAAGGTAAACAAGTTAAAATTTATATTTGGGAACTGATTCCCTTGAGACTTCAGATTGCCCTGCAACTCCATTCATGGGTGGAATGTACCCTAAGGCATCTGGGAAACTCACATTCCCTTACTCTATGAGGCTAGAAAGACTGCGTCCTGGTAGCACATTGCTTAAGACCATCTCAGTGTTAAGACTGGTTTAAACAGAAAGATTCACTGTGAATGTTCATTAAGTCTATTTTTGGTCAAATCTGTTGTTGTTCAGTAACTAAGTCATGTCCAGCTCCGTGACCTCATGGACTGCAGCACACCAGGCTCCCCTCAGTTCTGTTGTTATTCAGTGGTGTCCGACTTTTTTGTGACCCCACGGACTGCAGCATGCCAGGCTCCCCTGTCCTTCACCATTTCCCTGAGTTTGCTCAAATTCGTGTCTACTGAGTCAGTGATGCTGTGCAACCATCTCATCCCCTGTCACCCCTTCTCCTTTTGCCCTCTTTCCCAGCATCGGGGTCTTTTCCAGTGAGTCAGCTCTTCGCATCAGGTGGCCAAAGTATTGAAGCTTCAGCTTCAGCAAGTCCTTCCAATGAGTATTCAGGGTTTATTTCCCTTAAGGTTGTCTGGCTTGATCTCCTTGCAGTCCAAGGGATTCTCAAAAGTCTTCTCCAGCACCACAATTCAAAAGCATCAATTCTTCAGCACTCAGGTTGAATCTGGTCTTTTGATAATTCAGAAACTTACTATACTTGGGCCTCTCTCCTGAGAAATAGGAGCAGGTGTTTACCTGGACCAATATCCAGGTCCAGAATTGTTACAGCCCTAGTATACTGTTAAGCAGTATGTATAGGGTAACCTCTGTTCCCAAGCTAACATTTTAAAAGGGATTAAATTACATGAAAATAAACACTAAGAGCATTCTTAAAAAGGAAGAGAAGTCTTTGAAGAGAAATCTGAGTACAGAGGTGGGAAAGACACCTTGCTTTGTAGGTCATGATAGAAGTAGATGTGAGTGCATGATGGCATACTTAAATGTTCTTGAGGTCAAGAGGAAATACTCTGGAACCAGGCTACTAGGCCACTAGCTAGTTTTGTGATATGGACAGGTTCCTAGCATGTGTATCTTCTGGTTTCATTGTCTCTAATGTGAAGGGATGACCATCTCTGTCTCCTAGACTTGTTATGGGGATTAAATAGGTTAGTACATGGAAAGCACTTAAAACAATATCAGGTATATATCAGTTCAGTTCAGTTCAGTCTCTCAGTCGTGTCCAACTCTTTGCGACCCCATGAACTGCAGCACCCCAGGCCTCCCTGTCTATTGCCGACTCCTGGAGTTTACTCAAACTCATATCCATTGAGTTGGTGATGCCATCCAACCATCTCATCCTCTGTCATCCCCTTCTCCTCCTGCCTTCAATCTTTCTCCGCATCAGGGTCTTTTCAAATGAGTCAGTTCTTCACATCAGGTGGCCAAAGTATTGGAGTTTCAGCTTCAGCATCAGTCCTTCCAGTGAATATTCAGGACTGATTTCCTTTAGGATGGACTGGTTTGATCTCCTGGCACAAGCACATGTTAAGGAATACGATCTTGACTTCGAACCAGGTGAATGTTGTCTCCTTTTCCTCCCACAGTCTCTGTCAGTTGCCCCTCTTCTGAGGCCCTGTGCCTTTTGTCAGAAGGGTGGAACCAAGAGGTTCATCTCAATGTATTGCTCCTTGTGACAGCTTTGGTCTTGGTATCTGGAGAAGATGAAGGCATCAGTCACGCTGGGAGCAGACATACTTCCTGACTCCTCGGAGGCACACAGTAAATACTTGTTGACTAGATCGAGGTACCATCCTGGTGGAACAAGGGTGGAAACTGCTGAAACCGTAGCCAGGAAATAAAAATGACTTGATGCTCAAAGCTTGAAAGGCAAGATAATCAGAGATCCTCTTCAAACCTCTCATAATTACAACTGTTGTTTATTCACTGATGGAGGGGCTAAGAAGAGAGTAAGAGGGAAAGTAGGGGAGCAAAGCCATGAAAGTCAAGGGGGAATAAAGGACTGGGAGCTGACATACCTTGAGTACCTAATAGATGCCAGGCAATGAGCATAGTATATATTTTACTGTAAATCTGATACCAGTCCTACCAGATAAATATTAGCATCCACATTGTATACAGGTTAAGTGTCTTGTCTAAGATCACCCTGTGGTGAGCTGCAGAGTCATGTGTGTGTGACTTCAAAGCCCTTGAGCTTTCTGTTTCACCTCACTAACAGTTTTCTCTCAATTCTTCAGTGTGAACTGGAATATTGAGCTGAGGGCCTAGATGTTCTACAGTTAGACAGGATGACAAGGGCACTGAGGTATTCTTCCCTTTTCCTTAAGGACTGAATTGGGACTTATTCAAACTTGGGCTCCACCCCACTTCCTCTCCCACCATCGCCCCACTTCCAGCCCATGCAGGTCCACATTTTCCAATTCAACTGTTTGTGCCCAGTAATTACTCATACTTCCTCAACTATATATTTTTTTTTCCAAAGCTGTGAAAAACAAGCATCAGATGCATTTCTAACCTGCAGTGTTTTCTTGGGTTCCAGGCATATTAAAGTTTACTCTGGATTCCGTTAACCCTGCCACGTGTTTGCTTAGTCGCTCAGTCTTGTCTGACTCTTTGTGACTCCGTGGACTGTAGCCCACCAGGCTCCTCTGTCCGTGGGGATTCTGCAGGCAAGAATACTGGAGTGGGTTGCCATGCCCTCCTCCAGAGAATCTTCCCAAACCAGGGATCAAGCCCAGGGCTCCCACATTGCGGGTGGATTCTTTACCATCTGAGCCATCAGGGAAGCTGAAGAACACTGGAGTGGGTAGCCTATCCCTTCTCCAGGGGAACTTACCAATCCAGGAATTGAACCAGGGTCTCCTGCATTGCAGGTGGATTCTTTACCAGCTGAGCTACCAGGGAAGCCCACTGATAAATACCAACAACTCTGCCTGGTGCCTGACTACCATACTCCTCAATGCCATTGAGTGGATAACTGGGGATAACTTCAAGGTTGAGCTCACATTCTTGTTTGCCAAGAGATTCCATGTTCAGTTGGGATGGACAAAGTTTCCTCAGAACACAAGTGATTGGGCTGAGACTTCCCTTAGGACACTTTGGCTATCCCCTCATGGCGGCACTATCTGGCCTTTGTCTTCTGGTCTAAAGCCAGGAACCTGGTTTACAACTGGTTCTCTTCTCTTCCTCCTGTCCCATCCATTCAAAAGGCATTGGTCATTTGAGTCTTCCCTTTCATGTTTCCTAACTACTGTAAAGGCACAAAGCTGCCTAACGTGAGATGATGACACCTGTCTTCAGGTATGCAAGCCCCTTATCCAGCAGCACTGCCACCTGAAGCTTCAGGGACTTGGCAAAGGGAGTATCCTCCCTACACTGAGCAGCAACATGACCTTGAAACAGCCCTATCACCACGCATTTGGCACTGGCTGTGTTAGTAGCATTCCTTCTCTTGCCTTCCAATTGTAATCCATTTACGTTACAAACACACAGAGAGGGTCATCATGATCCAGTGAAATATAATGCCTCACATTGAATATTGATTAAGGGATAATTTGATAAATCAATCTTTTTTGGCTTTAATTGCTCTTCCTGCATGATTCCCATAGGAAAAAGGAATCATGAATAGTCAACCCCTGGTCTTCGTGGGCTTTTCTAATCTCATAACACAACATTGCATATGGTGCCCTGTCTCCTGCAGAGGGTCATGGTAAACACCCAGCCCTGAGGCTTGGCCCCCTCTCTCTGTATGCCATTATCGGAACTCTAGCGGCCAGATTCCATATGCTGCTTACACTTAAGTTTTCACATCCAGTTTCCTCACCTCTTTAAGTTTTGCCAAGAATACGCTTGTCGTGTCCTTGGGGGAATATTTTAGTGTAATATGTAGAAAGCTACAGTATCAAGAACTGTGTTGGCAAGTCTATGTAGCGTTGAGAAAATTTACCCTATTACATCAAATTGTGGTTATTTTACAGACTGTCAACACCAATGCTTGATTTCTAATGGATGCTTTTCTTCCTTCAAGCTGGGATAAACTCTCCAAAACTCTCATTGGGGCACCATTTCTCACTTTTCTTCCCTTTCTGCTTCTCTCCCGCTGTCACTATTGGGTTTAAACCAGACACGCAGTCTTGTCTGCTCATTTTAGGACACTTCTTAATTCCATCACACTGTATTTTTCTTTCACAGCCTCCACCTATTATTTCCAAAGGGAGTCACTCTTCACTGAAGCCATGACAAGGTTCTTTTCCATTGCATTCCAAGGTAAGACTATTGACTGCAGCCTCACTTGCTATCTGTTAACTTTTGCCCTTGGCGTCCAGACAACTCTTTGATTCTCAGGATGCTTGCTGCTGAACTTCCTGTCTATAGTAATGCGCCTGGGGAGTCTCTTGCTCCCCTAGCCTGCTTTTTCCTCCTCCCAGAGCTTCCCTTTCCCTTTCCATGCCGAGCAATTATTCTTATTAATTATTCCAGCTAGCAGTAATTATCAGCAGTACATGCCCCAAGCCACATTAATAACAGAAATCTCTAGGACACTGAGGAGTCAGCTGGGAGGCCCCCTCCGCCTTTTGATTTGCCTGGCACTGCAAGTTGCGCTCTCTGCTTCTACTCATGCCCCTCCCATGTGCCCCTGCTTGCTCTTACCCATCCCCAGCTGCTGCATTCTCCAGCCTGGATAGATGGGTTGATGGTGTGATAAACAAGGGCAGTGTGATCTCGACCTGTGTGGCTATAAGCTCTGTGTAACTCCAGCAGCATGTGAGGCACCTGAACCGTGGCACAACTGAAAGGCATCCTTTGGTAGCATCTAAAGTCAGATCCTCAATGCTCTGTTAATCCTTCAGCAATCATTTGCAACAGTTTTTCCTTTGTGTGTATTCTTACCCTCTGTTCATTTGTCTTGGCCATCATTCGTTAATAGTTTAAAATCTCAACAGCCAGACATTAATGTATTTAAAGGAATGCTCTTGTTTTACCAGAAAATTTTAAAAATCAATTTGCATAAAAGTTCAGGAACATTAGATAATTAAGGAAGTTCCTTTATGGCTACATAGGAAAGTGTATGAATGATGGTCTTTTTTGAAAGCTGCTGAACTAGCTCAGTTTGCCAAAATATTTCAGAGGAAAAGGCAAATGACAAGGAACAGAGAAGGATAGATAGAATTAGTTTACAACAGTGCATATGTCTTCCCAAAGTAATTTTGTGTATTACAATGAATGTGTGTGCTTGAGAAGTGAGATGCTGTGTTTTGCTAGCGTAGCTCCTAACAGCGACTTGGAAACCATCTGCCTGTTGCAATCTTCTTTTTTTAGTCCAAAACAACAAAGTTTGAAACACTTGGATATAGTGTCAACTCTGACTTACTACAATTGCAAACCATCAGCAAGTTTCTAGAGAGGTTGCAAGGCAAGGTGCTAATTTGCAGATGTTATAGCAAAGATCTTATTACTAAACAACTACAGACCACATGTGGCAATGGTAAAAATCAGGTGGAAAAGAAAATTTTCAGCATTGTCAAAACAGTGCTTCTCTGAGTTGCTGCCAAGTGAACAACACAAGAGCTAAGCTAGATTTTTTTTCCTGTTTTTCTTTCTTTCTTTTTTAAAGACACTGGTGGAACAAGGAGAAGTATGTGAAACAATCTGGAAAAGATAAAATTCTAAGAGTGACTTAATTTCTTTGAAAGACACTTTGAAGAACAAAAGTAATAGGAAGTATGTCTCATTCTGACACCATGCCTACCTGCTTCCAGCATGAAATACCGATACATAACTGTTGAGACCAGTGGTAAAAATCCAGTCCTTTGCAAATTTATTTAATTTAAATAAGCTTCCCCAACATTGGGGGAATGTGTTCTCTCAGTGTGCTTCATTAGTGTAGCTTACACCACAAAACTGGCTGTATTGAGAAAGATTGCACCATTATCAAATAATTAGGAATGCCTTAGCAGGTGCATACACTTACCTTAGTAATTAAACCCTTGTTAAAACACCAAAATCCAGAGACTTTAAATGGTTACAGCATCCCAAAGGAAGTAGCCCAGAAAGTGATTCTATAAGGTAGCGTCATTTGGGAACAGGGATATTGAGCAGAGTCTCTTTTCCTCTTGGGATACTTACCAAGCACATCTGTGCACATCATGAGATGCAATAAAAATTGCAACGGCAATGCTAAACAAACAGCCACTGCACAAGCCAGGCGCCGGGCAGACCCAGCACCACCCTGCTTGAAGCAGATACCGTGCAACTGGGCTTTCTGTTGCCATTGTTCCAAGGATGGCGCATGAGACAAAGAGGAAATAAGATGAGAATCTCCGAAACCCTTAGTCTTCTCTCCTCACTTTAGGGGAAAAAGGGCAACTGAAACAGTTTCTCAGGAAATACCTTCATAAAACTTAACTGTGAAGTTTTTGACAAAATGCAAATGTTGGTTAGCTTTTACTCCCCATTGGTTTTAAGGAATAGGCCCATGTAAATATGACAAGCAGCCACCAAAAAGCCAACATTCCAAAGCAGTTCCCTAAAATCTCCCTGCCAGCAGTCTTAAAGTGATCCATATAATTACAAATTAGATCCATTTGCTGGGGTCTGGCTGCCTAGGAAAGAGCTTGCCTTCCATATATAAATATAATTGTGATAAATCTGGACTCAGCAGCCATGGGGCATCCTGAAGATGATATCTAGGGGTTGCCATGACAACTCCCTAGAATTCCTGCTGTCTTTTCAAGGTGGAGTTCCTAGGTAAAGCCTGGAAAGTATCCGAAATAAATCATCAGAAGGTAGGACAGCTGGAATTGGTCCATGGAAGAAATCCAAGTATGTGAGTCCATAAGTCCTGTGGTAAGGAGGTTGTCACTTGAGGACAAATTTCCATCACTTTGTGGAATTTAAGCTGAGTATCTGAAGCAGTCAGATTTTTTTTATGGATCTTGGTGTTCCCGAGGCTTGGATACTACGATATTGACACTAATGACCTCTGTCAATCACTGATTTAATCACTCCCTAGGAGCAAAGCTATGGCACCCTATTCCAGTGCTCTTGCCTGGAGAATCGCATGGACGGAGGAGCCTGGTAGGCTGCAGTCCATGGGGTCGCTAAGAGTCGGACATGACTGAGCGACTCACTTTCACTTTTCACTTTCATGCATTGGAGAAGAAAATGGCAACCCACTCCAGTGTTTTTGCCTGGAGAATCCCAGGGACGGGGGAGCCTGGTGGGCTGCCGTCTATGGGGTCGCACAGAGTCGGACACGACTGAAGTGACTTAGCAGCAGCAGCAGCAGGAGCAAAGCATCCTACACTCCTGAGGACACATATGTCTCAGGAAATCTGTGGACCCAGCCATATGGCAAAAGGTATTGTCTTTCTGTAAGTGGCAACCAGCCCTCTTGGGTGACTGTCTTCATTGCAGTGAATACTTTTGGCCTGGACAGCCTCCTGACACTATCAGTGGGGTTAGGGGGATAACTCTCTTGCTCGTTCTGGTTCTGAGGCTTATCAAGCTGAGCCCTAGTTACACCATTCATTTGTTCTGAGACCTTGGGGGATAAGGGGGATAATACTCTGAGCCAAATTGGTAATTGTGAGCACTGAATAAAACAACAAATGTAAAACACTATAAACACAATGCCTGGCATTTAATAAACAATAAATATCCTCTTCCTTTACTCCTCCCTGCAAAATATAAAACATGATATAAATATAAGACATATTGTATTAACTGAAGAATCTGTGAACCATCAAGCATTTTATTGAGATTCACTTACTTGGCCACATCAGTACTGGCTGTCCAATTTGCACATAACAGTAATGTAAGTTTTCATGGAGTGAAAGGAAGTGGTAGTTGTTCTATTAGAAAGATCAGAAAGATCAGCAGGCACATAGATGTCATGTGATATTGTAAGTGATAAACAGCTGTGAAGATCAGAGTATTTAAATTGTCCATATCTTCAAGCCATAAATTTAGGAAGGTGGAGGCTCTGCCCTTTTACCCTGAAGTGAAGGGAAGTTTGAAATAACAAAAAAAAGGACTACAGTTCTTTGAAATAATGACATAACTCTGGACCTGCAGGGGATGTTTCTAACATATTATTCAATCAACCAAAAAATTATTTTCACCTGTAAAATAGCACATCTACTAAAACAAGCTGTTTAAAACTTTAAACTATTCATTGAAGGGTAACACGCATAAAGAAAATATACTGTGACTTCTTTCTGGATTTTGTCTTTATTTTTGATTTTCTGCAGTTTGAAAATTCTGTGCCTAGGAGTAGGTTTTTGACATTTATCCTGCTTGATGTTCTCTGAATTTCCTAGATCTGTGGTTTGGTGTCTGACATTAATTTGGTGGAAATTCTAAGCCATTATTGCTTCAAATATCTCTTCTACTCCATTCTCCCTTCTTCTTCTGATATTCCCATTATGTGTATGTTATACCTTTCATGGTTGTCCCACAGTTCCTGGATATTCTGTCTTAATTTTTTAATCTTTGTTGTCTTTGCTTTTCAGTTTTTGAGGATTCTACTGATATATCTTCTACCTCAGAGATTCTTTCCTCAACTGTATCCAGTCTACTAACAAGCCCTTCAAAGATATTCTTTATTTCTGTTAGTGTTCATCATTTTTTGTTGTTTCTTAGAATCTCCACCTCTGCTTACGTTTTCCACCTGTCCTTGCTGTCTACTTTATTCACTCGAACCATTATATATTAATCACACTCCTAAGAAATTTTTATTGAAGTATAATTGATTTACAATGTTGTGCTGTGTTAATTTCTGCTATATAACAAAGTGACTCCGATAGTTTCCTCTTTCATATTCTTTTCCACTATGATTTATCACAGGAAATTGAATGCAGTTCACTGTGCTTTACAGAAGGATTTTGTTGTTTATCCATTCTAACTATGAAAGTGAAAATGTTAGTCACTCAGTCGTGTCTGATTCTTTGAGATCCATGGATTGTAGTCCAGCAGGCTCCTCTGTCCATAAAATTCTCCAGGCAAAAATACTGGAGTGGGTTGCCATTTCCTTCTCCAGGGGATCTTCCCAAGCCTGAAATCAACTGCAGGTCTCTCGTAACTATAGTTGTTTTAAATTCCCAGTCTCAGATTATCAACATCCCTGCCATATCTGAGTTTGGTTCTGAATTTTGCTCTGTCTTCCAATTGTGCTTTTTTGCTTTTTATTAAGTCTTGTAAAAAATTTTTTTGATAGCAGACATGATGTACTGACTAGTTTCTGCTTTGGGCAGACCTTGTTAAGAAAAACAGAATGTTCTGATGTATTTCAAAATGGTTACTTTTATTCTCTCCCTGCTGGAAGCAAGAGGGGATTTGTCTCTAATAGTCATCATGAGATCCTAGTTGAGCTCCTGGAAGTAAAACTCAAAAAGGTGTGGGGACTTCCTTATGACTGGCACTCCCTGAAGTTTTTGACTCTCACACTTGCCTACATTGCTGCTGCTGCTGCTGCTAAGTTGCTTCAGTCGTGTCCGACTCTGTGAGACCCCATAGACGGCAGCCTACCAGGCTCTTCTGTCCCTGGGATTCTCCAGGCAAGAATACTGGAGTGGGTTGCCATTTCTCCAGCAATTTGTCAGTTACAGTTCAGGTTTTCCTATCCTGGTCCTGGTTCCTGCAGAGGTTCTGCTCACAGTTTTCCTGCTCTGTCTGGTATATTCTGATTCTCTGTATTCACCTGTCTGCCTCTCCAACTTTGGGTTAGCAGTTTGCCCTGTGATCTTCCTTCATTTACAAATAAATGAAACTTGTTAATTTTTGTTTGTTTGGCTTTTCTCTTATTGTTAGGAATAAGCGGTAATTTCCAAGCTCCTTACACGCCAGACCAAATTTCCCCATTTATTTCAAAATGACCTTTTATAGCCTTCAGAAATCTGGGATCCAGTTTAATTTCACTCCTAGTATTTGGTTGTCTCTTTAATTTTCTTTAAGCTAGAATAATCACCCTCCCTTTTTTATTTTATTTTTTGGTGCTTAAAACATTGACACTTTTGGAGTTCAGGACAATTGTGTTGTGAAGTAACCCATATTTTAGATTTATTTACTCATGTACAGACATTTGTTAAGTATATGGTAAGAGTATTTGTCGTTTTTGTTGTTCAGCTGCTAAGTCATGTCCAACTTTTTGTAGCCCCATGGACTGCAGCACATCAGGCTCTTCTGTCCTCCACTATCTCCCAGACTTTGCTCAAATTCATGTTTATTGAGACAGTGATGCTATCTAGCCATCTCATCCTCTGCCATTCACTTCTCTTGTTGCCTTCAATCTTTCCCAGAATTAGAGTTTTCACCTCAGGTGACCAAAGTTTGGAGGTTCAGCTTCAGCATCAGTCCTTCCAATGAATATTCAAGGTTGATTTCCTTTAGGATTGACTGGTTTGATCTCCTTGCAGTCCAAGGGACTCTTAAGAGTCTTCTTCAGCACCACAATTCAAAAGCATCAATTCTTTGGCGCTCAGCCTTCATTATGGTCCAACTCTCACATCTGTACATGACTACTGATAAAACTGTAGCTTTGACGATACGGACATTTGTTGGCAAGTTAATGTCTCTGCTTTGTAATACGCTGTCTAGATTTGTCATACCTTTCCTTCCAAGGAGCAAGGGTCTTTTAATTTCATGGCTGCAGTCACCATCTACAGTGACTTTAGAGCCCAGGAAAATAAAATCTATCACTACTTCAACTTTTTCCCCATCTATTTGCCATGAAGTGATGGGACCTAATGCCATGATCTTGGTTTTTTAATGTTGAGTTTCAAGCCAACTTTTTCATTTTCCTCTTTCACTCTCACAGAGAAGCTCTTTAGTTTCTTTTCACTTTCTGCCATTAGAGTAGTATCATCTGCATATCTGAGGTTGATGATATTTCTTCCGGCAATCTTGATTCCAGCTTATGTTTCATCCAGCCCATCATTTCTTATGATATACTCTGCATATAAGTTAAATAAGCAGGGCGACAATATACAACCTTGTCATACTCCTTTTCCAACTATGAACCAGTCAGTTGTTCCATGTCCAGTTCTAATGTTTCTTCTTGACCTACATACAGGTTTCTCAGGAGGCAGGTTAGGTGGTCTAGTACTCCCATCTCTTTAAGAATTTTCCACAGTTTGTTGTGATCTACACAAAGTCTTTACTATAGTCAGTGAATCAGAAATAGATGTTTTTCTGGAATTCCCTTGCTTTCTCCATGATCCAACAAATGTTGGCAATTTGATCTATGGTTCCTTTGCCTTTTCTAAACTGAGTTTGTACATCTGGAAGTTCTTGGTTCACATACTGCTAAATCCATATTATATAAGCAGTATTATATGTTTCCCATCTTTGCTAAATTTAACACTTGATGTCCACAGATCTATTATAAAAATACATTTTCAGTTAAGTAATTAATAGACATTTTATGGTAATACTTTAAGTCTGTGAATATTCTATTCCCCAACAACCATCCACCCTATGGTTTTAGCATCCATTAATACTTTTGAACTGTGGTGTTGGAGAAGACTCTTGAGAGTCCCTTGGACTGCAAGGAGATCCAACCAGTCCATCCTAAAGGAGATCAGCCCTGGGTGTTCTTTGGAAGGAATGATGCTAAAGCTGAAACTCCAGTACTTTGGCCACCTCATGTGAAGAGTTGACTCATTGGAAAAGACTCTGATGCTGGGAGGGATTGGGGGAAGGAGGAGAAGGGGACAACAGAGGATGAGATGGCTGGATGGCATCACCAACTTGATGGACGTGAGTCTGAGTGAACTCCAGGAGTTGGTGATGGACAGGGAGGCCTGGCGTGCTGCGATTCATGGGGTTGCAAAGAGTCGGACATGACTGAGCGACTGAACTGAACTGAACTGAATCATACTTGCCTAAAATCACTTATTAAAGTTTGCAAAGTGGTGATTTTCTAATTCTATCCTTCTACATTTATTGTAAAGAATACCTGCCCCCTTTTATTGCTTTCTCCCTCCCCCCATATCATCATGGATTCAGGGACTTTTTTGTTTTGTTTATTCATTATTTTTTTTGCTCACATTGTCTGCAGTTCAGCTAGTGAATATCCTCTGAAGCTGATTCTGTGGCTTCCTGTGTCCCTTTGACACGATCTCATTAATCTTTGAGCACTTGGTTGCTTTCTGGCACAACAAGACATCCCAGGCTCACCTTGTACTTTCTCTGCCCCAGCTTTGGAAACAGCCAAGACTGGAATATTATTTAGAAGCCAAGATCTGGGACACAGAAGATGCCATTTTTGGACACAGGCATCAAACAGTTTATCCTACAACTCTCCAAGCTGAAGTCCTGTGCATGCTACTGAAAGCTTGCTTCCCCACACGGTTCCCCCCATGTCTCCATTAGCACTGCCACCACCCGTTTATCCCCGCAGGTCTGGTTTCTACAAAAACCTCTCTACAAGCCTCCTTGCTTCCAGCCTTTTCATCTTCAAACCCACCAGAACAAGACTTTTACAACATGGTGAAGGGAAAAGTGGGCTTCCCAGGTGGTGCTAGTGGTAAAGAACCTGCTTGCTAATGCAGGGGACATAACAGATGCAGGTTCGATCCCTGGGTGGGGCAAGATCCCCTGGAGGAGGGCATGGCAACCCACTCCAGTATTCTTGCCTGGAGAATACTATGGAAAGGGGAGCCTGGCGGGCTAAAGTTCATAGAGCCGTGAAGAGTCAGATATGACTGAAGCCACTGAGCACGCGTGCTCTCTCACACAAAAGGAAAAGTAGGATTTGGAGTCATACCAGCCAAAACACTGAGCCCAGCTCAACTTCACCACCAACTGCAAAACTCTGGGTAAATTAGTAAGCTTTTCTGAGCCTCATTTTCCTCATTTGAAAAGTAGAGGTAAGAGTACTTACCTTACAGGTGAGAATTAGACATTAGAAATATATCCTAGCCACATCCATGAAAACCATCTCATTTCTCAGCCTCTTCTGCAAAACCTGCCCCACCCATGGCCAATTAAAAGGGGAAACTCCTCCAGTAGACTACAGCTGAGTGAGTTGGGAGGGGTTGCATAATAAGAAAAGAGAGAGAAAACTGAATTTAGTATTAGTCAATGAAGCTAAAATGAAATAAAAATTGGTTCCATCTGATCAAAGATAAGTGCATAGAATTTGCTGAAGGGGGAGAAGATTGGAGAAGCATCCTGTCTCGCCTCTCTGCCTGTGGTTGGTCACCTGCCCTCCTCGCCTTCTAGAGGACTTGCACTCTTCAATCACCTCCCTCCAGTATATTCAGTCTTTTCCTCTATATTAGCTCTAACTTAAAATCATAAAATCACATTTACCATTTCCGCTTCTTTGTAAAACATCCTTCCTAAATTCAGTGGTTCTTCCCAGTAGAGCATTCAGAAAGTGCAGTCCATGGTCCCAAGCTACACTTTCTATAATTCAATGAAACTTCTGTTAAGCTTACCACTTACTTCTATGTTGTTCCAACTGATTCACATTTCTGTTTTATTTTACTTGACCACTACTTTTTATTTTCCTCTTACGTCTCTGACAGCCCTCAATCTACTTCACAATTTATTCTTTCTCTGTTTGGCCCACCTATGTCGGTATGTCCCCAAGGATGTACCCTTCAGTAACCTGGGTCTACTCTTCTCATCCTACCCCTGGATGACCTTCTTCACATCATGGCCTCAGGTTACCACCCTTAGATCCGTTACTCCCACATCTTCATCTCTGATCCACAATTCTGCTGAATTCTTGACCCCTGTGTCCAGCCTCCCTCCAGACTATCTCCACTTGGACCCCCTAAATAAATCAGTCACTGTGTCCAAATTGAACTCATCATCTTTTGTCATATTTTCTAATCACTATCATCAACTCAGTCAGTCATACCAGAAGGCCAGGAATCACCCTGAATTCCTGCTTATATCCACTGCTGACATCTTGAAGACCCTCCCATCCTGGTCTCTCTCAAATATTCTCCCTCTGGATCTCTTTGTCACCCCTGCCTTCTCAGGCTCCCATCACAGTCTGTCTGGCATACTGGTCTCTCAGCCCCCAGTTGGCACCTCTATTCTCCATTTGCTTTTGAAAGGGAGGAGGGTCTCTAGAAAACAGATTAGATCATGTCTCTGCTCTGCTGAAAATTCTTCAGTTTCCACCATTGAGTAACTCTTAAAATTCTTAGCCAAGACCTTGCCAGACACTGATTACCAGCCTCATCATTATCTCCTTCTAACTGTGCAGAATTCTTTTCAGTGTTGTGTCTTCCCTTGGGCTATTCCTTTTCATAGAATTCCCTCCTTGTTCCCATCCCTATTTGTCTAAAAAGCTCCTAATAGTGATCTTTTAAAATCATGAGTCAGATCATATCACAGAGACATGTCACTTTTTAAGATCTGCTGGTGGACTTCTGTGGTCAAGCTCAAATCCATTATCCAGTTGTAGGTCCTCCCGGATCCAGCCTAGCCTTCCTCTATAACCTCATTGCCTTCCCTGCTACTTCCATCACTGTGGTCTCCTTTCTAGTCTTTGACCACAAGCGGCTTTATTCACCCGATATTTGGACTAGATGTTCCCAGTTCCCGGATTCTTCCTGCCAATCTTTACATGGTCAGTTTCTTCTTATCATTCAAGTTTCACTCAAATGTTATGTCTCAAAGGGGCCTCCTTAGATTTCCTAGCTGCTACCAGTCACTCTAGTGAACTTTGAAGTCTAAATGACCTGAGTTTGAAATTGACCTCTGCCACTTGATAGCTGTGTAACGCTGGGCAAACTTATTAACCTCACTGTGTTTCAGCTTCCTCATCTGTAAAATGAGGACCATAATGCCTTACTCATAGAATTCCTGTTAATCATAAATGAAACAAATGCCTGATTCATGGTATTTAATGTGCTAAAACAATAGGTGTTTTTATTTTTTAATTTATTTATTTTTTATTTATTTTTATTTTTTACTGTATTCCCTGCTTAGGGAATAGTTTCTTTTTTTTCTTTTCTTTTTTTAAAATGTATTGGGATATAGCTGCTTTACTATGTTGTGTAAGTTTTTACTGTACAATGAAGTAAACCAGCTATATGTGTACATACACCGCCTCCCTCTTTGATCTCTCTCCCACCTCTCCTGTCATCCCACCATTCTAGGTCACTACAGGGCACAAGATGAGCTCCCTGTGCTATACAGAAGGTTCCCACTAGCTGTCTCTTTTACACATGCTGCTGCTGCTAAGTCGCATCAGTCGCGTCCAACTCTGTGCGACCTCATAGACGGCAGCCCACCAGGCTCCCCCGTCTCTGGGATTCTCCAGGCAATAACATTGGAGTGGGTTGCCATTTCCTTCTCCGATGCATAAAAGTGAAACTGAAGTCGCTCAGTCGTGTCCGACTCTTCACAACCCCATGGACTGCAGCCCACCTGGCTCCTCCATCCATGGGATTTCCCAGGCAAGAGCACTGGAGTGGGGTGCCAGTGCCTTCTCTGCTGTTATATATAGTAGTGTATATTTGTCAATCCCAGCCTCCCAATTCACCCCACCCTCACGTTCCCCTGTCCCCTGTGTCCCCACAACTGTCCTCTATGTCTGCATCTCTATTCCTGCCCCGGCAAATAGATTTCATCAGTACCATTTTTCTAGATCCACATGCATGCGTTAATATACAATATTGATTTTTCTTTCTGACTTACTTCACTCTGTATGACAGACTCTAAGTAGATGTTTTGAAAATGATGGTGATAAAAACTTTTATTTTGCTGAACACTAAGTGTACTTAGCACTACTTCTATTGTGTAACTCCTATGGTCCAAAAAGCCTCAAAAGAACTTTATTTCCTGTAGCATTAAGCAAAACAACACACACACACGTTTTAAAAAAACTCTAAAAGCCCAGCATTAAAAGACTTTTTTAGTTTGCCTCTAAAATTTTCAGGTTTATCTTCAACTACTCTCCCTCAAAGGCTATTTTCAGCCAATCTGGACTCTCTTCAGCTCTTGTGCCTCTGTCTTTGCTTGTGTCTAACATCTAGACCTGTAGCAATCCTGCTCCTTCTGTAGTTTCTTTGTCTCCCTTTCTCTATCTGTCTCCCAGATAAAACGTTATATGATCATCCCTGTTGGCCATATCGCTTCGTGTTCTGAACTGCTGAATTCACCATCTTGAGTGTCAGAGGAACCCAAGTTCAGCGTCTCTAGGATGGAACATTTAATCTTTTATGTTCTTCGTTCTGTGTTATAACTCTCAATGAAGATGCCCTCACGCATTGTAACCTTTGTCAGAAATCTAAGCATTGATTGAGGTTTCTTTTCAGTCACTTCCTAATCGTTCAGAGTCTTGATACGTTCACTTCCAAAGTTACCTGAATAACCTCCTACACATTCTGCGTCTCCAAATGCGTTTTTTCTGCCCTATTACTATTGTTGATTCTCTTCTGGTTTTCACCACTCTTCCTTCAGCATGCCGAAGCCCCGACGCTCTGCTCCTTCCCAAGCCTTCCCTCAGCACTCAGCCTGCAGAGTGCTTGTTCTGGAATGCAGCCCTGACCATCGCCCTCCACTGATTTGCTCAGCACCTATCAGTGGCTTATTATTAGCGTGGTACACGAGGCCACTCTTACCTCTTTCCTGTTTTCTCAAAATCAAATGCATTTATTTCTCCCACATCATAGGCACACACACCAAGTCATTCTGTTCAGACTGTTTTCTCTGCCTAGATGTCTTCCCTTGTTGTTGCTCAGTCACTCAGTCTTGTCTGACTCTGCAATCCCATAGACTGAAGCCCACCAGGCTTCCCTGTCCTTCACTATCTCCTGGAGTATGCTCAAATTCACATCCATTGAGTCAATGATGCCCTCCAAACATTTCATCCTCTGTTGCCCTCTTTGCCTCTTGCCCTCAATCTTTCCTAGCATCAAGATCTTTTGCAATGAGTTGGCTCTTCATATTAGGTGGCCAAAGTATTGAAGCTTCAGCATCGGTCTCACATCTGTATATAACTACTGGAAAAATCATAGCTTTGACTATATGGATCTTTGTTGGCAAAGTGATGTCTCTGCTTTTTAATACACTGTCTATGTTTGTCACAGCTTTTCTTCCAAGGAGCAAGTTTCCAACTCTTCACAGCCAACTTTTCCAGGCAAGAGTACTGGAGTGGGGTGCCAGTGCCTTCTCTGCTTTTATACATAGGAGTGTATATTTGTCAATCCCAATCTCCCAATCCACCCCACCCTCACTTTCCCCTGCCCGCTATGTCCCCACAACTGTCCTCTATGTCTGCATCTCTATTCCTGCCCTGCAAATAGATTTCATGGACTGTGGCCTACCAGGCTCCTCTGTCCATGGCATTTTCCAGGCAGGAATACTGAAGTGGGTTGCCTTTCCCCCTCCGGTGGATCTTCCTAATCCAGGGATTGAGACTGCATCTTTTGTGTCTCCTACATTGGCAGGTGAATTATTTACCCTTAGAGTCACCTGGGAAGCCCCTTACCAAATAAATAACTCACCTCAAAAAAGGAATTGTTTGCTCATTTTGCCCTTATATTGATAATAAAGGCAATATATTTTAATTAGGAAATTCAGATAAGCAAATGAAGAAGATAAAAACTCCCATTTGATAAACAATGCTTATAGTTTTCTACATTCAAATATAGGTTTTGTAAAAGTGGAAACATGCTCTACATATTATTTTATAACTTGATTGATTTTGCTTAATTGTCTATCATGAATAACTTCCTACATCATTTAATATTATGCTTCAATATTACATTTTGATGGCTACATGGAAGTCTATTTTGTAGAAGTACTATGACTTACTTAATCCCCTCTTGTTGGATATTTACATTATTTCCAATTTTATATAGTTATAAATGATACTGTGATAAATATTATCCTTATTGATGAAACTGTTTGAACATATGCTTAAATTTCCTTTATATAAATTTCTGAAGGTGTATTTGTTAAATCAAAAATATGCAGCATTTTAAGGCTTTTATTCTTGGGGCTTCCCTGGTGGCTCAGTTGGGAAAGAATTTGCCCACAATACGGGAGACCCGGCTCTGATCCCTGGGTTGGGAAGATCCCATGAAGAAAGGAATGGCACCCACTCCAGTACTCTTGCATGGAGAATTCCATGGACAGAGGAGCCTGATGGGGTATAGTCCTTGGGGTCTCAAAGAGTTGGACGTAACTGATCAGCTAACACTTTCACTTTCCCTTCTTAAGGCTTTTAATGCAAACCACCAACTTTTTCTCAAAAAGGCTGTGGCAATAATTAATTAATCTTTCCAATTTGGCTTCCCTGATAACTCAGCTGGTAAAGAATCCACTGCAATGTGGGAGACCCCAGTTCGATCCCTGGGTCAGAAAGATTCGCTGGAGTAGGGATAGGCTACCCACTCCAGTATTCTTGGGCTTCCCTTGTAGCTCAGCTGGTAAAGAATCTATTTGCAATGTGGGAGACCTGGGTTCGATCCCTGGGTTGGGAAGATCCCCTGGACAAGGGAAAGGCTACCAGTATTCTGGCCTAGAGACTGTGTACTCCATTTCATGGACTGTGTACTCTATACAGTCCATGGGGTCACAAAGAGTCTGACACGACTTTCACTGTCTTTCCAGTTTAGTGAGTAATATAGGGATCTGGTTTTGTGTTGTTTTAAACTTTTCCACGTATTCAGTGATCATTTACGTCTTTTGTGAATTTCCTTTTCGTGTTCTTTCCCATTTTTCTATTGGAGTGTTTAACTTTTGAAAAGTAATCTGAAAATATTTTTATAGCACTAAATTATATCATGTGATGAAAATTTTTTCCAGATTATTGTTGACCTTTGAATTTTCCATGTGGTATTTCTGAATGTTAGCATGTACACAGCACAGTCACTAGACTCAAGAACTGAAATGCCTGTGCTTGAATCCAAGCCCTAACACGTGTAAGCTATGTAACCTTGAACAAGTTGCTTAACCTCTCTGTGTTTCAGTTTTCTTAATGATTTAATGGAAGTGATAACCATGCCTATTTTTAGGGTTGTTGTGAGGATTAAATGAGCTAACGTATGAATGGTGTCTATGATCATGTTTGGCACATATTAAGTACTACATGATAGCTAAGCTAAACTAACAATGGATTTGCTCAGGAGTCATCCATTTAGTAAGCCGTACCTGAATCTCCATTTGAGTAAGATCTACTCATCTGTCCTTCTAGAGCACTATTTTTCATACTACTAATTTTATAGTAACATTTTTATGCCAGTCTTAATAGACAGGAAACTAAAATGGTGGTAAGGGATTGCATTGTATTTATTATATTCCCAATGCCCTTCATAAGGCTTCTGTGAACTGAAAAATAGCTCTTCAGAACTACTCTGATGATACATATCTCACCTTCCTTTGAGTTATTATAGTATTTGTACTTAATTAGTTCTCCAGCCAGATCATTCACGTTTAGGGGCAAACACTCGTATCATTTTCCCTATATGACCAAGTTCTGTGTCTAAAATATGTTAAGCACTCAACATATGGGGATCACAAGAAAGAGAGGTTAGAAGGGAGGAAGGGAAAGGTTTAAAAAGGAAGGAAGAAAAGAAGAGAGGCTTTCATACAAGTACAATCACTTGCAGGTCCTTATGATTCTGTCTTGGAAGATCATGCCTCTGATTACTGAGTCTGGTCTAGCAAGTCAATGGTCCATCCTACGAGTCAAGTAGAGGGCCAGAAACCCAAGCTCTAGTAAACTGTGGGCATTTGCCCAAGTCTGTGTCATTTTAGTCAACTACACCATTCTCAGGGCGTTCTCAGGGCAAGTTCCCTCTCACTGCTTCCTTCCTTGTGCAGGTTTTCCCACTGAATCCCAGGGAGAGTTCTGGAGCCTGAGGGTGTGTGAATGGCTCATACACAACTCTGGTTTAAAGGCCTTCGGTTCACAGTGATCCAGAGCATTGATTACGCTTGGGGTCTCAAGCCTATTGCTGGCCTAAGTCAAAAGAGATGTGAATCCAAACATCTGTGTTTCTTCTATTGAAAATATCAGGTCTATGTTCAAAGCAACTTCATCATTGTAACAGCCAAATTAATCAAAAACTGATTTAAGTGATGACAACTATCCTGGTAGCCAAATCTTGTACATATGATGGAAGCTCATGGTTATTTCTATAACCCATTTTGTACATATTTGCTTACTTAACGAATGATTCAACAAATATTTACTTCAGTCCATGAAGAGGCACTTGGGATGGGAATGCAAAATCCCATGGGACAGGACATGCCTGCCCTTGGGTTGTCAGGACAAAGGTGGCAGATTGACAAGTAAATATAATTGGAATGTGCTTTCATTAGCAATTTGATAAGCATTATGTTCTATGTATTATTGGAACACAGGGAGAAGGTGTGCACATAATTCAGAGCTGGGAAGGGGAGATCATGGAAAGTTTCATGAAGGAAATAAGGCTAGGCTGAATTATGAGGAAATGTTCATTCATTCAATAAATATTTACCGGTGTGAAAAAAAAAGGGGAGTATGATACATGTAGGCATGGGATTCATTTGTCAGCATTAGACAAGGTAAGGTTCCTAAATACATGGAACTAATTATTAAGCCATCAAATGGGGATATGCAGGAAAATGAAAGGATGATGTGATAAAGTAGGGAAACTGATCACTAAGGTCAATGTGGAGCATAGCTGATTCAATTCGAAGCCAAACACTGAGCACACATTTACAGCGGGCATTCTGCTCATCACCTAAGATCCTGGTAACTATGGGAAGGTAGGAGGAAGTAGAAGCCACAAGGACAGTGAAGAAACTGTATGTGGAGGTGGTAGGGATGAAAGTGTGAATGGAGGCGTGCTGATACTTCAAACAGGAATAGGAAAGACGGGAGAAGAGGTGCTGGTGTGAAGGAGAGAGTGTTGAATGCTGGAAGAAAACAGAGCCCCACACATAAGAGACCTTCAGTAAATGTCAAATGGTCGAACAGATAGGCGTGTGGGTGGGTAGCTGTATGGGTGAGTGAGTAGGTGAATGAATAGATGGGTGAGACGGTGGTAAGTGGTACATGGAATTCAAGGTACTCAACACTCCAGTTCTATCTTACCCCAGTAAGGAATGAAGGGAAAAAAAAAAAAAAACTATTTATTTCTTGACATTTTTATCTTTCACTAAACTATCTTAGCTCCTTAAGGGAAATAATTATGTTGTTCACTTAGGGCTTGGCAGCATGCCCGGCCCTCTGGCTTTATGAATGTATAGTTGTTGTTGATTGCAACCTCTAGTTGTCATTCCTCTATCAGCCATGATCTGACTGTCTGTAAGCATGTTGGCTGTGACTCTCCACTGGTAAGGCCAGTGAAACATTCACGCTTCACCCACGATCCACCACCGATTCTTTCCTCCTTCACTGACAAGACTTAGTGATCACTCACTGGTTTAATCTCCCAGGCATAGGGACCTGGCGGTTAAAACCAGGAATCTGGATTCATCAGACAGCTTCCATTCAGGGTAGAAGGCACCCATTTAGAAACTGCCAACACATACAATCTGAAGTGCACAAATTATTAGGTCAGGTTGAACATGAGGCTTATTGGAGATTGGAGCAGCCCCATGTAATTGGGGCAAATTGTGGTTTATTAAACTAGCTTTTATCATAGTGATTCCTGTTAGTGCAACTCTAGTTAAGGACCTGTCAGTTTTTCCATTATAAGACCCTGTTTCAGAGGCTTATAACTGCCACAGAAATTCACTGCTGCCTGAAGCTTGACACATTAGAGTGCTTTGCAGCCTTTGGGTGTATTTTGAAAATAAGAGTAAAATAAAAATGACGGGGTTATTTCATTGAGATAATGTGGCCTCAGCCTGGTGGCCTGTGAGGGTGCTGTAACAAGCCAGTCTTAGCTAACTGGTGGACAGTGAGCCGACATGACAGATAGGAACATTTTAACATTTTCCTCATTGTCATTACGCTCCATCTTGTCAGTAATCTTGTTAAAGAGTATGCGTTGACATGATGGATAATAATGGCCCTGTTGCAGATATCATTGCCTCACAGAGTAACTCGAGTTTCCGAAGTTCCTATACATTGTACATAAATTGACTGTATAAAAGGTTGTAGAAATGTTTTTGATAGAATAAAGACCCAGTCGGACACCCCAGTAATCATTTCCGTGGATGGCTGTAAGATTTGTAGGTGTCATACTGCCGTCACTTTCTTGGGCTCGAGTTTGTATGGACAGTAATGAAGCAACTGTTTTCTTGTAAATGTGTTGCTTGCAATCGCAGAACACCGCCAGCAGCTGATCTGTGGGACTCCAGTTAGCACCTGTGTTCCAGACTACAGGTTTCCCAAAGGAGAGGGTACCGAAACAAATAATCAGTACGCCATGCCACGTTTATCCCACACCTGAAATAAATATTGTGCACAATTAGAGTAAGATATAAAGAAAAGGGCACTTAGTAAAACTTGGCAACTAGCTGTCAACCACTAACTATCATCAATCAACAGCTTGACTTAACCTTGGGCCTTTCTGGGTTCTTAAGCATGTCCTTGCCAAGAGGTTGTTCTAGTTCAGTAGTGCTAGGCCCAAGCATAGGCTCGGACATCAGATGTTAGAGCTTACACATTTTCAGTCAATCATCCACTAACTCGGTGACTATGGGCAAGGTCCTGAGCTACTGAAGGCCTCTGGTCCTCTTTCCTTATCCGTAAAATTGAAAGGACAACAATAATTAGGAAAATACATGTCAAGGACTTATGGAACCAGTCCCAATGCCCCTTGATATTGTCCCTCATACCATATACATGTGTATACCATATGCAAGCCATATACATGTGGGCTTCCCTGGTGGCTCAGTGGTAAAGAACCTGCCTGGCAATGCAGGAGATGTGGGTTTGATCCCACAGGAGTCAAGAAGATCCTCTGGAGAAGGAAATGGCAACCCTCTCCAGTATTCTTCCTTGGAAAATCCCATGAACAAGGAGCCTGGTGGGTTACTGTCCATGGGGTCACAAAAGAGCTGGACACAACTTAGCAACTGAGCATGCATGCATATATATGAGCATGTATATCTTAATATATGTATATCTATATACTTATAAATCAAATTGTATACCACTAAACTAAAATATTATATAGGTTGTAAAACACAATATAGAAATTTTAAATGGTTGAAATAAAGTATTTCAAAAATATTTTCACTTGTTTCACTAATACAAAACTCATTTTTTGCTTTCAGGGAAAAATTATTGCTATACTTAAATAACATCTTATTATATTAAACTTGTATTTTTATGAGAGCAAGTGATTAAAATGACTCATTTTAAAATGTTTTTGCTTTAACATACTGTTATAACTAATTTGGAGGTCTGTTTCTACTTTGTTTTAGTGACCATCACAATTTAAAATATGCTTCATTAAAATATGAACATCTAAATGAAAGACATAAATTTCTGGCTATACTTATTAAAATTTGCAACCCAGTACACTAGTTATAGAAAAAATTTTGTTGGAATTCAGTTAGTAAATTTTTGTCTTGTCTGGTTTCAGTCAGTTATTTTTAAAAATAATCAGAAATTACTGTATTTTACTCAATGGGTTCAAAACACTGTGAAGCTCTTCATTTGGAAGATTTATAAATGGGTAAGATTTGTTTCTGAATTTGTTTCTAGGTTTAAAAGTTTTGGTAGGTAACAGAAAACATTTTCAGTAAAGCAATCACATGATGAAAACACTTCTAATATCCTTTTAAAAAATATTCTTTCCGTATGAGAGATTTCTTTCCCCAAACATCTCTTTTCTCTCTGTTTAGTCACATTTATCTGCAAGCTACCGATGAAGTGGGTTGATTTTAAAAAGAAGACAAAAAACAAAAAAATTCTAGATAGCATGTTATTGACAAGCAACCACATTTTATCACAGAAAACAACCTAGCAAATTTGGGTATATCTTTTTGCTTAAAAATGTGTAATTCATCCAGATAATATGTAATTCATGTTTAAGCTCAGTAACTTTTGGATACATTTCAAGGAAATAATTGGAGAAACTCTCTGTGGCACCAAGCATTTTCACCGTCACACCCATGTCATAGCAAAGAATTATAAAAATTCTATTCTCAAAGACAGGCTTCCCAGGTTGCTCAGTGGTGAAAAATCCTCCTGCCAAGGCAGGAGATTCAGGTTCGATTCCTGGGTCAGGAAGTTCCCCTGGCGAAGGAAATGCCAACCCACTCCAGTATCCTTGCCTGCGAAATCCCATGGACAGAGGGGCCTGGTGGGCTCCATGGGGTGGTCTATGGTCCGTGGGGTGGCAAAAGACTTGGGTACCACTAAGTGACTTAATAGCAACGACAACGCTTAAAGACAACCTAACAGAATGGAAAATAAACATTTGCAAACCATACAACTCAATAGAAAAATCCAAATAATCCAATGAAGAAATGGGTAAAGGACCTGAATAGACATTTCTCCAAAGAAGATATAAGAAAAGCCAATAGGTACAAGAAAAAAAGGCTCAACATCACTAGTCATTAGGCAAATGAAAATTTAAATCACAGTGAGATATCACACCACACCTGTTAAAATAGCCATCACAAAAAGACAAGAGATTACAAATGCTGGCCTGGATATGGAGAAAGGGAACTCCTGTGCACTGTGGGATTGTAAGTTGGGACAACCAATGCCAACACAGGACCCTTACAAATTAAAAATGAAAACCACCATATGATCCAGCAGCTCCACTTCTGGGAATATACCCAAAGGAAATGAAAACACTCGCTGAAAAAGATATCTGCCCCCTTAGTATACAGCAGTATTATTTACAATAGCTAAGACAAGGAAACACCAAAGTGTACACTGGTGGAGGAATATATATATATATATATATATATATACACACACATACACACATATGCATGCTTAGTTACTCAGTCATGTCGGACTCTGCAACTCCATGGACTGTAGCCCACCAGGCTCCTCTGTCCATGGGATTTTTCCAGGCAAGAATACTGGAGCAGGTTATCATTTCCTACTCCATATACATAATGGAATATTATTCAATCATAAAAATAAAAGAAAAATCTACCATTTGGCACAGTGTAGATGGACCTTGAAGGCATTATGCAAAGTGAAGTGTCAGACAAAGAAAAACAAATACTGTGTGATCTCACTTATGTGTGGAATTAAAAAAAAAAAAATCTTGTAGAAAAAGAGATCAGACTTGTGGTTGCCAGAGGTGGAGGGTGGGGAAGGGGAATTGGAAGAAGGTGGTTACGAGGTCCAAACGTCCAGATATAAAGGTACGTAAGTACTAGGGCTGTAAAGTACAACATGATGACTATAGCTAACGCTATTGTATGATATATTGGAAAGTTGTTAAAAGAGTAGATCCTAAGAGTTTTCATCACAAGGAGAAAACATTTTTTTAAAATTTTTTCTTTTCTTCTTTTTAATGTATCTATATGACATGATAGATGTTAGCTCGACTTGCTGTGGTAATCATTTCACAACATGTGTAACTCATGACCCATGCCTTAAATTTATATAGTGAAGTACATCAGTTCAGTTCAGTCGCTCAGTCGTGTCCAACTCTTTCCGACCTCATGAACCACAGTACACCAGACCTCCCTGTCCATCACCAACTCTCAGAGTCAACCCAAACCCATGTCCACTGTGTTGGTGAAGCCATCCAACCATCTCAGCCTCTGTTGTCCACTTCTCCTCCTGCCCTCAATCTTTCCCAGAATCAGGGTCTTTTCAAACGAGTCAGCTCTTCACATCAGGTGGCCAAATTATTGGAGTTTCAGCTTCAACATCAGTCCTTCCACTGAACACCCAGGACTGACCTCCTTTAGGTTGGACTGGTTGGATCTCCTTGCGGTCCAAGGGACTCTCAAGAGTCTTCTCCAACACCATAGTTCAAAAGCATCAATTCTTCTGTGCTCAGCTTTCTTTATAGTCCAACTCTCACATCCATACATGACTACTGGAAAAACCATAGCCTTGACTAGACGGACCTTTGTTGGCAAAGTAATGTCTCTGCTTTTGAATATGCTGTCTAGGTTGATCATAACTTTCCTTCCAAGGAGCAAGCATCTTTTAATTTCATGGCTGCAATCACCATCCACAGTGATTTTGGAACCCAGAAAAAGAAAGTCAGCCACTGTTTCCACTGTTTCCCCATCTATTTGCCATGAAATGATGGGACTGGATGCCATGATCTTCGTTTTCTGAATGTTGAGCTTTAAGCCAAATTTTTCACTCTCCTCTTTCACTTTCATCAAGAAGCTCTTTAGTTCTTCACTTTCTGCCATAAAGGTGGTGCCATCTACATATCTGAGGTTATTGATATTTCTCCTGGCAATCTTGATTCCAGCTTGTGCTTCTTCCAGCCCAGCGTTTCTCATGATGTACTCTGCATAGAAGTTAAATAAGCAGGGTGACAACATACAGTCTTGCTGTACTTGTTTTTCTATTTGGAACCAGTCTGTTGTTCCATGTCCAGTTCTAACTGTTGCTTCCTGACCTATATACAGGTTTCTTAAGAGGCAGGTCAGGTGGTCTGGTATTCCCATCTCTTTCAGAATTTTCCACAGTTTATTGTGATCCACACAGTCAAAGGCTTTGGCATAATCAATAAAGCAGAATTAGATGTTTTTCTGGAACTCTCTTGCTTTTTCAATGATCCAGCAGATGTTGACAATTTGATCTCTGGTTCCTCTGCCTTTTCTAAAACCAGCTTGAACATCAGGAAGTTCACAGTTCACATATTACTGAAGCCTGGCTTGGAGAATTTTGAGCATTACTTTACTAGCCTGTGAGATGAGTGCAATTGTGTGGTAGTTTGAGCATTCTTTTGGAGAAGGCAATGGCAACCCACTCCAGTACTCTTGCCTGGAAAATCCCATGGACGGAGGAGCCTGGCAGGCTGCAGTCCATGGGGTCACTAGGAGTTGAATATGACCGAGCAACTTCACTTTCACTTTTCATTTTCATGCATTGGAGAAGGAAATGGCAACCCACTCCAGTATTCTTGCCTGGAGAATCCCAGGGTTGGGGGAGCCTGGTGGGCTGCCGTCTATGGGGTCGCACAGAGTCGGACACGACTGAAGCGACTTAGCAGCAGTAGCAGCAGCAGAGCATTCTTGGCATTGCCTTTCTTTGGGATTGGAGTGAAAACTGATCATTTCCAGTCCTGTGGCCACTGCTGAGTTTCCCAAATTTGCTGGCATATTGAGTGCAGTACTATCACAGCATCATCTTTTAAAATTTGAAATAGCTCAACTGGAATTCCATCACCTCCACTAGCTTTGTTCGTAGTGATGCTTCCTAAGGCCCACCTGACTTCACATTCCAGGATGTCCGGCTCTAGGTGAGTGGGAGTGATCACAGCTTCGTGATTATCTGGGTCATGAAGATCTTTTTTGTACAGTTCTTCTGTGTATTCTTGCCACCTCTTCTTAATATCTTCTGCTTCTGTTAGCTCCATACCATTTCTGTCCTTTATTGAGCCCATCTTTGCATGAAATGTTCCCTTGGTATCTCTAATTTTCTTGAAGAGATCTCTAGTCTTTCCCATTCTATTGTTTTCCTCTATTCCTTTGCATTGATCCGTCAATTATTTCTCCATAAAACTTGACGAGGAGGAATTTTACTCTTTCAAGAATTCAGCCTGTAAGCCCACTTATCTTGTTTCACATAAACTACACATCATGATAAACTAGAAAATAAACAAATGAGCCAAAGAACCCTGCATGTAGTGGAATTCCCATTTCCCGCAGGACCCCTAAGAATCTAACTTTGAAAGAGGGTACTTCCATACATCCATATACTAAACACTGGCCATGCTCATTTTTATCTCTGTCACAATAAAGTGCAACGTTTTCTGTCCACATCTCAGTGGGTAGTCTTGCTGATCCCTGATGCCCAGCCCACCCAGTGCTTGGGGGGCTGCTGGGACACATGAGTAGCCAGTGATGGCCAGCAACTTCTATTACCTTTCTAATGTACTCTGATCTTTATCCCAAAGGAGTGTTCTTAATCTTTCAGAAGAGCTGTGACACGCCTTCAAGGATCTCATGGATGTTATGCGCTCTTCCTCCAAGCAAATTTCCTATCTGTGTACACCCACAGCTTCACACACATCTTTCAGAAGGTCTACATCTGAGCCTGCGAGGGCCTTACTTAGGGTGTAATAAACTTGCTAAAACATGTGAAACTGGGGGGAATTTTAGTATTGCTGAATATTAAACCCCTTGCTGATCATCTGAAGCCTCCCACTCTCCTTGCTCTATATTTATATAGATACACCTGAGAGTCTAAATAAAGGGGTTCCTACCATCCCTTCCTTCTCCTCTCTATTCATGAATGGAAACAGATGGACAGACATCACTATCACTCAGTATAAAATTCACTGGAGAACAGCATTAACAGGTGAACTTTTGCCTTCAATCAGATGATAGTTTCTCAGCTGTTTGAGGAAGTGTCTCCAAGACCAATAGAGACCAGTTTTTGCTTGAAACATATATAATATCATGTATGAAACGAGTTGCCAGTCCAGGTTCGATGCACGATACTGGATGCTTGGGGCTAGTGCACTGGGACGACCCAGAGGGATGGTATGGGGAGGGAGGAGGGAGGAGGGTTCAGGATGGGGAACACATGTATACCTGTGGCGGATTCATTTTGATATTTGGCAAAACTAATACAATTTGTAAAGTTTAAAAATAAAATAAAATTAAAAAACAAAAACAAATATACAAATTAATTAATTTTCACAAAGTGATCACAGCTGTGTAACTGCTACCCAGATCAAAAAATTTAAACATTATAAAGAGGCAGTAGTCCACCCCACAGCCTGTGTCCTTCTCAGTAACTATTTCTTCTCCCTTTTGTGACAGAAAACACCATTCTCAGAAATAATACCACAGATAATTAGTTTGACTTGTTTTTTGAACTCAATAAAATATTTATTATCTATAAAAAAAAAAAAGTTTAAGTTTACTCTTTAACCAAAGCAACATAAATCTGATTCAGAAGTGGAGCTCTGGAAGTCTGTCTGCTAGGAGATAAGAGTCTTTTCCAGTGAAAAATTTCATCCAAGGATTATATATGTATGTAAACTTTGGTTAAGTTTTCATAAAATATTTAAATTAAAAATAGTAATAATTTTAAATGGAAAGCTAAAGTTCCAGAGACTATAAAAAATGACATCTGGAAAATCTTCCCAAATCTTGAAGCTATTTTCTTTCCTATTCGTCTTACTGTCTCTTTAGCATGATTTCCTGCTCAGCTGGCACTAACCCTAAAATAAGGGATGAATGGTTTCCCTCATAGTTCAGTAGGTAAAGAATCCACCTGCAATGCAGGAGACCTGAGTTCGATCCCTGGGTCAGGAAGGTCCCCTGTAGAAGGGAATGACAATCCACTCCAGTATTTTTACCTGGAAAATCCGATGGACTCAGGAGCCTGGCAAGCTACAGTCCATAGGGTTGCAAAACAAAGAGTGGGACATGACTGATCGACTAACCACTGCCACATAATAACGAGGCATAACCATTTCCTATGTGTGTATTTACATGTATTCAGCAGTTACTGAAAAATGGCATTTTTGTGTCTCTGTAAATCTACCTGGTGGCTCAGCAGTAAAGGACCTGCCTGCCAATGCACGAGACGCAAGTTCGATCCCTGGGTCAGAAAGATCCCCTGGAGAAAGAGACGGCAACCCACTCCAGTATTCTCGCCTAGGAAATCCCATGAACAGAGGGGCTTGGTGGACTACAGTCCATGGGGTGGCAAAGAGTCAGACACAACTTAGTAAATAAACAACACCAAGAACAAAATCTACCAAATGTCTCTTGCATTCCAACCTTGCTTCTCTATAATGTCCCCCGACCTTTCTACTTATATAGAATGCCAGGTACAGGTCATCAAAAATTCCCCTGAAAAAGAAGAGAAACTAATGATCTTTTTCTCAGTTTATCTCAGCACCAAATCCCAGTACTATAGTGTGCATTTTTTTAATGGAAGGTCACATGAGTCACCCTTTATCAATACATGTGTAAAGAGGGTTAATTGACTCCTAAATGCTCTTGCTTTCCTTTTTACCTCTCCAAATGCAGGATTTTCCTCAATCAATCGGACAACCATCTTCCTGGGAGTAGATTATAACATTTGCTGGAGGAATATGAAAGTAGAGATCTAGGTAACATTCAGCTTTTGAAATTCAAAGTAAGTCTCACTAATGCCTTACAAGTCAGAATGTTGTCTTGAGAGCAGATTTTCTAAATTCCCTTATCTCCTGAAGTCAGGTGAGCTATGCCTGGCTTCCTGGTAGTAAGAAAATATGACATAGGAAAAGGCTAAGTAGAAGCCCACCTTCTTTTCTAGCTCAGGGCATTGTAGTCAAGGAGGGCGAGAAGACCCAACCTCATCAGCATGGATATATTTTCCATGCACATACGACTTAGAGTGTGAGCTAAACTTCACAGCCCTGCTGTGTGTCAGCGTCCCTAGTGGTGATGTTGTAGAAGCTGTGGTACACGTGTCAGTCCATCTCAGAGTTACAAGTGTGCAGAAAAATGCTTCAGCAGCCATCGTAATTACTGATTTTGGAGACATATTACTGATTTGGAGAAACTTTACTAATCTCATGAATGTAACTGACAGACCCAGATTGTATCTTGATTTTGATTCTATTTACGTAAACACTGACTCCCTGAGGTGTCTCTTGGTTGATACCAAAAGGCTTGAGTTTAAGCTCGACTTATGAAGTGGAGAAGGGAATGGCAACCCACTCCAGTATTCTTGCCTGGAGAATCCCATGGACAGAGAAGCCTGGTGGGCTACAGCCCATGGGGTCACAAAGAGTCTGACACAACTGAAGCGACTAAGCATCCAAGCATGTTATGAAGTCACTTTGGAAACTCCGGTGTCATATCTGTCCAGTGAGCCTATACGGCTGGATTCCTCCTCCCTCACACAGACATTTTATAAACACAGTTGAGAGAGTACCATGAGTTACTGCATGACAGAGTGAGACGAAACCCCACTATTGAGGGCAAGAAGCTGAAGACAGCCAAGAAGAGGAGTGAACGGACAGTCACAGAGACTGGTTCCCATGCCTTCTGTCCCCGTCACTACTGAGATTCTGAAGCGCTTAATGTTTTAGCATTAATTATTCATTTGAATTAGACATAGTCATGGAGTCGTTTTTAATGAGCTTTAATGGCAAATAGCCAAAGCATCAGGCCTCTCCTCTTGCACGTTACCTGAGGGGATTCTCTCCAGATCCTTCCTGCCCTCATCTGTAATCAAAATACCGTTAACCCTTAACACCCCTGCCAGGGCTGTCAATGTCCTGTGGATACCTTAAATGCTTTGCAGAGAGGTAAAGAGGGGGAAAGGAGGGACACAAAAGAAACCAAAGAGAAATACAAAATGCATAATCAGGCTTATGTAGCAAGGTCTCTCTAGTTGTAGTAAGAACTGCCTTGATACATTCTCTGTTGTGAAGGAACATCGTAAAATAAAACGCTGGGTATAAAACTCTAGAAACACAGCAAAGGTGAAGACTAATTAGGGATTTCTTGTATCAGCTTTTAAAAATCAGAATTCTCCTTGTAAAATATGTATGCATGCTCAGTTGCTTCAGTCGTTTCTGACTCTGTGACCCCAGGGACTGTAGCCCACCATGCTCCTCTGTCCATGGGATTCTCCAGGCAAGAATACTGGAGTGGGTTGCCATGCCCTCCTGCTGGGGATCTTCCTGACCCAGGGATCAAACCCACGTCTCTTGCATTGCAGCTGGATTCTTTATTGCTGATCCATAGGGAAGCCCTTTGTAAAATATATCTATTATTTAATTGTCACACATGCAACCTAGGGCAAATTTTCAAGAATACATGTTCAAATATACAGCCTATAAATGCTTGCTAAGTGAATGAATTTAAGGGAAAAAAAGAGATACTTTTTGTGGGAGGCTATAGAATTCCATCAGTAATTAACACAGGTTGTACTTTTTAGGGTCCCACCATAACTCCACCATGTTTCAGGCTATCAATTATCATTGGAAACATATGTCCATGACGTGTGTCCCCTCTCCTTTTTTTGTCTCAGTCCCTTCCTAATGGGGCTTCCCAGGTGTCGCTAGTGGTAAAGAACCCACCTGCCAACGTAGAAGACGTAAGAGATGTGTGTTTGATCCCTGGTTTGGGAAGATCTCCTGGAGGAGGGCATGGCAACCCACTCCAGTATTCTTGCCTAGAGAATCCCCATGGACAGAGGAACCTGGCGGGCTACAGTCCATAGGGTCACAAAGAGTCAGACACAACTGAAGCAACTTAGCATACACACACACAACCTTCCTGATGAAAATGTAGAAGACAGCAAAGCATGTTAACTTCCAAGGGCCTGTCAGGACTCTTTATGATACATTTCCTATAAAGCTCTATATGGTCCCCTGAAGTTTAAATGAATTTGAATGCTTCTCCAAATACTCAGAGTACTTGCTGAAAATAACCCAGGCACCGGGGAGAACTAGAACTAGAGCCTGTTTGATTGTATTTGGCCAGGTCGAGTAATGGGGAGAGTTGAGCAGAAACAGACACCAGAAGCCTGAGGTCTGGAAGCTCGTTTTGTATCTTGGTTTGACCGTAGTCCTGGCAGAGAGAAAAAGTCTCCAGAAGTTGCTGCTGCAACTCTGCTTCCAGAAATGAGGGAGATAGCAATTTAAAAATAACTCTCGCTTTCCCAGGATCAGCCTAGCATATACAAATAGAACTTCAAGGGCTAGGCGGAGTGCTAAAGACAGAGACACTCTTTCAGTTGCCAGATGTCTGGCTATATAACTTTTTGGCACTTTATGCAACACAGAGGCAGATCTATGGATTGGATCTATAAACATTACAGTTACCATCTGACAACTGTTCAGTGGCCTCTGTCCAGTTTCTAGCGGACAGGTGTTTGAGTTGCAAAAAAAAAAAATCCACCCTCACAATTGGAGCTACTAATTGATATGCCCAGAAACAAGGCCAAGAATTGAATGGGCATGAAGGCAGAAGCGTTTCGCCATCATGGTGGTCCCTCCGTCTAAATGGGAGGCATTTGGGGAGAGTTTAGCCTGGCTGCCATGTGGGTCTGTGATTAGATGGCATCGGTTCTCCCGGCTTTGAATCTGAGGCATTTCCCAAGCCCTTAATTAACTTTCAAAAATATTAAAGATTACAGAGCTCCCCTTTTTTCTCTTGGTTTAGCATTCACAGTTTCTGCGGTGGCTTGACTTACTTGCAGACTTAAATGATACACAATTGAGGTCTTGTTTACATCTCAGAATAGAGGTTTAATGAATTGTTGCTGTTTCTCTAAGAACATTGGCCTAACGGGGAGCGCTAGCTATTAAGACCCACCAGATCCTGGGCAACCCCGAGGACATTTCTGTTCCTTCGCAAGCCAGAGACAGAACACTGGGCCCGATGGGCTGCAGGTAGCCCTGGAGGGCATGCACAAATGTGCCATACATTTAACGGTACACGAGCGCATTTGAATTTCTAAAACTCTGTGCTTGCCCTTTTAAGAGCTTCTGAGTAAAACAGAGGATTATTTATTTCATCCTATAATCTGTGCTGCATTTACTAATAGAGCTTTGAAGAACAAAGCAACCTCATCATTCTTTGAAATATAGGCCCTAAAAGAGCAAGCCTTATTTTTAGTTATTTAATAAGTTCCTTCCTTCACAAGTTTCTAATTTAGTGTACCTCTGAATCACAGTCAATAATGTATCTAATGCTGATAATAGCATTGGCATAAGAACACTTTTCACTTTGGTGGGGTTCCTGTTAGATCCAACAATTTTGAAGGTGATGTTAAGTGGCAAATGAGGAAGAAAGCATCTCCTGTTAACTTTTTTTTGATAAGGGATACACTGTGTTTGTACTAAAGTTTGCTTGAAGAGCTGTGACGAGTAAAAGACCTTGGGTACGGGAGTAAATGCAGTGTTAAGTGTAAAAGTCTTAAACTTGAGTACACTTGACCATTGAACACCACGGTTTGTACTGTGAGGGTCCACTTATCTGTGGATCTTTTTCAATAAATGCAATTTGCAAGTGCTGAACCGTGGATTGGAGGACCGACTGTAAAGTTATATGCAGACTGCCAGGTGGGTTAGTGCCCCTAACCTCCTTGTTGTTCAAGAGTCAACTGTAATTTGTCATCAGCTTTCTATAAAGTACAGTTTGAGATATATTGCTTTTAATCCTTCTGTTTAGAAACCAATACTTTAAATTACTGGCAATAACAATCTTTGCTTTAAAAAGAAATCTTTGCATCAGAGGACTGTCTCAGTAATCTGGAAACATTTCTAAATGCCTGAGTGATCACTAATGTATCTTTTTATACAATAGTTAGTAACTGGCCAGTCAATTCTGCCAAACACCAACCTGAATAGATGTTATAGTTTACCAGACTGATGGATAGTATAATTGATTTCAACCAGTTACCCTACTGGAAGCTATTGAACTAGTCATGAGCAGAAGCTGAGCCCAAAGCTCAAACCACGTACTGAAGACATTGCTGTTTATTTCATTGCTTCTTTCCATGCTGACCATAGATTCCAAGGACTTGAGAGGACAGTGGTGTGAGGTCCTGAGTCCTCAGCACTAATGGTACCCTGATACCATGTCACTAAGGCAGATGCTTATCCAAATGCACTACTATCTAATGTAAATAATATGCATATATAAATACACATATTCTATATACAGATATATATATTAAATATATCTCGCATGCTTGGTTGCTAAGTCGTGTCTGACTGTTTGTGACCCCATTGACTGTAGCCCACCAAGCTCCTCTGTCCATAGGCTTTTCCAGGCACTAATACTGGAGTAGGTTGCCACTTCCTCCTCCAGAGATATATATTAGATATATACGGCAAAGACGATAAAGAATCTGCCTGCAATGCAGGAGACCCAGGTTCAATCCCTGGGTCAGGAAGATCCCCTAGAGAAAGGAATGATTACCCACTCCAGAATTCTTGCCTGGAGAATTCCATGGACAGAGGAGGCTGGTGGGCTACAGTCCATGGGGCTGCAAAGAGTTGGACACAACTAACACTTCCACTTTTTTCAATTATATTTTCAGGCCAAATTTTAAAAACCCAACATGAACTCGTTTTATTGAGCTTCAGGGAGGAATATATATCTTTAAAGTGTTTTTTATTGTAAAAAAGTATCAAAATACACAAGTAAAATAATAATATGAGGGATCTTCTATGTACTGACTCTTTCCCCAACTTCCACATTTATCAGTTCCTGCCTAATCCTGTTTTATCTATCTTATCACTGTTCTTGCCCTCCCAGATTATTTTGAAGCAAATTTCATATATCTCATCATTTCATCTGAAAATATTTCATTATATGCCTCTGAAAAAAAAAATGGGCTCATTAAAAAAAAAAAAAAAAAAAAACCTGAAAAAGAATGATCAAATGATCACAGTTGGAGAAACTGACAATAATCCTTTAGTATTTTCTAATTTCTAGCCAGTGGTCACATTTCCCCAGCTGTTGAAAATTTTTTTAAAGTTTTATTTCTTTGATATGGGATGCAAATAATGTCCACACACTGTCCTGGTTTGTCTCAGTTAATTTACAGGTTCTTATTCTACTTTCTCCTTTTCCTTAACCATTTTTGTTGTTGTTGTTGAGGAAGAAATTGTGTTTTGTCCACAGAATTTCCTACAGTCTAGATTTTGCTAGGGTCATTTAACATGTAATTCCTATATATTGATAGATCTGAGGCTTGGTCGGATCCACACTGACTTTCATGGCAATGCTGCTCAATGCGTGGTGTGGTGTACCTCCACCGGAAGGGGTGTAATATCTGGGTGTCTCATCTTGTGATGTTGGCAGTCACCACTGACACCCGCCTTTCCATTAGGATCTGATTTATGTAATTCATGAGGGTTTGGAGCATGGACCTCTTCTACTGTATCATTCCTTGTTCATTTGGCTGACAGATGAATTCTATAAAGAGGAGCTTCCCTACATCAAATTCTGAGTTATGCTGTGGTATCACTCATATGCTTGAGGCATGGATCATGCTTGATTCTTTCCCTTTATTTCTCAGTTTTTACTGAAAATTACAGTTGTCAGTGACATCAACAGAGTCAGTTAATTGCTGAATCCCAACGGAGAAGGCAACGGCAACCCACTCCAGTACTCTTGCCTTGAAAATCCCATGGACAGAGGAGCCTGGTGGGCTGCCATCCATGGGGTCGCTAAGAGTCGGACACGAGTGAGCGACTTCACTTTCACTTTTCACTTTCATGCATTGGAGAAGGAAATGGCAACCCACTCCAGTGTTCTTGCCTGGAGAATCCCAGGGACAGAGGAACCTGTTGGGTGCCATCTATGGGGTCACACAGAGTCGGACACGACTGACGCAACTTAGCAGCAACAATCTCAGATTAACAAAACCAGCATTACCACCAATATTTTTTTCTGTTTTTTTTTTTTTTTGGGGGGGGGGGCGGTGATGCAGTTCTTGATCTTTAGAGTATATTCCATTAAAGTTTTTCAATAAAATCTATTTTAACATCACCCAGAGAACTCTCTGTATGTTTATGCCACCAACTATATATACATTTAGGTTCACTTATCTCATTTTTATTTTACTTTTTAGGATTTTTTTTGTAATTTGACTGTTACATAAAATATTTACATAATACCAAAATCAAGTCTTCAAGATATATTCAAGAACTCTAGCTACTATCCCTAATTCATCAATGTCATTCACTCCCTCTCCTTAGGTAACTAGTTTATTTTATGGTTTATGTTTATACTATTTATTTTAAAAAGAAAATATATGCAGAAATATAGACATGCATTTGCATCTCTCTTTCTTTGATACAGGGAAGTAAAATAGACTCATTCTATTTATCATATATTTTTCACTTAACACTACATCGTAGAGGTAACTCTCTAGTTGGTTATGAATATATTTCCACTCCTTTTCACAGCTGCATAATACTTCATTGTACAGCTTTTCGACGGTTCACTCAACCAGTTCCCTATTAATTACATTTGCATTGCTTCCAGTTTTTGTTCTTACTAAACTGCAATTTCTAGTCTTCTAACTGTATCTTAATGTGTTTGCCAATGTATATTTAAGATAGATTCCTGGAAATAAGATTGATGGGTCAAAGGGTAAATGCATACATAATTTTGCTAGATTCTTCCAAGTTCTCCTTCACAGGGTTTGTACCATGTTTTATTCCTTCCAGCAGTATTTGATATACTTGTTTCCCCATGGCCTTTCCAACAGAGTTTATTGTCTTGCTTGGATTTTATCCAATCTGATAGTGGAGAAACATCATCTTGGTGTAGTTTTATTTTGCATTTATTTTATTGTTAGTAAAACTGAGTATATTTTCCTATGTTTAAGAACCACTTGACTTTCTTTTTCTGTGTACTGTTTTTTCATATCTCTAGCCACTTTGAGGTTGCTGCCTTTTTGTGTTCTATTTTTAGAACCTCATTGTATGTCAGAGATAGTGCTAGAAACAATAACATCTTATCTGTAATAAGTGCAAATTATTTTTCCAAATGTCAATTGTCTTTTTCCCCAATCTGTTGTGTAGGCATGTGTCTATGTGCACATATTTTATTGTGTATTATCAAATATTCCCTTTTTTATTGCCTTATTAATTCTGGATTGAGTCTTAGGAAGGTTCTCTTAGATCTCAGGTTGTAGAGAAGTTTACTTGTGATTTTATTTGATTACTTGGCATTTAAGTCTCTATTCATTTTGAATATATCCTGGCATACACCATGAAGAATTGATGTAATTTCATCATTTTCTGTATGGCTATCCAGTTATCCCATTATTGCTTCTTAAATAGTTTATCTTTTTCCCTGTGTGATTTGAAATGCTACCTTTTCTGAATGACATTACACGTACTTTATTTATTCATTATGAATTTCACATGTGGGTGGATTCGATTCCAGGCTTTCCCATTCTGTCTCATTGCTGTTCTCAATATCAAAATATTTTAATCATGGAGGCCTTATTGTACACTTTGCTGATACGCCTAGTCCCCTCCTAATTGCTCTTCTTTCTCATGGTATTCCTGGTTGTTCTTTTTCATTTGTTTTTCCAAACAACATGTAAGCGTTTTGTTTACATTCAGGGAAAAACCCTGATGGCATTCTTGTTGTTAATGCTTTAAACTGTTTATTAGGGAGCACTAACAACTTTATGATGTCAAGTCTTTTTATTTAAATACATGGTGTGTCTTTTCACTTGTTCAAGTTTATTTAGTTTCTTATAAGAATGTCATATGATTTTTATAATATAGGTTTGGTTTTGAATATATCTTGCTAATTTCACACCTACATATTTTGTTTTCATTTTTGCTATTTTATTAATAAATGGGGTCTTCTCTTGAATCATGTGCTTTTTAAATTATGTGCATAAAGGTTTCTATGCTAATTTTGTAAACTACTAAACCCTCTTACTGTTTGCAGTGGTTTCATTGATTCTTTTCCATTTTTATTATAATTTTATTCTTTGCAACTAAAGATAATTTTTGTTCATTTTTATTATAATATAATCTTATTCTTTGTAACTAAAAATAATTTTACAGATTTCTTTTCCATGCTTATGCTTCTTATAGCTTTCTCTTGTCTAATTACATTAGCCAGTACCTACAACGTAGTGTTAAATAGTGGTGTGCATTCCTGTCTGTCTCTTCTCCCTGTCTACATGGCAACCCACTCCAGTGTTCTTGCCTGGAGAATCCCAGGGATGGGGGAGCCTGGTGGGCTGCCATCTATGGGGTCGCACAGAGTCGGACATGACTGACGCGACTTAGCAGCAGCAGCAGCAGCAGCAGCAGCAGCAGTGTTTTGTAATTTAGGTACATTTAAATATCTGATCTTGAAACTTATCCTGGCTTGTGCTATGAGGGATTCTAAGTTTGTCTTTTTCCATATGTCTATGCAGTTTTCCCAACATGGAAGATTTTAAATCATTTTGTCAGAGCGAGGAGGTAAGAACAGCACATTCTTACTTTGAGCTCAGCGTGGCATGTCTCTGGATACCCTTGTTAGCACAGTGAGCCAGGAGGTGGAGTTGGAGCAGTCCCCACACCTACCTCCCCTCTGCTCCCAGCGCTCCTGCTCAGGGTGCTGTGGTTGCCAGCTACACATCTCAGACTCCATGGTTGTCAGCTACTAGGCCTTGAGTCTTGGACTCACAGTTCTGGAGTCAACAACTTGGTGAGTTGCTTGGCTTCATTCAGTCCAGCTGCCCAAGTTGAGATGGCTAGACTCCTGGAGGGAAGACAACTGTGGACAGAGACCACTGCTCTTCATCCCTGGAAGAGTTCCAAGTGATGGAAACTGGGCTGCAGACTGCCCACTTTGGGGTGGGCAAAGGTAAGAGGTTTATTTCCTTAATTTATAAGTACCTACCAACAACTTCCATTTTGCCTCTTGGTCTTCAAAGCCTAAAACATTCATTAACTATCTGACTCTACCATAAAAACTTCAGTGACACCTGCTGTAGATTATGTAACTGATTGAATAAAAAACAGTGAATTTATTCACAGTTGCATCTTATTCTTCAATATCCTTTTCCATCAACTGTTCCATGAATATAAATTCTGCCCTTATTTGCCTTCTTCCTCTTATGCCCAAAAGTGAAAATGAAAAAAGGGCTTCTCTGGTGGCTCAGATGATAAAGAATCTGCCAGCAGTGCAGGAGACTTGGGCTCAATCCCTGGGTCAGGAAGATCCCCTGGAGAAGGGAAAGGCTACCCCACTGCAGTATTCTTGCCTGGAGAATTCCTTGGACAGAGTAGCCTGATGGTCTACAGTCTATGAGGTTGCAAGGAGTCAGACATGACTGAAGTGACTAACATGTTCCCTTTTTTTTTAAAGCATAAACTCCTTGATGATGGAAATCTCTTCTTATTTTTTAAATTTTCTCATAGGAATGCACATTTTCACATGAGGTGCTCAAATACATTTGTTAGATTCAGTTCAGTTCAGTCCAGTCACGCCCGACTCTTTGCAACCCCATGAATCACAGCACGCCAGGCCTCCCTGTCCATCACCAACTCCCAGAGTTCACTTAAACTCATGTCCATTGAGGCGGTGATGCCATCCAGCCATCTCATCCTCTGTTGTCCCCTTCTCCTCCTGCCCCCAATCCCTCCCAGCATCAGGGTCTTTTCCAGTGAGTTAACTCTTCTCATGAGGTGGCCAAAGTATTGGAGTTTCAGCCTTAGCATCAGTCCTTCCAATGAACACCCAGGACTGATCTCCTTCAGAATGGACTGGTTGGATCTCCTTGCAGTCCAAGGGACTCTCAAGAGTCTTCTCCAGCACCACAGTTCAAAAGCATCAATTCTTTGGTGCTCAGCCTTCTTCACAGTCCAACTCTCACATCCATACATGACCACTGGAAAAACCATAGCCTTGACTAGACAGACCTTTGTTGGCAAAGTAATATCTCTGCTTTTCAATATGCTATCTAGGTTGGTCATAACTTTCCTTCCAAGGAGTAAGCGTCTTTGAATTTCATGGCTGCAATCACCATCTGCAGTAATTGACACAAATTTTCATAAAACTATCCAGTTGAATACATTTTTTCTATTTTTTCCTATGTCCACAATAATTTCTCACTCTTCCCTTTTCTCGCTCACTAATTGTTATTTCTTTCCCTGGAGCAGAAAGGCTGTCTCTCCTGTTGACCTCAAATGAGCCTCATCCTGGTGCTGCCACCGTCACCTTTTATTGATTAAGTGCTGTATCTCTAATGCTTGCTCAGTTCCTGCTCCCACATTCCTCCTCCCCTCACACTTATGATTATTTCACTCCCACCTACAGACTCAGGAGCTTTATAACCTGCCTTAATCTATTTTTTGTTTTTTAGTAAGATGTTGGTTAGAAATTATAAACTTAGAAAAATGAAAATATAACGTGGATATCTCCTTCCTTTTTAATTATTGAGAAATATCATTTCCTAATGGGCTTCCCATGTGGTGTTAGTGGTAAAGAACCTGCCTGCCAATGCAGGAGACACAGGAGATGCTGGTTTGATCCCTGGGTCAGGAAGATTCCCTGAAAGAGGGCAAGGCAACCCACTCCAGTACTCTTGCCTGGAGAATCCCATGGACAGAAGAGCCTGTTGGGCTATAGTCCATAGGGTCACACAGAGTTGGACACGACTGAAGAGGCTCAGCATGCACATACATATAGTTTCCTAATAAATGAATTTCTAGGTCAAAAGAAAAGTGTATTTATTATTTTTTGTACTTGAACACAAAATAACTTTCTAATGCTACTTCAAGTATAGTAATGTTTAAACAAATTACCTAAAACTTCTTGTCAGAGGTCAGAAGACTGCTGTTGCAAGTGCTGAACTTCTGTAATGGGTTAGGAGTTTTGAGAAGAATTTAAGTTGTGGTGTGAGGCTAAGAAAGGCTTTCCAGGTTACCACAGTGATTCTGTTAGTTCAGAAACCAGACGTGAACCCAAGAAGGGCAGTCCTGAAAACAGCCAGGGCATCTGAATTACCCTATTCATCTTCTTCGCAGAAGAGGCTGTGTTCACCGCCTCTCGTGGTGCAGGGAGAGCATCTGACTTCTTGGGCTTTCTCTCGGGGCTCTGTGGGGGTGGGGCTGCTTTGTGATGCTGAGTTATGTGGTCAGAGCAAAAGCCCAAGGACCCCAGGTTAGAATTTGGGCTGGATTTTGCGTATAGTATTATATTCTAATCCCTTATGGCTGTTGGAGATTTACATGATTTCTTACCAAAAAGCGCTGAAGACAATGACTGGTTCACAGTAGGCATTTAGTAAGTGTTAGCTCCTCCCACCCTCGTGGTTCCCAACCTCCTGATCTACCTTTGGTGGTGGTGAATTTCCCTGGCCCTTTTGTAAACTCAACAGGATACATTGCCAACACCCACCCTCCCAACTACCATCGAAAAGGCAGACAAATGAACATCTTTCGATGGCTTGGACACTTGTCAGTCATGTGCTGCTCACCTGACACCGCTCACGTGGGCCTAGGAACCATTTGCTGCAGTAATTTGATGCAGTTCCATCTGAGAGGCTGAGCAACCGAGGGCTGGAGAGACCTTGGAGATCATCTACTATAACCCGCTCATTTGTCACAGGAGGCCCAGAGCAGCCACACGGATTGCCCAAGGTCGTGGAGTTAATTACGGCAGAACAGGGGCTGCTTTCCAGGCTTCTGCCGTCCCGGGGCAGCGCTGTTCCACTGCACAATACTGATTGAGCAGTTTTCCCTCTGGGTAATAGAAGCCTGGAAGCAAACGTCGAAATGCAGTACATTATCTCAAATTAAATTTGCACAATCACAGCCCATTCAATTCAAGAAGCTCTGAACTTTAATTCACTTGAGTCATACTTTTGCAGACAGAATTTTGGCCAAAATGAGTTCTCAGTTCTGAAGACTAGCTTGACATGTAGACGTGGTTTAGGATCGCTTTTCCAAAAAGAAACTAGTGAGACAAGCTCCACTGTGGGTCATCAAATCTGGCTGGATGTATCTGTCTCCTTACTGGAATGTCTTGTGTTTTCAGTACTATTAATATCATCAGCCAGACAGACTTCAGCGTTCAAACCCACTGATGGTAGTACAAGCAGATGTTACACTTTGGGGTTTCATCATTCTTTGGTGATAGAGTTTAGAATCTATATTAGCCTTTAAAAAAAATTGAATTAGATATTGTGTCCTCCAGACCTTATACTGGCCTTTTCAGGAGTGAAGACTGCTAGGTTCCAGTATTTGAAAATACTTTCATGATTTTCTATGGCATTTACTAAAAGGTCAGTCGATCATGCTTATTTTTCCTCCATAGTTTCTTTCTAACAAACACTGCCTTTTATTTGCAGCAGCCATTTTAAAAATTCAATTTATTTAATCTAAAAAAAAGCTCACCAATTTCTGTCACTTCCCACCCACCCCTTGCAACCATCAATCTGTTCTCTGTAACAATGAGCTTGGGCTTTTGTTTTGTTTTGTTAGATTCCACATATAAGAGAGATCATACGGTATTTTTCTTTCTCTGTCTGACTTAGTTCACTTAGCATAGTGCCTTCAAGTTCCATGCATGTTGTTATAGATGGAAAGATTTTGTTCTTTTTTATGGCTTAATCGTATTCCATTACACTGATTGATAGCTAGATGGAGGTATATTAATACCACTATTTCTTTATCCATTGATTGATCAATGCATTGTTTCCATACCTGGGCTATTGTAAATAATGCTGCAATGAACATGAGGGTGAATGTATTTTTTCAAGTTAGTATTTTCATTTTTTTTGATAAATATTCAGAAGAGGAATTACTGGATCATATGGTAATTCTATTTTTAATTTTTTAAAGAATCTCCATATGTTTTCCACGATTGCTGTGCTAATTTATACTCCCACCAATAGCGCACAAGGGTTCTCCTTCCTCCATCCTTACCAATACTAGTTACTTCTTATCTTTTTATATGGCCATTCTAATAGGTATGAGGTGATATTTCATTGTGGTTTTGATTTGCATTTCCCCGACGATTAATTTGTTGAGCATCTTTTCATGTACCCTTTGGCCAATTGTATGTCTAGTCATATCTTCTGCCCATTTTAAAATCAACATTTTTACTATTGAATTGTATAAGTTTTTTATATATTTTGGATATTAGTCTCTTAACAGATATATGATTTACAATTATTTTTCTCCCATTTAGTAGTTTGCCTTTTTTATTTTATTGATGATTTTCTGTGCTGTGCAGAAACTTTTTAGTTTCAATGTAGTCCCACTTGTTTAGTCTTCTTGTTTCTTTCATTTTTGATGGCAGATTCAAAAAATTACAACAAAACCTATGCCAAGGAGGTAATGACATTGTTTTCTTTCAGGAGTCTTATCATGTCAGATCTTATGTCTAATGCTCTAATCCCTTTTCAGTTATTCTTTGTGTTTGGTATAAAATAGTGGTCCAGTTTCATTCTTTTGCATGTGGTTGTCCAATTTTGCCAACATTATTTATTTAAGAGATTGTCTTTGCTCCACTGTATATTCTTATACTTTTGTCATATATGTGAGGATACTTTCCTGGGCTCTCTATTCTGTTCTATTGGTCTCTGTGTTTGTTTTTATGCAAATATACTGCTTTAATTACTATAGCTTAATAATATAGTTTGAACGTGGGGAATGTGATGCTTACAGCTTTGTTCCTCTCTCTCAAGATTGCTTTGGCTGTTCAGAGTCTTTTGTGGTTCCACACAAATTTTAGGGTTGTTTATTCTATTTCTTTGAAAAAAACTATTGGAGTTTTAATAGGGATTGCACTCAATCTGTATATTACTTTAGGCAGTTCAGTTCAGTGCAGTTGCTCAGTCGTGTCTGACTATTTGCAACCCCATGGACTGCAGCACGCCAGGCTTCCCTGTCCTTCACCAACTCCCAGAGCTTACTCAAACTCACATTCATCAAGTCGGTGATGCCATCCACCCATCTCATCCTCTGTCGTCCCCTTCTCCTCCTGCCTTCAATCCCCAGGATCAGGGTCTTTTCCAGTGAGTCAGTACTTCACATTAGGTGGCCAAAGTATTGGAGTTTCAGCTTCAGCATCAGTCCTTCTAATGAATATTCAGAATAATCTGAATTATTAGATTATTCTAATAATTTAGAATATTTTTCCTTTAGGATGGACTGGTTGGATCTCCTTGCAGTCCAAGGGACTCTCAAGAGTCTTCTCCAACACCACCATTCAAAAGCATCAATTCTTCGGTGCTCAGCTTTTTTTATAGTTCAACTCTCACATCTACACATGACTACTGAAAAAACTGTAGCTTTTACTGGATGGACCTTTCTTGGCAAAGTAATGTCTCTGCTTTTTAGTATGCTGTCATAGCTTTTCTTCCAAGGAGTAAGCATCTTTTAATTTCATGGCTGCAGTCACCATCTACAGTGATTTTGGAGCTCCCCAAAATAAAATCTATCACTGTTTCCATTGGTTCCCCATCTATTTGCCATGAAGTGATGGGACCAGAGGCCATGGTCTTAGTTTTCTGAATATTGAGTTTTAAGGCAGCTTTTTCACTCCTCTTTCACCTTCATCAAGAGGCTCTTTAGTTCTTCTTCACTTTCTGCCATAAGGGTGGTGTTATCTGCATATCTGAGGTTATTGATATTTCTCCCAGCAATCTTGATTCTAGCTTGTGTTTCATCCAGTCCGGCATTTCGCATGATGTACTCTGCTGCCGCTGCCGCTGAGTCACTTCAGTCGTGTCCGACTCTGTGCGACCCCATGGACAGCAGCCCACCAGGCTCCCCCGTCCCTGGGATTCTCCAGGCAAGAACACTGGAGTGGGTTGCCATTTCCTTCTCCAATGCATGAAAGTGAAAAATGAAAGTGAAGTCGCTCAGTCATGTCTGACTCTTCGCGACCCCATGGACTGCAGCCTACCAGGCTTCTCCATCCATGGGATTTTCCAGGCAAGAATACTGGAGTGGGGTGCCATTGCCTCTGCATAAAAGTTAAATAAGCAGGGTGACAATACACAGCTTTGAGATACTCCTTTCCTGATTTGGAACCAGTCTGTTGTTCCATGTCCAGTTCTAACTGTTGCTTCTTGACCTGCATACAGATTTCTCAGGAGGCATGTCAGATGGTCTGGTATTCCCAACTCTTGAAGAATTTTCCACAGTTTGTTGTGGTCCACACAGTCAAAGGCTTTGGTGTAGTCAATAAAACAGAAGTAGATGTTTTTCTGGAACTCTCTTGCTTTTTCGATGATCCAGTGGATGTTGGCAATTTGATCTGTGGTTTCTCTGCCTTTTCTAAATCTAGATTGAACATCTGAAAGTTCACGGTTCACATACTGTTGAAGCCTGGCTTGGAGAATTTTGAGCATTACTTTACTAGCGTGTGAGATGAGTGCAATTATGTGGTAGTTTGAGCATTCTTTGGCATTGCCTCTCTTTGCAATTGGAATGAAAACTGACCTTTTCCAGTCCTGTGGCCACTGCGAGTTTTCCAAATTTGCTGGCATATTGAGTGCAGCACGTTCACCTCATCATCTTTTAGGATCTGAAATAGCTCAACTGGAATTCCATCACCTCACTAGCTTTGTTCATAGTGATTCTTCCTAAGGCCCACTTGACTTCACATTCCAGGATGTCTGGCTCTAGGTGAGTGTTCACAGCATCGTGGTTATCATGCTTTAGGCAGTAGGGACATTTTAATAGCATTCATTCTTCAAATCCATGAACATGGAATATGTTTCCCTTTATTTGTGTCTTCTTAAATTTCTTTCATTAATGTCTTGTAGTTTTCAATATAAAGATCTTTCACCTCCATGGTTAAATTTATTCCTAAGGAGTTTCTTGGTGGGGGGAGGGGAAACAATTGTAAATGGGATAATTTATTAAATTTCTCTTTCTTATAGTTTGTTATTAGTGTAAAATATGCAATAATTTTTGTGTGTGTTGATTTTGTATCCTACAACATTACTGAATTTGTTTACTAGGTTGTTTTTTTTTTTTTTGATGGAGCCTTTAGCGTTTTCTATATATAACACCATGCCATCTGCAAATAGTGACAGGTTATCTTCTTCCTTTTCAATTTTGATAACTTTTATTTCTTTTCCTTATTAATTGCTAGGACTTCCATTACTATGTTGAATAAAAATGACGATACTGGACATCCTTGTCTTGTTCCTGATCTTAGAGGAAAATCTTTCAACTTTTCACTGTTGAGTATGACATTACCTGTATGGGTTTTTCATGTATGACCTTTATTATGTTGAGATATAGTCCCTCTGGGATTCCCAGGTAGCACTGATGGTAAAGAATCTGCCTGCCAATGCAGGAGACATCAGAAATATGGGTTCAGTTCTGGGTTGGGAAGATCCCCTGGAGTAGGAAGTGGCAACCCACTTCAGTATTCTTGCCTAGAAAATTCTATGGACAGAGGAGCTTGGCAGCCTACAGTCCATGTTGTCGCCAAGAGTCAGACATGACTGAGCATGCATGTGTGATCCCTCTATACTTACTTTATTAAGAGTTTTTATCATGAATGGATTCTAGATTCTTGTCAGATGCTTTTACTGCATCTGTTGAGATGACCATATTATTTTTATTTTTCAGTCTATTAGTGTGGTATGTCACATGGACTAACTGGCGGATGTTTAATCGTCTTTGCATTTGCTGCACCCATTATCTCACAAACCGACTGGGGCAAGTTGTGGATTGCAACTTAAATGAGATGGTAGGGCAGCATTTATGAGGATGGGAGAAGAGTAGCATTGGTTCCATATGTTTTTGAGGTATTGTTCATCTCTTATTTTTGTCACTCTTGCCTGAATATGTTAATTGGTGGCAATGGCAATGTTTCTAAAAGGGTCATGCATGAATTGCCTCCATCAGAAACACCTGGGCAGTTGTTAAAAAACAAAAATGCTTGGGTCCCACTCCAGACCTCCTGAATTAGAATCTTTGGGAATGGACCATAGATCTGCATCTTAATCAAATTTCCTGAATAAACATTTAAAATCTGAGAATCATGGGAGCTGTTCATTTGATGTGCCAGATAATTTTTCCTCTTTACAGTATCTTGTTGTTTCTTAGTCACTAAGTCCTGTCTGACTCTTTTGCAACTCTGTGAACTGTAGCCCACCACGCTCCTCTCTCTGTCCATATGATTTCCCAGGCAAGAATACTGGAGTGGATTGTCATTTCCTTCTCTGGGGATCTTCCCAGACTAGGGATTGAACCACCTCTCTTGCATTGGCAGGCAGATTCTTTACCACTGAGCCACCAGGGACACCACTTTACAACATCGACTAAGAATTATAATCCATTCAACTTTATAAATCACATTTACATATATTGTCTCATCTTGTCTGTATAAAAATCCCATGGGATATTATTTTCCCAATTTTACTTACAAGTAAATTAAGGCTCAAAACTCTTAAGTGACTTTTACAAGCCCACACACAAGTAGTATCTCTGGGACTTGAAGCTGGTTCTATGAATTTCAATTTTACGCTATTTTCGGCACTCACTCCCTCTATCTGCTTATCTTGAGAATAGGTAAAGGGTCACCAGGTGAATGTGTGTGTCTTTGTCCAGGTCTTGGGGTCGGGGTTTACCATAATTGCAGGCCAAGGATACAGGAGAAAATAAACAGCCTCAGGAGCACAGGGTCTTGAAAGTTCAAACCTATAAACCTTAAAGCAATGGGAAATATTACTCCTATGAGTGTTACAGTGGTTCTTTGTTCCATCAAAGCAAATTACACAGAGATACCATGAACTGATGCAAATTCTGTCCAGTCATCCATCAACCTTTCAAGGACCACTACTCAATAATATAGACTATCCTCTATTTTTATTTATCCTTTTTCTCTTTTGTTTCTGATGTTCTTCTCTGGGTTGTTTTGTGGCTTATTTATACTTCCATCCCTCCTAGTGTTAAGAGAGGGGTGAGAGAGGAAATAAAATTGAATGAATATTGGTGCTGGTAAGAAGCCTGGTGAAAAAGCAGTTGCAACTATCACTTTATTATCAGGTCTTGGAATTATTTGTGTGTTTCAATTATCCATGTTGTCTACATCCCCTGTTATCCCAGATAAGGATTATATTACTTTATTGACATCGCTTCTTAGCAAGTGTATTGCTACTTGTTCAGTGCAATGGGCTGTGGCAATTCACGACTTTTTTTAAAGACAAACACAGCATGAATTATCTCAAACCAACTCTCAGTTATTCAAGGGTTAATGATCCAATGTGTGAGTTTTACAAGCACTATGCTTCTTCCCTGTCTCCCTCCTGTTCTCTGGCTTTAGGTCATTTGGTTGCTTATTAGCATCTCCACCAGAGGATATTTAAGTTAAATTAAACTCAAACTAATCTTTTTCACTATGGTGGTGGCTTTCGATGTATCCTGAAATAAGAGAAGGCGGTCCAAAAAGATAAAATTTCTCCTGTTCTTTTTAAATTTCCAATCCTACTCCTTTCCTCCATTAACACAGAGAAATTAAGAGTTTGCTTTAGCTGTCTTATGGAAATAGGGTATGCAAGCCTTGTCATTTTCAAAATTCTCTCCTTGAGCTGCTAGGGAAATTGGACAAATACTCTTCAGTTCTTTGAAACAGTGTACAATACAAAATTCACTGATGAGACCAAAGGGTTTAGGAAACCGGCTCAAAATTGTCCAATAACATGTCCAAGCAATTTAGCCTGGTGTGAAAGTCAGGAATAAGCACCTTGAATGGATGAATTCTTTGGTCTTCTCTTCCTCTCTCTGCCCCGCTCCATCTAGGTGCTAAATGAACACTGAAATGGCCAAAAGGTAGCCAGTTGCAGGCAAGAGAGAAAAAGGTGGTGATTACCCTCCAAACAAACAAGAGAGGTAACAAAAAGTGCTTTTCCTTTCTCTTTCTCCAGATTCCAAGTAACCTCTCTTCCTCTTAGTCTAAAAGCTTACTAAGAACTCTGCCCGGCTTACTGTGTTGCCAGGAGGCTGGAGTCACCACAGAGCAAGGACAGCAACCTGCCACTGTCCCCGCTAGGTCTTTACAGGCTAAAGGCCAATGCCCAACCCGTTCCGAGGGAGACCTGAGCACCTACGTGGGCCCAAGTATGTAGAACGTGGTGTAGCATCTTATTCGGGCAGAACCCTGTATCATGTTCTAGGAAGATATAAATTGGCAAGGATTTCACTGGCAGGCAGAAGGAATCCATTTTCTAGCAGGGGGTTCTTGGATGAAAATCTCTCCATCCATTTTTGAATGCTTTTTCCTCTTTCTATGAATTATTCTAGAGAGAGACATCAGAGTTGTGCTGGTTCTGAAGAATCCAGAACAAGGTAGAGTTTTATAACCTGGAAAAGTATTCACAACTTCTGTCAAAGGACTTCTGAGATGAATGGCAGAAATCTACCCTGGCTGAATTCTAAGGATATATACTGTGTAAGAAAAAGGGTCTTTTGGAATGGGGTCCTTGTTATGTGGGAGTGTTTTATTCAGGTCCAGAGAAACTGGAAAGTCGTGTAATCGGTAGTATTTTAAACTTGTTCTAAGTCTATATCTTAATCAGTGGCATTCTCAGCTACTTTGAATTTTTGCACTTTTAAAAGTTCTTGATTGTGTCATATTCTATATAGATTCAAGACTTTCTACTTAAGCCAGAAATTCTATCATTACTTTCAAAAAGATAAAATTAGAAATATATTGGAAAAATAAAACTGTCACTTCAAGACCTATAATTAATTTTGTATTAACTTGGGTTCACAACTGTCTGGGAGCAAAAGAAATATATTTCTGTTAGATGATAAACTATATTTTTAAGACTCTAAGGATGACACATTAGGGGTGTGTGTGTGTGTGTGTGTGTGTGTGTGTAAAATTCTTCCTCTTCCCATCAATAATGTACCTGTTTTGCCTCATTTTGTTAATCTATAAAATGGGATAATAATTGCTGACATATCTGAGAAGTCTTTGGCCAACAGTGTAAATATTATAATACTGAAGCTTTCATATCTCAGGGGTAACTTGAGAGTGAATAATAATCAAAGCATCCAGCCCAATGTAAGAAAAATAATATTGTGTGGACTTCACGCTGCATGATTTTATTAAACTTAGGCTTCATGTCTCCATGGCAAGTGGATCCCCAAAGCCCAGGCAGCAGAAATGTTGGTGCTTCCTCTGAAAATAAAGTTAACAATATCTAAGAAACATGCGATGTAATCCATTGTCGTTGTTTTTGCAAATGATTTTAGTTGTAGTGTGTCTGAGAGAAAAAGTTCATTTTCTTTAAGATGTGCTATCCATCTTCCTTGCCCAGAAATTACATCCTAAATAATTAAAATAACAGCGCACCTGCACTGAACTATCTTAATAGTGAGAATATGGGCTGTCCGTGGCAGGGACGAATAGCAGCCAGGGATAGAATTAACCTTTCTTTCACACAGAAGACTGCTGAGTTCAGAATCATTTTCTTTATAAGACTTTTCCTAAGAATCCTAGAGGAAAAAAGTCCACAACACCCTATCCCAAAATAGTCATCCGGGCACTATGTGCGATAAGATAAGGTGGTGATAAACCAGCCTGACCTCTGCATTAACTCCTGGTGGTTAAAATTCTATTCTTATAACAGGAATTCTAATTTACTCTTCACATCACAGATGCAAAGGTGTCAGATATTAACCGAGTGAGGATTACCCTGATGCCCTGCTTTGCAGGCTTCCTTTGAAGACTCTAGGGGATATAAAGGCATTTAGCTGTTTCCTTTTCTTTCTCTCTAGAGGCATCTGGCTAAGTCAGGTGGAACACATTCCCCAAGCTCCCATTTATTACACGCTCTCTTCCTGCACTGGCTTCCCCCACTTCCCACCACTCTATCTTTCTTGGCCTCCCCCAAACATCTTTATCCAGAACCAAGGATTATGTTTGTTTCTGGAATTTCCATCAGGATAAAGAGAAGGAACAGACTCATGTCAGGGACACTCCCTGAAAACCAGGAAGTCTATGATTGCACAAACACACACCCGTGCATAGCAGCCCGTGACCCCCTCTCACCACACTCTCCTGCTTTCTACATTCAATGCTGATAAAGGCCTTCTTTGGCTCAAGGAGTGTAATTTATTTAGCCATCCCCCAGATATAAATCACATTTACCTCTCTCCAGAAGACAGGCACCTTGCTTTTCAAGGCTGTCATAAAGAGGAAAATAGAGCTTGGCTCAAAAGTGGCATAATACTTGCTATTCTTATAAGTTCAGATTGTCAACACAACTCTCCAGTGAACGCACAAAGCAGAACCCCAGGCAAGCCTGTGAAAGTTCTCTTCAGAATGTTGTTTTTGTTTTGCTCGTCACTCATGTAGATTCTCAGCCAACTGATGGAAATGACATAAGGAGCATATTTTCTCTGTGCGTTGTGGGGGACAATTAGACCCAGTGAGGCAAGATCAGATGGTTGAGGGTCAAGTGCTTCCAGCTTAGACCTTTCCTGGTACACATCTGTAGGCTGTCTGTTCACTGCTGCAATTTGCATTCTAATCAGCATCCTACCCCCATCCCCCGCACCTGTAGGCTTTCTGCCTGTGTCTGCATCCGTAACCCATGGTGACCAGGAGCAGAGACGAAGGGGAGACAGTCTGATCTCTGAGAAGCCCAGTGGCAGGCCCTCTTCCTGCAAACAGAAGCAGCAGGAGCACGATGAGAGCCTAGGTGGCCATTGGGAAATAGGATGCTTTTCTCTTCTTTCCGCACAGGTTTTTCTTTCTATTCATCCATTCTAGAGAGCAAAAAGTTCTAGGTACCAATACCCAGCTCTCACCATGAAAAATTACACACATTTTTCTCCGCTGGAAACATGATTTATTTGAATTGTTTTCCCCTCTGTAATGATATTTTCAGGAAAAAAAAATACATGCATGAGGTTAAAAAAGATCAAAAAGGACAAGACGATGAATGCAATGAAAAGGACCCCAGACCCAGAAACAGCTACTCTTGTCAATTTTTGTTATCCTTCCAGAAATAGTCTTTGTGTGTATGTATTTATATCCAAGATATTATGTGTGTGTCTAAATTCACAGGTCTTTACTTGGATCAGGAAACGAGTGGTTGAGGGAATGGGGAACCAGGAGTCCAGACCCTTATCCAGTTTTTATGTAGGAAAGCCCACGGGCACTGGCTACAGGCGCTACCCCAGGCCTGCAGCCTTCTAGGGAAAGTCCTGCTTTCATTGTTCTTGTTTTACAAAAAGACCAAAACTGTACATGTGTTTGTGTGTATATGTGTGTGTGTGTATAAACTTTGTTTTAGTAACAAAAATGAAAGCCTGCACTTACACTACTCATTTTGCTTTTGAAAAACAGTTTATTTTATTATTGGCAACCCACTCCAGTATTCTTGCCTGGAGAATTCCATGGACAGAGGAGGCTGGCGGCGGGCTGTAGTCCATGGCATGACAAAGAATCAGAAGCAACTGAGCGACTACACAAACGTTATTTATGTGCTTCTGGCTGTGCTGGGTCTTCCTTGCTGCGTGCGGGCTTTCTCTAGTTGCAGGGAACGGAGGCTACTCTGTAGGTGTGATGCATGCTCAGTAGTTGTGCCTCACGGGCTTAGTTGCCCCTCAGCGTGTGGGATCTTCCTGGACCAGGGATCGGACCCTGTCCCTGGCATCAACCATTTGACTACCAGGGAAGTCCTCATTTTGGTTTTTTCCCCCACATAACAAAAGAATTTCAAGTTCATTTGATATCAGTGTATAAAAAAATACCACATAAAATAGATATTATAATGATGGTTTTTCAAATGGCAAGAATAGGAAGAAGGAAAGGAAAGGAGGAAAGTGGGGATGGAGGAAAGAAGGGAGGGAGGGAAGAAAAGAAAAAATAAGCACCCAGCTATTTTGGGTTGCTATTTGTCAACATGTCTTTCCTTGGGAAGCCGCATCTATCATTTCTCTCTTGCAGACAAGGAGGGCAGGGATGGTGGGTTCATCTTTGGTTGTTATTGTAAGATCTAAATTTATACTTTCCAAACCTAGTTTCATCTGCTACTTTCTGTAATAAGGACGTGTGAGGTCCAGGTGTCCTTGAGCACCCTTTCAAAGGAGAAATGGGACCTCTTCTCCCCACTTGCCTAAGCAAGCAGGGTACATGGTAGGGGTGCCTTGGGGCTGGCCATGGTGGCCCCTGAGGACCCGTGTCCTGGCCTCTCTCTGGGCTGGCAGAGCAGGCAGCACTGAGTTAAGGGCGGAGGAGGAGGTGCAAATTGCTTCTCTTCCACCTTCCATCACAGAAGTAGACTTTCTGCCCATTTTTCCTTCCTGTCGAGCAAGTCCAATGGGAAACAAGAGTCCACTGGACTGAGAGTGTAACTTGTTCTGCTTTCCTGCCTGTGAGTGTTAGGCATGGTCACAGGGGACAGAGAAGAGAGTATAGCGGATCTTTGTCCTGAAGATGCTCACGGAGCAGGAAAAGGTGGAACCCAGGCCCACTGGGCCCAGCTCTCTGCTTCCATCCCAACTTTAAGATGCAGCTTTCACAGGAAGATCCACATAGGTATCTAGAGCCAAAGCTGAGCATTTCAGAGTCCTAGAAATTTCATCAAGGACCCTTTATTTTGTCTAAGACATGCCAAGGAGGTTCTCTGTCTGGATCTCATGGGCACGGAAGCCCTATTGCACCACCATGAGCATTTTCCCTGGTGTTGAGCCTTCCTTGACCCAACAGTGTGAAGCCAACCATCAGCCATCAAAACTGATGGGCAGGTGGCTGAGGGCAGAGGCTGAGCACAGGGCTAGGGGCAGGGATGGGACTGGAGCCCCATCTCTCACCATCCACTAGTCTGGACAGGTTTCACCTCTATGCCTCAGGAGACTCGTCTACAAAATTCTGGATAGCCTTACAGTCTTGCCGTGAGGATTATATTAGGTGATATGGAGAGAGAGCTTTCTGCTGCTGCTGCTGCTAACTCACTTTAGTCGTGTCCGACTCTGTGTGACCCCATAGACGGCAGCCCAAGAGGCTCCCCCGTCGCTGGGATTCTCCAAGCAAGAACACTGGAGTGGGTTGCCATTTCCTTCTCCAATGCATGAAAGTGAAAAGTGAAAGTGAAGTCTCTCAGTTGTGTCCAACTCTTAGCGACCCCATGGACTACAGCCCACCACGCTCCTCCATCCATGGGATTTTCCAGGCAAGAGTACTGGAGTAGGGTGCCACTGCCTTCTCTGAGAGAGCTTTCTAGTGCTTAATAAATAATTATCAGGTAATCCCTGTTCCAGTGAGGAGGGTAACTTTAAATTATTATTGTTTGACTGAGGAAAATATTCTAAACACAGTTGTTGTTGCTGAGTCTCTAAGTCGTGTCCAACTCTTTGTGACCTCGTGGACTGCAGCATGCCAGGCTCCTCTGTCCTCCACTCTCTCCTGGAGCTTGCTCATACTCATGTCCATTGAGTCAGTGATGCTATCCAACTATCTCATCCTCTGCCACTCCTTCTCCTTTTGCCTTCAATCTTTCCCAGCATCAGGGTCTTTTCCAATGAGTTGACTCTAAACATCAGTTGGCAAAAGTATTGGAGATTTAGCATCAGTCCTTCCAGTGAATATTCAGGTTTGTTTTCCTTTAGGACTGACTGGTTTGATCTCCTAGTTACTACCTTTAATTATTTCTGAGCCTCTGTTCCTGTGTTGAGACCATTGTGGTACATTCCTGACTCAACTCATGGGGCCACATGGGCCTGGCTCAGCAGGCCAGGGTGGAGCAGAGCATAGTGGGTCAGATACAGACAGGGATGGTGTAGACCCCTCCCTGTACTGCCAGCTGTGGCCCCAAGGGCAATTTATTATTCCTCTCTGCCTCAATCTCCTCATCTCTTACTAGGGAATAGCAACAATTTCTGCTTTACAGAGTTGTGTTTAATTCAGTGAGTGAGTGAGTGAAGTCACTCAGTCATGTCTGACTCTTTGTGACCCCCATGGACTGTAGCCTATCAGGCTTCTCTGTCCATGGGATTTTCCAGGCAAGGCTACTAGAGTGGGTTGCCATTTCCTTCTCCAGGGAGTCTTCCCAACCCAGGGATCGAACCTGGGTCTCCTGCATTGCAGGCAGATGCTTTACCATCTGAGCCATATGAAAACTATTGGCATATAGTATGTGTTCAGCAAATTGATAGGGAATAGAACTCGATGGACGTGAGTTTGAGTGAGCTCCGGGAGTTGGTGATGGACAGGGAGGCCTGGCGTGCTGCAATTCACGGGGTCCCAAAGAGTCAGACACGACTGAGCGACTGAACTGAACTGAACTGATGCAGCTATTGTTCTCAGGTGGCACTAGTGGTAAAGAAACCTCCTGCCTATGGCAGGAGACAGAAGAGACTTGGGTTCAGTTTCTGGGTTGGGTAGATACTCTGGAGGAGGGCATTGTGACCCACTCCAGTATTCTTGCCTGGAGAATCCCATGGACAGAGGAGCCTGGAGGGCTATACTCCATAGGGTTGCACAGAGTTGGACATGACTGAAGTGACTTAGCACACACACATGCAGCTATTGCCTTAGCCATTGGCTCACAGAATTTCAGAACTTGAAAGATATATAGAGATTATCTAGTAAGGGCCACCCCCCACCATTGGACCCATCCTTCATTCTGCAGATGGGAAATTAGGTCGTAGAAAAACTAAGAGTTTTAACAAATGTTATGTGGCCAAGAAACTGCAGAATCAGGACTGGAATTCTTTCACTCCCTGCAGTTTTCTTGCTGCAGGCTGAGAGTAGATGCTCTATCCTATTTAGGTAATCAGTGCTCCAAATTTGCTTGAAACCTTGGGCAACCAATAGATTGTGTGAAAAGTTATAATACTCAAGGCCAGGCATTGAATTCTGTTATACATCCCAAGGTTTTAGCTGACCTTTTTTTTTTAAATCCATTTTTTGGAAAATATTGCAAGCTTCTATCAGCCTCTCCCTCTCTCTATCCCCTTCTTTGCCTCAGAAAACTAATATGCCCTCCCTCCCTACTGCCCTTATTTTTTTTTTTTCAGTCTGTAGTGAAAACCCTCTTCTCTGAAATGAAATGAAGCAGCTGGCACCTTTAGGGCTCTCATATTATCATTATTATCATTTAACATTTATAAGTGCTCACAGTATGCTAGACACTATAACATACAGTAGTAAGGAACTTGCCATCTAAATTAGACACAGATAGATCCACATAAAAGAGAAAAATAGAGGCAGGGGGTGAGAGGGAAGTGGAGGAGGCTAGGGAAAAACTCAGGGTCACTGCCACAACACTTCAAACTCTTGCTGAGCCAATGGCTGTGGAAGACTTAGGGAGACATATCCAATTTTTAGCAAAGTGATATAAAATTGCCCCTAAAGGGATTGTGTGAAATACCAGGGATTTTTTTCATTTCTTCCAGAGTATTTCAGGAAAGCACCTTCTCGTGAACAGAATTGTTCTAAATCTGCTCTCTGCTGCCTCTTTCCATCAGCTTTCCCCAGGCCCCTGGTGGCCTCCTCCCCATGCACTTTTGGTTTGAACTCAGAGAGCAGCAGGGAGGCAAGGGAATCAAGTGTGGGGTAGCCGGCATGTCTAATTCCATGACAGACATGTGGTGAATCTAAAGGCCACCCCTGGAAGCGTCTTTGATCTCTGGAGCCCTCCATGCATTCTCTCTCCCCTCCACGGGGTCAGTGCCCAGTGGTTCCCCCCAGCAGCCCAGAGCCCCCTCCCCCATAGGTAAGCCTCCCTTTTTGTAAGTCCAGTTTGCTCCCAAATAACGTTTTTCTTGCAACTCATTCTTGGTCTCAAAAACTGTCACTCTTTCCCCTGTTAATAATTTTTGCTGTATGTGTTTCCCCCTTACAACTTGAGAATGGGAGGTGCGCTGTTCACAGCTACAGGGAAATATTTAAGCACTAGGTCAAATAGATCCATCATAATTGGAGCAGAAGCAGTAATTGAATAGTTTAATGAACTAAGGCAAAAAAATAATTTAAATGTCAATGCTTCTAATAACCTCTAATTCCTGAAGGTTGTCCATGGGCTGCCCAGAGGGACCCTCGCAACAGAGGAGAGAAGTCCAATCAGTGTCCCAGAGTTCTCGTACCCTCAGCTTTATGCAGGGGATCACTTGGCTTTCTCTGTGTGCGTATGGTCTGTGCCCAGTCATGTCCAACTGTCTGTAGCTGCATGGACTGTAGCCTGCTAGGTTCCTCTGTCGATGGGGTTTCCCAGGCAAGAACACTTCTCCAAGGGATCTTCCCGACCCAGGGATCGAACCTGTGTCTCCTGCATTGGCAGGTAGATTCTTTACCACTATGCCACCTGAGAAGCCCTTCCTTTCTTTTGCAAACAGGAAATAAAAACCAGAGTCCCCTCTGATAGGAGCTAAGTCATGAAAACAGCAAAAATGCATTCCTATCCTTCATGGAACTCAAGTCAAACCCGGGATCTTTTCCACATGAAAAAACAAGTTGTAGTCTTTTCCCAGGGCTAAGTAAGTGGCAAAACTAACAAAGGGTACAGGAGGCTAGAGGCCAGAATGAAGGGTATGCTGCTGGGGCATCTGCACCTGGCATTTCCAGGCACCAGGGAAGTGGGGAAAACACCAAAATTTAGGCAAGGGGAAATGCTAACCTCATCTTACTTCTTCCTCTCTTTCTTTGGCTAGTACACATCCTTACAATTCTCTCAAATTTTTTTCCCCTCATTCTAGGACCTAAAGTGGTTTAATACTGGAACATTTGTTGGACTTCTTAAAAATTGAACCCTAAATTTGTAAGTCCTTGGAAACCAGGTGTGGGCTGCTGCATGAGTTCATGTCTGCTGAGAAAGAGGCACCAAAATGGGAGTGGATGTGAAAATGTACGGGGGAAGAAAGCAGGAGCAGGTGGGAGGAGCTTGTGAACAACAGTGCAAGTCTGACCCCAGTGGGAGGAGAGGGGTAAGGAAGGAGGATCAGGGAAGAGAAGGTCCCAACTGAGCAGAGCTTTAAAGAAGTTCAGCAAGGTTACTGTGGAGTCTTCCTGCCAAGTTGCCCAAGGGGAGGAGATGTGCCTTTTGCAGGAAAGGGCCTGTCTTTGGATCCCTGCTGCTCAGTTGCTGACTAGTCACAGCCAGTAAAAGGTGTGTGGACTCATGGGTGGATCTAGAAGGGGGCAGCTCGGGTCATCCATCAGTTATGCTCCCCACAAAAGGAGTTCTGAGCTGCACTATTTGGTCACAACTGCCTTATTTACTTCATTCCAGAGAGACAATTAAAAGAGAGTAGAGCAAATAAGGTCTTGGCCTATAAACCAGGCATAGCATTTAACATTCTCTGGTAACTCAGATAGTAAAAGAATCTGCCTGCAACGCAGAAGACCTGGGTTCAATTCCTGGAGAAGGGAATGGCTACCCATTCCAGAATTCTTGCCTGGAGAATCCCATGGACAGAGGAGCCTGGTGGGCTGCAGTCCATGGGGCGGCAAAGAGTCGGACATGGCTGAGGTACTAACATTTTCTTTTTTTTTCCATTATAATAGCTTCCACTTATGCATGTGCATAAGGAATTAAATATAGTTACCATGGTAAACATCACACAGACCCTACAAGGTCACTATTATAAACCTATTTCACAGGTGGAAAACTGAGTCTTAGAAAAATTGTGGTTATGCAGTAACTGTTAGCAGAGCCAGGATTCCACCCTAATGTCTAATTCCAAAGCCACTTTCTACATTACCTCTGAAGTCACTTCTCAACTGGAACAATTTATAAGATATTTAACTTCTGCTAAATATTAAAATACTGTCATTATCGTCTCATAATGCACGACTAGAGGAGAAACCTCTGGTAAAATCACATAAGGCTTTGCAATCACCCCAGAAATTTGCCTGGGAGCAGACACCCCCCACCCTCACCACGTCCCTCCATTTTATAAAGAACCAAGGTAAAATATTCCTTTAAATAAATGAAGTGCATTAGTAGTACAGTGGCTCCAGTGGCACGTCCTTCTTGTCTGTACGGAGACAATTTCTCAGAAGTGCACATGCTCTATAGTAATTGATATTTTCCAACCATGACCTGGCAGCAAAGCCCCAGCTCACAGACACTTGCTGAGCTAAGAAACAAAAGCAGCCAAAAAACTCTTGCAGATTCCCAAAGCTTGTACTAATAAACGGCATCAGGTGCACCTACATGGCTATGAGACGTGTTAAACACTGATTCTCACAGAAGAGTTAAAGTCCAGTTTGATGCTGCTCAAATTTCACTTTTAAAAAAGGTAGTAAAACAACAAGCCTCTAAAAACCTAGTTGACTTAATTACAAAGAAGAAAGTACAACCAAATCTGAATCCTAACATGTACAAGTCTGTCAGAGCTGACGGAAAACGTGGCTCTGATGCTATGAGGTTTTCCTCTTGAAAAGCCTAAAAGGACACTGTCAAATTTGACAGGCCTAAAATGCAACACCCACACACACCCCTGCGTGCAAATATTACAGTTTCTGTTTTAAAAATGGCCTCCCAATGGATATTTAACTCTCAGTCTTCAGAAGTGATCTCAAGTGAAAAATAATAAAAAATAGAAAGCTTTTCAGCTTTGATTCCCTGCTAGTTTGTAAGAACAGATTTGGCAAGAAGAGTGGCACTCATAATCACAATAAGCCCAAGTAGCTTGGTTGGTTTTATCCACAGCCAACTAAGGACAGGGATTTTTAATACCATTACCACCCTCATTTTAGAGGGCTCTTAGTTTTTCACTGTCAGGAAGCGTTCTCGGAAAAATAATTAATTTATACAACAAGCATATCTTCGACTTGTCACCCTCTAGCTATCTGTGCTTAGTCGCTCAGTCGTGTCTGACTCTTTGCAAGTCATGGACTATAGCCCCACCTTCCTCTGTCTGTGGGATTCTCCAGGCAAGAATACTGGAGTGGGTTGCCATTTCTTTCTCCAGGGGATCTTCCGACCCAGGGATCGAACCCGGGTCTCCTGCATTGCAAACAGATTCTTTATTGTATGAGCTACAGGGAAGTTCCTATCCTTTCAGAAAACCATTTCATTTCTTTATGTAGCAATTGTAATCGGTAAATAGGCCCATTCCTGAAGGCTACCAAAAATATCCTAGCACAAAACTGTCCCATTCACACTGCAACACAGTGAAGGACAAAACACCAGAAATGAATGTCCTACATGAAACAGCTAGTGTTTTAGGCAGTAATTTCCCTCACATCTAGGGCAAAAGAGAAAGCATCCAGTTCATATCAAAAAGCTTCTATGTCATGTGGTTTAAATAAAAGAACCGAGGCATTAGCATCCCTATTTTTTGATTCCACCTTCGTGTACATATGATCAATTGACCTACATAGAGGATTGCTGTGATGGTGCAACAATCACTCAGCACACGTGTACTAACCGCCTATCTGACACATGACAGTGAAGGGAAGGAGCACTGTGGTAGTGGGAGTCATTTACTTGCTCATGAGTGGCAGGGTTTATCCAATGTTTGTAGAATAAATTTCAAACAAGCTCAGAACTGTTTCCCTATAATCTGGCCCCAACCTACCTTTGTAGTCTTTCTCTTGCTGCTGGCTTCCCGAACTTCTCCTGTCCAATATGGTAGCCACAATTTATACATGGCTATTATGCAACTGAAATGTGTTGGCTCCTGTAACACCTGCTGTAAATGTAATCTACATATCAGATTTTGAAGACTTCGTACACAATAAAAGATTGTAAAATTTCTCATCTCAGTATTTTTAAATTGGTCACATATTAAAACGAGGATGTTTTGAATACAGTAGTTACAGAAAATAAATTATACATTCATTTCAAGTGTTTCTTTTTTTATATAGAAGATTTTAAATTACATGTGGCTTTTGATTGAATTTCTGTTAGATAGTGTTGTTAGACTTTGCGCTGTGGCAACAAGCATGCCTTGTGCAGACCTTTTTTCAGTAAGAGGAACCAGAGCACCAGGAAATGTCTGATTCTGGAACTGAGGGCAGGAAATATACAGGATGAGACTGGAGGATCTTGTAGGGTCAGGAAGTAAGAAAGTGCCCAAATGACGAACACCCCAGAATAATAAAAGCATGTGAAAGGAACACAGAAATCAATCAAAGGAGCTACCAGAAACCAAAGTTGGAACAATTTGAGCAACAAAATAAATAAAAGCATATTGAATTATAACCCAAAATATAAAAATAAATACCCGTGAGTCCAGATGGATAGAAATGAATGACTGAACAAATAAATAAGTGGGTCAGAATTGACAAATTTCCAGTGCAACAGAGTTCCAGATAGTTTATGTAGATACTCAGCCTTCAAGAATGTGGAATATAAATACCCATTTCTTAAATACAGACTGCACATTATGATTTCTTTCAAAAAGAGTACAGCATGGAAGATGAGATAAAGGGGTAACTTTCCAGGTGGCTTCCCTAGCAGCTCAGCTGGTTAAGAATCTGTCAGCAATGCAGGAGACCTGGGTTCAATCCCTGGGTTGGGAAGATCCCCTGAGAAGAGAATGGCTATCCACTCCAGTATTCTGGCCCTGTATAGTCCATGGGTCGCAAAGAGTCGGACACGATTGAGCAACTTTCACTCATTTTTCCCAGGTGGCGCTACTGGTAAAGAACCTGCCTGCCATTGCAGGAAACATAAGAGATGCAGATTTGATCCCTGGGTCAGGGAGATCCCCGCCACGCCCTCCATCCCCGCCAGGAGGGCATGGCCACCCACTCCAGTATTCTTGTGTGGAGAATCCCACAGAAGAGCCTGGCGGGCTACAGTCCATGGTGTAGCAAAGAGTAGGGCACAACTAAAGCAAATTAGCACACACACATGCAACACTGAAGAAACCTCACAAATACCGCCTCAGCCAGGTGATCAAAGCTAATCACCACATGTGATGTGGTAAGAACAGCATTAGACTTTTGTGGGCTTCTCTTCTCCAATATTATCATAAAAAAAACATTAAATAAACTCAAATTGAGGGACATCCTATAAAATGTCCAACCAGTATGCCTCAAAACTGTCAGGGTCATCCAAAACAAAGGAAGTCTGAAAGACTATTATCATCAAGAGGAACTGAGGGAGATGTGACAACTCAACGTGACACGGTGCCCTGGGTGGGCTTTTGGAATGAAAGAGGGACATCAAGTAAAACTAAGAAAATTGGAAGAAGATATGTACTTTTATTAATAATAATGTATCAACATTAGTTCACTAAATGTTAAAAAAAATACCATCCAAATGTAAGCTGTTAATAAAAAGGGACATTGGATATGAGGGATATGAGAACTTTCTATTCTCTTTGCAACTTTTATTTAAATATAAAATTATTCTAAAACTAAAAGTTTATTTAAAATAAGATGCATGGTTTATGGGTGCCTTCTAAGGCTTTGAAGAAGCTGGAAAAATTGAATTTTCAGTGGTATATGGAACAATTAAATCTTTCAAACTCTCCTCCTGCCCATCACTGCTTTTTGTCTTAGAAAAGATGGTTCCCTAACAATCACATTTCTTTTTACAATTATGGGTTGATCTATATCTACTATACCTACCATCAGGGAGAATTAAAACTCCATCATCATCACTGTCTGGTTTCCTTAGTTACATTTTCTCCTCCTCAGTCCCACACCCTGCAAACTTATTCTGTTAAACCTTATCCTTAAGATTCCCAGAACAGAACTTATGCTTCCTCTTTTTTGATAAACAAATATTAATAATATTTAAAATGCCCAGGGAAAATAACCCAAAATCCACACACAGGGCATTTCTATTGGCTTCTGGAATGAAAGGATAATCCAGAACTCAAATGTTCGAAAAACATGAGTAAGATTTTCTGTAACAACATGTCCACTTACCACATTCTTCAAGAAAGACCGGAGTAAAATTTTACAAACTAAAGTTAAAACAAAAGTGAACAAAAGCATTTAATAGTTGAGAAAACCAGTTATAAATGTACCTTATGGAATATTTAAAAATATTATATAAAGAAAATGTAATTGGTTGAGTACTTGGGAATAAGTAGACCCAGAGACTATCATTAAAACTAGTTATGCCTCTAATTTTTACCTGCAGCCAGTTAAGCCAAGGGTTACCTCTGAAATGTCAAACAGCCAATATGAAGGAATTTATTGCAAGAGATATAATTCCCAATTCTGGCTGGTAAAACAAACTTTACGGAGGACTTCTGGACTTTTATAATGATGGAATACAACCTGAGGCAGTGTAAATTCATAATCTCGTAGGACAAACAGCCTTTAAAAATTCAATCTAGTATCCAGTTCACTCTTGAAATGAGTGGAATTTTCTGTGGAAGTCACATGACATATTCATTGTATGGTATGAACCTTCCTGTTAACATGATCTCAGTCCTACCTACCCCTTTGCTCTAATTTTGCAGTGTTGGTTTTAATATCACTGAACACATAAATTCTTGTAGGATTTGTGCTTTAACTGAGGTATGCTTTAGATAATAGCCACCTAGTAGAAATCTGTTATGGTCTAGCAGTGTCTACAGTACTGTCGCTTTGATATTATACAAAAGGGACCTGCCTATAATAGTCAAATTGTCATTGTCACTAAACAAATTTCTTTAAATAAAGGCCTATAAAAATCCAATTCAATTGTGCATGGAGCACCATTAAGTTGAAATGCTGCAATAGTAAAAGTCAAGATTAACTTAACCTTTTAGAAAGATTCTATTACAGGCTAAGCCACACTGGCATGGGGAGGACTTTGTGTTAATTCTGTGTCCTGAAAAGATTAGAAAATGGCAAATGTAGTGTATCTTGAAAGCCTGTGGGTGTCCTGGAGTCTGGTTACCATTTCCCCCTCCCTGGAGCTGATCTCTCCAGCCACAGAGGCCCCAGGACACAGCACAGCTCTGCAACCTACAGTTTCAGTGGCCTGGGCAGCTACATTACCTCCCCCTGCCCCCAAGGCTTTTGAAGTGGCGACAGGAAACAGCAGCTCTGTTGGCCCCACTCCCTCCAAGGCAGTTTTCTTGGTCTCAGAGTGTGTTAAACACTACCAGATCCAAAATGTATCAGGTTTATGGTGACATAAAATCACCTTAGATTTTGGTGACATTGGGAAGAAAAGGAAAAGACAGAAAAAACATTCAGGCCCTTTTCATAGCATCACAAGATTAGTCATCAGAAGAGAGTCTTGGTCACCGAATTCAAATTCCCATCTATGGTCTCCTGTTCTCCTCTGTCTCCAATCAGACAATTCAAATGGTAGAGAAGCCCACCACCACCTAGAGAAGCATATATCTTGTTATGGGATAGATAGTTCTAACTGCTGGAAATATCTGCCTTCTGTGGAGCCAAATTCTGCCTTCCAGTGACTTACATCAATTGTATCTATTGAGTCACGCGTGCTGCATGCTTAGTCGCTAAGTCGTGTCTGACTCTTTGTGATCCCATGGGCTGTAGCCCACCAGGCTGCTCTGTCCATGGGATATCCCAAGCAAGAGCACTGGAGTGAGTTGCACTTCTCCATGGGATCTTCCCAACCTAGGGCTTGGACCCAGGTCTCCTGTGTCTCTGCATTAGCAGATGGAATTTTTACTATTGAGCCTGGGAAGCCTATTGGGTCCTTGGAACCAATGGAAAATATGTCTCCACATTCAACTGCCACACAGCTTTTCAAATGTTTAAAGACAGTCATGATAATAATAACAAAAGCTCTTGTCATTTCCTGAGTGACAGTACTGTATCAGATATTTTATGTCTGTAAGTGGATAGAGAGAATGTCCTTCAGCTGAACCCCTCAAGAGACGAGCAATAGATGTGTTTGCAAGGAAAACTTGATAGCACTTGAGATGGGGAGCCAATGATGAGATTCTGAGATCCCAAAGGCCACACTCTGGACAGAAATATGTTTGCTATGGAGAGTGGATTCACTACATGAGTGGATCTGTTTCAAGGAGTCCAAGTTTGATTTTTTCAAGTTAAGAATAGGAACTGGGAGAGGATAGCTTGTTCTCATAGAAGAAGGGAAAGGAATGTGAAGACCCCAGTGTCCTGATTGTTGTTCTTCGCTCAGTCGTATCTGTCTCTTTGCAATCCATGGACTGCAGTACACCAGGCTTCCCTGTCTTTCACTATCTCCCAGACTTTGCTCAAACTCATGTCCATTGAATAGATGATGCCATCCAACTATCTCATCCTCCATCACCCCCTTCTCCTCCTGCCCTCAATCTTTCCCAGCATCAGGATCTTTTCAAATAAGTCAGCTCTTCACGGCGGGTGACCAAAGTATTGGAGGTTCAGCTTCAGCATCAGTCCTTCCAATGAATATTCAGGGTTGATTTCCTTTAGGATTGACTGGAGTCAATGATCCCGGAGTTAAAGTGTCTGGAGGGATGGAGAAAAGCGAGCCTGCCAGGGGGAAGAATTACCCATCCCATGCCTTGCCCACTACATTCCCACTCATCCCTCTTTTGGCACAGTGGTAAAGTTTTTGCAGAGAACATCAGTGTAGGGAGGAGCCTTACAACATTTTTCGCTGGGAGGTGTGCAGTGTCAATATCTTCATTCATCTTTGTTGTTTAGTCACTCAGTCATGTCCAACTCTTTTGTGACCCCCATGGACTGTAGCCTGCCAGTCTCCTCTGTCCAAGGGATTTCCCAGGCAAGAATACTGGAGTGGGTTTCCATTTCCTCCTCCAGGGATCTTCCCCACCCAGGGACTGCAGGCAGATTCTTTACCAAGGAAAACCCAGTTCATCTATTGGATCAAAACTCCAGTGAAATCTTCTTAACTCACCAAGGGATAGCTTCCATGTGAGTAGATTTAGTGGGGAATTCAAAGAGAGGCTCATGAGATCTGCCTTCAGGGGCATTTAGACCAGACCCTGGAGAGCCTCTTGATGAAAGTGAAAGACAAGAGTGAAAAAGTTGGCTTAAAGCTCAACATTCAGAAAACTAAGATCATGGTATCCGGTCCCATCACTTCATGGCAAATAGATGGGGAAACAATGGAAACAGTGGCTGACTTTATTTTTTGGGGGGCTCTAAAATCACTGCATATAGTGATTGCAGCCATGAAATTAAAAAATACTTACTCCTTGGAAGGAAATTTATGACCAACCTAGACAGCATATTGAAAAGCAGAGACATTACTTTGCCAACAAAGGCAAGGCTATGGGTTTTCGAGTAGTCATGTATGGATGTGAGAGATGAACTATAAAGAAAGCTGAGTGCTGATGAATTGATGCTTTTGAACTGTGGTGTTGGAGAAGACTCTTGAGAGTCCCTTGGACTGCAAGAAGATCCAACCAGTCCATCCTAAAGGAGATCAGCCCTGGGTGTTCATTGGAAGGACTGATGTTGAAACTGAAACTCTAATATTTTGGCCACCTGATGTGAAGAGCTGACTCATTGGAAAAGACTCTGATGATGGGAAAGATTGAGGGAGGGAGGAGAAGGGGACAACAGAGGGTGAGATGGTTGGATGGCATCACTGACTCAATGGACATGGGTTTGGTGGACTCCGGGAGTTGGTGATGGACAGGGAGGCCTGGCGTACTGCAGTTCATGGGGTCGCAAAGAGTTGAACACGACTGAGCGACTGAACTGAACTGAACTGGAGAGACTGACATGGGAGCCAGAAGAGAGGGTAACCCAATCACTACATTATTTAAGAGATGATATTGGTACTTTTTCTGTGAGGATCCTGGGAGTCAGAAAACTTGAGTGACTTTCCCAGAGTGGGACTGAGTACTTGATGCTTTGCAATATACACCACCTCATCACATGTCCCTGTTGGTTTAGCTTTTCTAAGGTTCACTTTTCTAGTGACATTTTCCTCAACCTTTTCCCGTGACATACTTTCTACTTAAGTAATGCACATTTGGAAATTCCCTGGCAGTCCGGTGGTTTAGAACTCCATGCTTTCACTGAGTTCAATCCTTGGTCAGGGAACTAAGACCCCACAAGCCAGGTGGCATGGCCAAAAAATAAAAATAAATAAATAAAAAAGTAAACAAAATGAAGTCATGTATATTTCTGACAGACAGAATTTTGAAATTATGAAAACATTAAGAAAAACTAGGTCCAACAATTATGGATTAATAATTAATTAATAACAATTAATAATTGCTGATGTTTGGGGACATATTCTTTCAATCTTTTGAATGCATGTATGTACAATTTTTCTAGTCTGACTCTAAATGCTGGACCTAATATTTACCATGTTTAAGTTGTTTTGATTATTTAGGCTTCTCACTACAATTTATCAAAATAAACTTGAATCCTTATTTTTCCATTTATTTTCTTTGATAACCTGTAATAGAAGCCTATAGCACCGAATCCCTTCATCATCTCTTTTCCAGAGGTTGCTTCTCGCCCTCTCTTATCATGTGACCACATCACTTTTCAGCTCTCGCCTGAACCAGCTTGGTCTCGGATCTCTTGATCATGATTCTTTTTTTACTTCATTGGCCACAACTTCTCACTCTCCTTCCCTCTCTTTTTCATCGTCACAAATGCCTCCAAGTTCAATTTATGATCTCTGTTTTCTTTCAATTCCTTCTCCCTAGGTGAGCTCCTCAAGCCACATTTCTTGAAATACCATCTACGCACCCACGAATCCTCCATTTATATCTCTACCACCCTTCTACCTTGAGCCCTCCCATAATATTCCTCTGCCTGGTTGACATCTCTTGGATGTTGTAGGACATCTCAAATGCCTTATTGAAATGTAGCTGCCTTGTCACCATAATATTCTCTTGATGTATAAGTCTCATAATCCTATGTAGAAAGAAAATAATGTTTATTTGACCTGGCTTGTTCCATAGGAACCCACCTTAGAAATCTTTCTAGACATCAGACTTCCCATTCAGTTCTCAATAGTGTCCACTTGTTTCCTCTTCCTGAAATTAAGCAGCAGCAGCAGACCTATGTTCAGTTATATGGCATCTGCGTCATTGTCTGTGATTTCTCAGAGCAAATGGTAGGAACACATCTTCAATTTATATTAGTAATTCAGTATATAAGTCTTCTGAGCTCATTGAAGGTGACGAGCAGATCATCTCTAACTCCTAGCCTACTAGAACATCATTTGGCAGGGATTTAAGTGGGGGGGATATTGGAGGGTGCAGAAGAGGATAAAGGGTATTTTCCTTGGCAAATAACACAAGGCAGAAGGAAAGTTCAGTAGCTGTCTTCTGTCATCTGTCCACTTTATACCATCTTCCCTGTGTTATGAGCCAATACTGTCCCTGTTTTTCTTGAGCTTTAAAGAGTTTGTTCTTTTTTTAATATAAATTTATTTATTTTAATTGGAGGCTAATTACTTTACAATATTGTATTGATATTCATCAACATGAATCTGCCACGGGTATACACATGTTCCCCATCCTGAACCCCCTTCCCACCTCTCTCTCCATACCATCCCTCTGGGTTATCCTAGTGCACCATCCCCGAGCATCCGGTATCATGCATCGAACCTGGACTGGTGATTCATTTCACATATGATAATATACATGTTTCAATGCCGTTCTCCCAAATCATCTCACCCTCACCCTCTCCCACAAAGTCCAAAAGACTGTTCTATACATCTGTGTCTCTTTTGCTGTCTTTCATACAGGGTTATCATTACCATCTTTCTAAATTCCATATATATGCGTTAGTATACTGTATTGGTGTTTTTCTTTCTGGCTTACTTCGCTCTGTATAATAGGCTCCAGTTACATCCACCTCATTAGAACTGATTCAAATGTATTTTTAATGGCTGAGTAATACTCCATTGTGTATATGATCACAGCTTTCTTATCCATTTGTTGCTTATCTAGGTTGCTTCCATGTCCTGGCTATTATAAACAGTGCTGTGATGAACATTGGGGTACACGTGTCTCTTTCACTTCTGGTTTCCTCGGTGTGTATGCCCAGCACTGGGATTGCTGGGTCGTATGGCAGTTCTATTTCCAGTTTTTTAAGGAATCTCCACACTGTTCTCCATAGTGGCTGTACTAGTTTGCATTCCCACCAACAGTGTAAGAGGGTTTCCTTTTCTCCACACCCTCTCCAGATCTATTTCTTGTAGAATTTTGGATAGCAGCCATTCTGACACGTGAAATGGTACCTCATTGTGGTTTTGATTTGCATTTCTCTGATAATGAGTGATGTTGAGCATCTTTTCATGTGCTTGTTAGCCATCTGTATGTCTGCTTTGGAGAAATGTCTGTTTAGGTCTTTGGCCCATTTTTTGACTGGGTCGTTTATTTTTCTGGAATTGAGCTGCAGGAGTTGCTTGTATATTTTTGAGATTAATTCTTTGTCAGTTGCTTCATTTGCTATTATTTTCTCCCATTCTGAAGGCTGTTTTTTCACCTTGCTTATAGTTTCCTTTGTTGTGCGGAAGCTTTTAATTTTAATTAGGTCCCATTTGTTATTTTTGCTTTTATTTCCAATATTCTGGGAGGTGGGTCATAGAGGATCCTGCTGTGATTTATGTCGGAGAGTGCTTTGCCTATGTTCTCCTCTAGGAGTTGTATAGTTTCTGGTCTTACGTGTAGATCTTTAACCCATTTTGAGTTTATTTTTGTGTATGGTGTTAGAAAGTGTTCTAGTTTCATTCTTTTATAGGTGGTTGACCAGTTTTCCCAGCACCACTTGTTAAAGAGATTGTCTTTTCTCTATTGTATATTCTTGCCTCCTTTGTCAAAGATAAGTTGTCCATAGGTGTGTGGATTTATCTCTGGGCTTTCTATTTTGTTCCATTGATCTATATTTCTGTCTTTATGCCAGTACCATACTGTCTTGATGACTGTGGCTTTGTAGTAGAGCCTGAAGTCAGGCAGGTTGATTCCTCCAGTTCCATTCTTCTTTCTCAAGATTGCTTTGGCTATTCGAGGTTTTTTGTATTTCCATACAAATTGTGAAATTATTTGTTCTAGCTCTGTGAAAAATACCATTGGTAGCTTGATAGGGATTGCATTGAATCTATAGATTGCTTTGGATAGTATACTCATTTTCACTATATTGATTCTTCCAATCCATGAACACGGTATATTTCTCCATCTATTAGTGTCCTCTTTGATTTCTTTCACCAGTGTTTTATAATTTGCTACATATAGGTCTTTTGTTTCTTTAGGTAGATATATTCCTAAGTATTCTATTCTTTTCGTTGCAATGGTGAATGGAATTGTTTCCTTAATTTCTCTTTCTATTTTCTCATTATTAGTGTTTAGAAATGCAAGGGATTTCTATGTGTTGATTTTATATCCCGCAACTTAACTATATTCATTGATTAGCTCTAGTAATTTTCTGGTGGAGTCTTTAGGGTTTTCTATGTAGAGGATCATGTCATGTGCAAACAGTGAGAGTTTTACTTCTTCTTTTCCAATTTGGATTCCTTTTATTTCTTTTTCTGCTCTGATTGCTGTGACCAAAACTTCCAAAACTATGTTGAATAGTAGTGGTGAAAGTGGGCACCCTTGTCTTATTTCTGACTTTAGGGGAAATGCTTTCAATTTTTCACCATTGAGGATAATGTTTGCTGTGGGTTTGTCATATATAGCTTTTATTATGTTGAAGTATGTTCCTTCTATTCCTGCTTTTTGGAGGGTTTTTATCATAAATGGATGTTGAATTTTGTCAAAGGCTTTCTCTGCATCTATTGAGATAATCATATGGCTTTTATTTTTTAATTTGTTAATGTGGTGTATTACATTGATTGATTTGCAGATATTGAAGAATCCTTGCATCCCTGGGATAAAGCCCACTTGGGCATGATGTATGATCTTTTAAATGTGTTGTTGGATTCTGATTGCTAGAATTTTGTTAAGGATTCTTGCATTTATGTTCATCAGTGATATTGGCCTGTAGTTTTCTTTTTTTGTGGCATCTTTGTCAGGTTTTGGTATTAGGGTGATGGTGGCCTCATAGAATGAGTTTGGAAGTTTACCTTCCTCTGCAATTTTCTGGAAGAGTTTGAGTAGGATTGGTGTTAGCTCTTCTCTAAATTTTTGGTAGAATTCAGCTGCAAAGCCATTTGGACCTGGGCTTTTGTTTGCTGGAAGATTTCTGATTACAGTTTCAATTTCTGTGCTTGTGATAGGTCTGTTAAGATTTTCTATTTCTTCCAGGTTCCGTTTTGGAAAGTTGTACTTTTCTAAGAATTTGTCCATTTCTTCCACGTTGTCCATTTTATTGGCATATAATTGCTGATAGTAGTCTCTTATGATCTTTTGTATTTCTGTATTGTCTGTTGTGATCTCTCCATTTTCATTTCTAATTTTATCGATTTGATTTTTCTCCCTTTGTTTTTTGATGAGTCTGGCTAACGGTTTGTCAATTTTATTTATCCTCTCAAAGAACCAGCTTTTGGCTTTGTTGATATATGGTCTCTTTTGTTTCTTTTGCATTTATTTCTGGCCTAATTTTTAAGATTTCTTTCCTTCTACTAACCCTGGGGTTCTTCATTTCTTCCTTTTCTAGTTGCTTTAGGTGTAGAGTTAGGTTATTTATTTGACTTTTTTCTTGTTTCTTGAAGTATGCCTGTATTGCTATGAACCTTCCCCTTAGCACTGCTTTTACAGTGTCCCACCGGTTTTAGGTTGTTGTGTCTTCATTTTCATTCATTTCTATGCATATATTGATTTCTTTTTTGATTTCTTCTGTGACTTGTTGGTTATTCAGCAGTGTGTTGTTCAGCCTCCATACGCTGGAATTTTTAATAGTTTTTATCCTGTAATTGAGATCTAATCTTACTGCATTGTGGTCAGAAAAGATGGTTGGAATGATTTCATTTTTTTTTTAATTTACCAAGGCTAGATTTATGGCCCAGATTGTCATCTGTTCTGGAGAAGGTTCCATGTGTGCTTGAGAAAAAGGTGAAATTCATTGTTTTGGGGTGAAATGTCCTATAGATATCAATTAGGTCTAACTGATCTATTGTAGGTGTTGCAAGAGGGCATCAGAGGGCAGACACACTGAAACCATACTCACAGAAAACTAGTCAATCTAATCACACTAGGACCACAGCCTTGTCTAACTCAATGAAACTAAGCCATGCCTGTGGGGCAACCCAAGATGGGTGGGTCAGGGTGGAGAGATCTGACAGAATGTGGTCCACTGGAGAAGGGAATGGCAAACCACTTCAGTATTCTTGCCTTGAGAACCCCATGAACAGTATGAAAAGGCAAAATGATAGGATACTGAAAGAGAAACTCCCCAGATCAGTAGGTGCCCAATATGCTACTGTAGATCAGTGGAGAAATAACTCCACAAAGAATGAAGGGATGGAGCCAAAGCAAAAACAATACCCAGCTGTGGATGTGACTGGTGATAGAAGCAAGGTCCGATGCTGTAAAGAGCAATATTGCATAGGAACCTGGAATGTCAGGTCCATGAATCAAGGCAAATTGGAAGTGGTCAAACAAGAGATGGCAAGAGTGAATGTCGACATTCTAGGAATCAGCAAACTGAAATGGACTGGAATGGGTGAATTTAACTCAGATGACCATTATATCTACTACTGTGGGCAGGAATCCCTCAGAAGAAATGGAGTAGCCATCATGGTTAACAAAAGAGTCCGAAATGAAGTACTTGGATGCAATCTCAAAAATGACAGAATGATCTCTGTTCATTTCCAAGGCAAACCATTCAATATCACAGTAATCCAAGTCTATGCCTCAACCAGTAATGCTGAAGAAGCTGAAGTTGAACAGTTCTATGAAGACCTACAAGACCTTTTAGAACTAACACCCAAAAAAGATGTCCTTTTCATTATAGGGGACTGGAATGCAAAAGTAGGAAGTCAAGAAACACCTGGAATAACAGGCAAATTTGGCCTTGGAATACGGGATGAAGCAGGGCAAAGACTAATAGAGTTTTGCCAAGAAAATGCACTGGTCATAGCAAACACCCTCTTCCAACAACACAAGAGAAGACTCTATACATGGACATCACCAGATGGTCAACACTGAAATCAGATTGATTATATTCTTGCAGCCAAAGATGGAGAAGCTCTATACAGTCAGCAAAAACAAGACCAGGAGCTGACTGTGGCTCAGACCATGAACTTCTTATTGCCAAATTCAGACTTAAATTGAAGAAAGTAGGGAAAACCACTAGACCATTCAGGTATGACCTAAATCAAATCCCTTATGATTATACAGTTGAAGTGAGAAATAGATTTAAGGGCCCACATCTGATAGAGTTCCTGATGAGCTATGGAATGAGGTTCATGACATTGTACAGGAGACAGGGATCAAGACCATCCCCATGGAATAGAAATGCAAAAAAGCAAAATGGCTGTCTGGGGAGGCCTTACAAATAGCTGTGAAAAGAAGAGAAGCAAAAAGCAAAGGAGAAAAGGAAAGATATAAGCATCTGAATGCAGAGTTCCAAAGAATAGCAAGGAGAGATAAGAAAGCCTTCCTCAGTGATCAATGCAAAGAAATAGAGGAAAACAACAGAATGGGAAAGATTAGAGATCTCTTCAAGAAAATCAGAGATACCAAAGGAACATTTCATGCAAAGATGGGCTCGATAAAGGACAGAAATGGTATGGACCTAACAGAAGCAGAAGATATTAAGAAGAGATGGCAAGAATACACAGAAGAACTGTACAAAAAAGATCTTCATGACCCAGATAATCATGATGGTGTGATCACTGACCTGGAGCCAGGCATCCTGAAATGTGAAGTCAAGTGGGCCTTAGAAAGCATCACTACGAACAAAGCTAGTGGAGGTGATAGAATTCCAGTTGAGCTATTCCAAATCCTGAAAGATGATGCTGTGAAAGTGCTGCACTCAATATGCCAGCAAATTTGGAAAACTCAGCAGTGGCCACAAGACTGGAAAAGGTAAGTTTTCATTCCAATCCCAAAGAAAGGCAATGCCAAAGAATGCTCAAACTACCATACAATTGCACTCATCTCACACGCTAGTAAAGTAATGCTTAAAATTCTCCAAGCCAGGCTTCAGCAATACATGAACCGTGAACTTCCTGATGTTCAAGCTGGTTTTAGAAAAGGCAGAGGAACCAGAGATCAAATTGCCAACATCCGCTGGATCATGGAAAAAGCAAGAGAGTTCCAGAAAAACATCTATTTCTGCTTTATTGACTATGCCAAAGCCTTTGACTGTGTGGATCACAATAAACTGTGGGAAATTCTGAAAGAGATGGGAATACCAGACCACCTGATCTGCCTCTTGAGAAATTTGTATGCAGGTCAGGAAGCAACAGTTAGAACTGGACATGGAACAACAGACTGGTTCCAAATAGGAAAAGGAGTTCATCAAGGCTGTATATTGTCACCTTGTTTATTTAACTTATATGCAGAGTACATCATGAGAAATGCTGGACTGGAAGAAATGCAAACTGGAATCAAGGTTGCCGGGAGAAATATCAATAACCTCAGATATGCAGATGACACCACCCTTATGGCAGAAAGTGAAGAGGAACTAAAAAGCCTCTTGATGAAGGTGAAAGTCGAGAGTGAAAAAGTTGGCTTAAAGCTCAACATTCAGAAAACGAAGATCATGGCATCCGGTCCCATCACTTCATGGGAAATAGATGGGGAAACAGTGGAAACAGTGTCAGACTTTTTTTTTCTGGGCTCCAAAATCACTGCAGATGGTGACTGCAGCCATGAAATTAAAAGACGCTTACTCCTTGGAAGGAAAGTTATGACCAACCTATTTAGGATATTCAAAAGCAGAGACATTACTTTGCCAACAAAGGTTCGTCTAGTCAAGGCTATGGTTTTTCCTGTGGTCATGTATGGATGTGAGAGTTGGACTGTGAAGAAGGCTGAGCGCTGAAGAATTGATGCTTTTGAACTGTGGTGTTGGAGAAGACTCTTGAGAGTCCCTTGGACTGCAAGGAGATCCAACCAGTCCATTCTGAAGGAGATCAGCCCTGGGATTTCTTTGGAAGGAAGGATGCTAAAGCTGAAACTCCAGTACTTTGGCCACCTCATGCGAAGAGATGACTCATTGGAAAAGACTCTGATTCTGGGAGCGATTGGGGGCAAGAGGAGAAGGGGACGACAGAGGATGAGATGGCTGAATGGCATCACTGACTAGATGGACATGAGTCTGGGTGAACTCCAGGAGTTGGTGATGGACAGGGAGGCCTGGCTTGCTGCGGTTCATGGGGTCGCAAAGAGTCGTACACGACTGAGAGACTGATCTGATCTGATCCCATCTATTGTATCATTTAAAGTTTGTGTTTCCTTGTTAATTTTCTGTTAGGTCATCTATCCATATATGTGTGTGGGGTATTAAAGTTTCCCACTATTATTGTGTTATTGTTAATGTCCCCTTTCATACTTGTTAGCATTTGTCTTACATACTGTTGCACTCCCGTGTTGGGTGCATATATATTTATAATTGTTATATCTTCTTCTTGGATTGATCCTTTGATCATTATGTAGTGACCGTCTTTGTCTCTTTTCACAGCCTTTGTTTTAAAGTCTATTTTGTCTGATATGAGTATTGCTACTCCTGCTTTCTTTTGGTCCCAATTTGCATGGAAAATCTTTTTCCAGCCCTTCATTTTCAGTCTGTATGTGTCCCCTGTTTTGAGGTGGGTCTCTTGTAGACAACATATATAAGGGTCTTGTTTTTGTATCCATTCAGCCAGTCTTTGTCTTTTAGTTGGGGCATTCAACCAACCCATTTACATTTAAGGTAATTATTGATAAGTTTGATCCTGTTGCCATTTACTTTATTGTTTTGGGTTCGAGTTTATACATCCTTTCTGTGTTTCCTGTCTAGAGAAGATCCTTTAGCATTTGTTGGAGAGCTGGTTTGGTGGTATTGAATTCTCTTAGCTTTTGCTTGTCTGTAAAGCTTTTGATTTCTCCTTCATATTGGAATGAGATCCTTTCTGGGTACAGTAATCTGGGCTATACGTTATTTCCTTTCATCACTTTAAGTATATCCTGCCATTCCCTCCTGGCTGAAGAGTTTCTATTGAAAGATCAGCTGTTATCCTTATGGGAATCCCCTTGTGTGTTATTTGTTGTTTTCCCCTTGCTGCTTTTAATATTTGTTCTTTGTGTTTGATCTTTGTTAATTTGATTAATATGTGTCTTGGATGTTTCCCCTTGGGTTTATCCTGTTTGGGACTCTCTGGGTTTCTTGGACTTGGGTGATTATTTCCTTCCCCATTTTAGGGAATTTTTCAACTATTATCTCCTCAAGTATTTTCTCATGGTCTTTCTTGTCTTCTTCTTCTGGGACTCCTATGATTCGAATGTTGGGATGTTTAACATTGCCCCAGAGGTCTCTGAGATTGTCCTCATTTCTTTTAATTCATTTTTCTTTTTTCCTCTCTGATTCATTTATTTCTACCATTCTATCTTCTACCTCACTAATCCTATCTTCTGCCTCCATTATTCTACTATTTGTTCCCTCCAGAGTGTTTTTTATCTCATTTATTGCATTATTCATTATACAATGACTCTTTTTTTATTTCTTCTAGGTCCTTGTTAAACTTTCCTTGCATCTTCTCAATCCTTGTCTCCAGGCTATTTATCTGTGATTCCATTTTTTTTTCAAGATTTTGGATCATTTTCACTATCATTATTCAGAATTCTTTATCAGGTAGATTCCCTATCTCTTCCTCTTTTGTTTGGTTTGGTGGGCATTTATCCTGTTCCTTTACCTGCTGGGGATTCCTCTGTCTCTTCATCTTGTTTATATTGCAGTGTTTGGGGTGGCCTTTCTGTATTCTGGCAGTTTGTGGAGTTCTCTTTATTGTAGAGTTTCCTCGCTGTGGGTGGGGGTTGTACGGGTGGCTTGTCAAGGTTTCCTGGTTAGGGAAGCTTGTGTCGGTGTTCTGGTGGGTGGAGCTGGATTTCTTCTCTCTGGAGTGCAATGAAGTGTCCAATAATGAGTTATGAGATGTAATGGGTTTGGAGTGACTTTGGGCAGCCTGTATATTGAAGCTCAGGGCTATGTTCCTGTGTTGCTGGAGAATTTGCGTGGTATGTCTTGCTCTGGAACTTGTTGGCCCTTGGGTGGTGTTTGGTTTCAGTGTAGGCATGGAGGCGTTTGATGAGTTCCTGTTGATTAATGTTCCCTGGAGTCAAGAGTTCTCTGGTGTTCTCAGGATTTGGACTTAAGCCTCCTGCTTCTGGTTTTCAATCTTATTTTTGCAGTAGCCTCAAGACTTCTCCAACTATACAGCACCATTGATAAAACATCTCCTTTCAAAGACAATGGGCTGCTTTTCTGGGTGCCTGCTGTCCTCTGCCAGCATTCAGATGTTGTTTTGTGGAATTTACTCAGCATTCAAATGTTCTTTTGATGAATTTGTGGGGGAGAAAGTGGTCTCCCCATCCTATTCCTCTGCCATCTTAGGACCGCCTCCCCTAAAGAGTTTGTTCTTGTCTTCCGTTTGTTTTGTGAGCCTCAGCTCAGCCTGGGTTTTAGCTTTCCTCATAAAATTCCCTCAAGTTGAGCCATTTTGCATTAAAAATCAAGGCTTTGTATTTTTCATCTTTTGTTCATAGTTTTTTACAAAAACTTAAGGTCCTCAGAGAGTTTTCTATATGATCACATTGATAAATTTGCTGGATAGAAACCAGGGTGTCCAGTTAAATTTGAATTTCAGATAAGCAGCAAATGATTTTCAGTATAAATATATCCTATGCAATATTTGGGATTTGCTTGTACTAAAAATCATTGTTTATCTTAAATATCAAACTTAACTGAGCATTCTGTAATTTATTTGCTAAATCTGACAAGTTTGCATGTTGATCTTTTCTGTTTGGTTTACTTCAGTTTTAAATAGTTTCAGCCTTACTTATTCACTTGAATTGCAATAATAGTAAAAATTTTAGCTTTGGAAAATTTCCATTTTTCTTGAGTTGGGTTTGTACTTTGCTTTATATCATTTAAGGTACCTTATTGAATTAGTCTTCTCAGGCTGCCATAACAAAAAAGCACAAACTCAGTGACTTAACAACATTTATTATTTCACAGTTCTGGAGGCTGGAAGTCCATGATCAAGCTGCCAGCAAATTCATTCCTGGTGAGATCTTACTCCCTGGCTTGGAGATGGCCATCTTCTTTCTATGGCCTTTACTTTGTGCTCTCAAAAAAATTATCCACTTTTTTTCTGGATTGTTTCTATTTTGCTTTTATAAATTCTCAGGTACATGTCTTCCCTCATGAACTCAAAATTAGCATAGTCACTTTCTGGTCACTTTCAGGTCACTTTCAGAACTCTGAAAGAAAGAGTATTAAAACAGGAGCAACTCACCAGGTAGTAGGCAAAGCACTTTATATGTTGTATTTAATCCCTACAAAATCCACAAAAGATAATGTATTAGAGTTCTTCAGAAAGAAAGGAACCAATAGAATGTAGATAGATAGATATTATGGGGGATTACCTCACAGAATTATGGAGGCAGAGAGGTCACACATCTGCAGTCAGCAAACTGCAAGCCCAGGTAAGTTGGTGGTGTAATTCCAGTCCAAACCCCAAAGCCTGAAAACCAGGACAGCCAATCCTGGAAGTCTTAGTCTGAGTCTGAAGGTCTGAGAACCAGGATTGCCATATCCAAGCACAAGAGAACATGGATTTACCAGCCCAACCAGAGTGGAAAGTCACCCATTCCTCTGCCTTTTTGTTCTGTTTGGGGCCACATCAATCTACTGATTCAAAGCAAATCCAAAGAAAATCTCTTCAGAGTACCTTCAAAGACACATCCAGAAGTAATGCTTTACCAGTTATCTGGGCATCCCTTCACTCAGTCAAATTGACACATAAAATTCACCAACACAGTGTCTTCACTTGAGTTCTCCTATACAAAGACTCTAATTTTGCCTTAGATGTAGATGCAGGAAGTTCATATAGGAAGTGATCCAGCATGCACTGGAAAAGTAATTCAAGGAAAGGAGAAAAGCTAGTGAAGGGTATGGAGTGAGTGGGGCCCCACTGTGGGCATCTGGGCTCAGTCCCAGTGGGGACTCTCTGAGGAACAGTGTGGAATTGTTCCCCTGGAAAGCCTTCAGGTTGGGGCATTTATCCTCTGCCTCCTACCTTCCTTCATTGCTTAAGGGCAGCCCTCAGGCACGAACTTTCCTTGAGGCCAAGATGCTCCAGTGGCTCCTGAGAAAGTCTTCAGTTACAGCCAGCCTCTGTCCATGCTGTCAGAGCCCTTCTTGAGAGCACTGTTTCCCTATCTAGGGTGCCTTCCTGGTGCTTTAGGTAGGAAGCATGCCATCTCCAGAAGCAAAAGTAGAATTGGGACAACAGGATATGAAAGTAGGGTGAAGCCTAACAGTCCCTGCTACAAGTTGTTGTTGTTCTCTTACTGAGTTGTGTCAACTCGTGATCCCATGGACAGCAGCATGCCAGGCTTACCTGTCCTTCACTATATCCGGTCAGTAATGCTATCCAACCAGTTCATTGTCTGCTGCCCCCTTCTCATTTTGCTTTCAATCTTTCCCAGCATCCGGGTCTTTTCCAATGAGTCAGCTCTTTGTATCGGGTGGCCAAAGCTTTGGAGCTTCAGCAACAGTCCTTTCAATGAATGTTCAGAGTTAATTTCTTTTAGGATTGACTAGTGTGATCTCCTTGCCCCCCAAGGGATTCTCAAGAGTCTTCTCCAATAAATGTCTCCACCAGGCTCTGGGTTTCCTCATGAAACTTACTCTCTAACAGTTTAGAAGTGTTGAATAATTAATCTTAGGTCACACAAGTAATGAGTGATAAAGCTGAAATTCCAACACAGGTCAGTCTGATTACACTTCAGCATTCAACCTTCCTTCTATTCACTTTTATCTGTTATTAGATTTTGGAGTTATAAGGACACCAGAGTTCACTAACTTGGCTATCTGACTTTATAAATAGGAATTGAGACCAAGAGAATGTATGTGCCTATATAGCAAGTTTACTTGACACATGTGAAAGCGAACAGGGATTAAAACTCAGATCTTCTGATCTCCATTCTAGTATCAAGTTTAAGTATAATCCTTTATTATATCCCCTAGAAACTCTTCTTATAATGTCCATTTTTTAACAGCTTTATTGAAGCTAAATTGTATACAATAGACTATACAAGTACAATTTGATATTTTCAACATACTTGTATACCCATGATCAATAAACAACAATCAACATACTGAACATATTATACACCCCCTTAAGTTTCCTCCTATTATCTCTTTCCTCCCAAATATCCCTAATTATCTTCAATTCCCAACAAATAGCAATATGCTTTCTGTCACTAGAGATTAACCTAAATAAATGAAATCATACAGTGTGATATTGTTTGGTCTTCTTCAATCAGTATAATTATTTTGATATTGAACAGATTATTCAACAAAAATGATATACAACATGAATAAAATGTTGTGTATCATTTTTGTTGAATAGTCTGTTCAATATTTTTGCCCATTTCTAAAACTGAGAACCAATTTCATAACTGACACAATCATTTTCCTGTTTGTTTTTTGTTGATTCTATTTCATTTCGTTGATCTTTACTCTTTTTCTAGATTCATTGGTAATAAATGTTTTTTTAATGATTCCATTTTATCTCCTTTGTTGGCATATTAGTTACACCTAGTTTCATTATTTTAACTAGCACTTTAGGGTTTATTATATATGTCATCTTCTTCTAAGTGATATTCTGCCACTCATGTAAAAAACTTAAAATAGCATTTTTCTATTCCTCTCCTCCTGACATTTATGTTACAAATATTATGCATTTTATTTTTATATTTATATTAAAACCCAACATTCAAATACCTTGTAAAGAGATTCAAATAAGTAAAAATCATGTATGTTTAACAAGTAGTCATCATTTATAGTGTTCTTTATTTCATTATGTAGGTTCATATTTCTATATAGCAACATTTCCTTCTACCTAAAAGACTTTTAAAGTATTTCTTATGATGTAGGTGTGCTGTTTATATGTTTCTGAAAATGTCATTTTACTTTTGCTTTTTGAAGATATTTTTGCTGGCTATAGAATTCTAGGTTGGCAGCTTTATCTTTCATGCATTAGAATTATTGCTTCAATATAAATGCATACTGTCTTCTCACTTCTGTTTAATGTGAAATATGCTTTCCTCCATATTTGTTCCTCTGTACAATTTTTGTTTTATTACTAGATTTGAGCAATTTTATTATGAAGTACCTTGCTGTACTTAACTTGGTGTTTCTTGTCTTTAGGATTCATGGAGCTTCGTGAACCTGTGGGTTTATGGGTTTTGTAAAATTTGGAAAACTTTCAACCATTATTTCTTCAAATATTTTTCTGTAGTCCCCACTCTCTTCTCTCCTTTTAAGATTCGAATGACATGAAGCTGCTTGAAGTTTTTCCACAACTCAATGATGCTCCACTCACTTTTAAAAATGTTCTTTTCCTGTTTTTATTACTATGTCATCAAATTTGCTAATCTTTTCTTCTCTGATGTCTGCCACAAATCCCACCCACTGCAGTTTTAAATTTTATACTTTATAATAGTCATCTTTAGAAGTTTGAGTTGGGTTGTTTTTTATCTTCTAGTCTCTATTTAACTTTTTAATCATATAGAATAAAAACTTAATAACTATTTTAATATTCCTATGCACTAATTATAAATATGTGTGTCAGTTCTGAGTTAGTTTTAATTGAGTGACTGATTTCCTCATTTTTCATAAATTATATTTTTCTGTTTCTTTGCATGCCTGGTAATTTTTCACTTGATTCCAGACAATAAATTTTGCCTTTTTGAGTGCTCAATATTTTGCATTCCTAAAATAGTCTTGAATTTTTTTCTGGATTGCAGCTAAATTGCTTGCCAACAGCTTCATACTGTCAGTTCTTGCAGTTAAGATTTTGTTAGGTGGGACTGAAATGGTGCTCAGTCTAGAGTTTATTATTCCTCACTACTGAGATAAGACCTTTCTTTGTACTCAACCCAATATTCTGTGAACCTTGAGGTTTTCCAGCCTGACTGGTGAGAACAATCTCTGTTTCCACCCCTGTGTGAGCAAGGCTCTGTTTCCTTTAATCCAACAGTTCTCAATTAGGGAAATGTTGCCTAACATGGGACATTTGCCTTGCAAGGTCTAGAGACATTTTTGGTTGTCACAAGAAACTGGAGGGGAGGTGGGTGCTATTAGACCTAGTGAGTAGAGGCCAAGGATGCTGCTAAACATTCTATAATACACAGGATGCATCCACAACAAAGACTTATTATGCAACCAAAAATGTCGATGGCACTGGAATTGAGAAACCATGCTCAAATCCTTTCAGGTGACTCACACCAGTCTCCTAGAATTCCTTCACATGCCTGTGTTAATCACTGTTCTCAAAGGGGACCCTCTGTAGACTCTGGCGTTCTCTGCAAAGCTCTCTCCTTTCCTATACACTATGTCTGGGCCTGCATGCTCAGTTGTGTCCAACTCTTTGTAATGCTATGGACTGTAGCCCACCAGACTCCTCTGTCCATAGGCTTTTCCAGGCAAGAATGCTGGAGTGGGTTACCATTTCCTCCTCCAAGGGATCTTCCTGACACAGGGATCTAACCCATGACTCCTGTGTCTCCTGCACTGCAGACGGATTCTTTACCACTGAGCATCAGGGAACTCTATACACTATAACTACCTTATTCTGCCAGGGTAACTTTAGTTTATAGGAGACTTGGTTTGCCTCTTCAGTGCAGGAATCCTTCTGGATCTGCCTGGGTTCCTTCTCCCTGGACCAAGGCTTAGAAACTTGCTCAAGGCAGTAAGATAGGGAGAACGTCAGTTCAGTTCAGTCACTCAGTCGAGTCCGACTCTTTGCGACCCCGTGAACCACAGCATGCCAGGCCTCCCCATCCATCACCAACTCCCGGAGTTTACCCAAACTCATGTCCATTGAGTCAGTGATGCCATCCAACCCTGTCATCCTCTGTCATCCCCTTCTCTTCCTGCCCTCAATCTTTCCCAGCATCAGGGTCTTTTCAAATGGGGAGAACTTAGGCTCACTTTATTGCTTTCTCATCTGTCAGGATTGCTGTCCTTTGTCACCTGATGGCCAGTGTCTCACAAATTGTTGTTTCATATACTTTGTTCATTTTTGTTGTCATTTCTGGTAGGAAAGTAAATCCCTATTACTCCTTCTTGGCCATAAACTCAAATGTAAACTTAAATGTAGTTCACCTTGCCTTCCCTTACCTGTTGGTTTACCCGTATGCTGTAAAGGATTGGTAACTGTGGAAGTACCTTGTGATCTGCCTATATGTGTGCCCAAGAGCACCTGTGTGTGCACCATACACTGATACACAGACCCTGCACTAATAAGCTATGAGCTCACCTTCCTCTGCAGTGTTCTTTCTGCTTCTAGATTCTTTGACGGGTCCTGAATTTTTAAAGTAGTTTACCCAACTAGTACTTTCAAAAAGCAAAATGCCCTTGGCCTAAGAATTCATATTCCAGTTGTAAGTTTTATTTGATGGTAAATGGCTGAAATAGATGCCCTGGAGAGAACTGGTCTTTTTCGCAGCACTGGCCTTAGGCAAAATTGTTAAGTAGGTGAAGTATATCTTCAGGGAGCTCCCAAATTCTCCTGCTTACCCTCCCCTATTTCAGAGCCTTTGAGTTCTCTCCTCTAATGCCAGAGCATGTGCTGATTTCAATTTTTTTAAACATTTGGTTGTCAGGGATTGATAACTTACATTTTCACTCTTCTATAGATATTTGCATTTCATAGACAGCAAAGCTTTAAGGCAGCTAGCTAAAATTGATTATAACTCCTTTGATTGGAAACAGCTGCTTATAGATAACACTATGTTGAGAAGGCGACTCAGCAGAAAAGAACAAAGATTGATTAGTGATGTCTGCACATACAAACATAGGAGGCAAGAAATTTCCTTCCCTAATGTAGAAGTGTTCATTCTACTGGAAAATTTCCAAGCACTAGAAATCGAGTATAAAAAAGACTTCAGGGAACAATGGAAACTCATTAATGACCTTGCAATCAGTCTAAATAGGGCTGTTGTATGGCATCACATAAAAAGTCGAGGTTGCTTTTTCTAAGTGTAACAAGAATCTAGTGAAATATCATAAATAGAATATAATGCCATGGAGATCTTTTATACTGATCCTTCAGATCTTAGAGACTATTCCTTTTTGTTCCCACTTTACCTTTTAACCATCTTCTTTAGGGTTCATAGAGTAACCCATGCACAGTAAGCACTTCCAGAACTAGTAAAGTATTTCTCATATATTACTGCCTTAATGAACTGAAAGATTCTCTAAAGTCCCAGATGTTTCACTTATTTATTTCTAAGCTATTTGGTGCCGTATAAAATAGCAAACACCTTCTAAAGTAGAGAGGAATTCACTTATTTCTGTTTATCTTTCCATAACATGAAAAAATGAGGTACATACTGTCGTCAATGATACAAAGTTATGGAAAAAATAAATATACTAGATTAATCTTTTTCAAAGTTTCTTGTAAAGGTAAAGCTTGGAAAGGAAATTGGCAGAGTGCTTACTATTACATACCAGGCACTGTACCCCATTCTTACATATGTTGTCTCATTAATTCTGATGGCTCAGTGGGAAAGAATCCGTCTGCCAATGCAGGAGACAGAGGTTCAATCCCTAGTTCAGGAAGACCCCCTGGAGAAGGAAATGGCAACCCACTCCAGTGTTCTTGCCTGGAGAATCCCATGAACAGAGGGACCTGGCAGGCTATATAGTCTATGGGGTTGCAAAAGAGTCGGACACGACTTAGTGACTAAACAACAACGGGAAAGAATCACAGTATCATCCCACCACTACATGCCATCTGAATGTCTCAACAGCCCACTGACGTAGAAGTGTGTGAATAAGACCACGATGATATTAATACCTATATGGTATTGGTTCAGAGGCTCCATCTGCAATTTGAGGTCCTCAGTGCTCTTTTAAACTGGCCTTTGGGGGTTTCTGGAGGCATCTCTTCACCATGGTCATGATTAGGCACCTCATGTACTCTTGTTTCAGCATCCAGAGAGGTACCCTCTGCCAGCCAGCCCCCCAGGGGTGGCCTTGTGCCACTGCTCTGCTATCATGGCCTTTCTTGGGAATGTGGTTTCTCTGCCTAAAATGCCTTTTCTGGTGCTCTCACATCACATACCCCCAGTCACTAAATGATATCAGGCTTCCTTCAGTCTCACTCTGCTGAAGACCCATTGCACCCTTGCAGGAATTGAAAGAATATTTTTCTCCTCAACTTCCAATAGGCATTTTGTGCTTCACTCTCTGAACTACATAGCTTGTTCTCCAAGTGTAAAAAAAAAAAAAAAAAATCCCTTTTGAAAACAACTCCCTCAGCTTCTGCCTACAGTTGCTCAGGGGCCCCTGTCACTCTTTCTTTAAATCCTGTCACTCAAGGCAATTCAAAGTTCACTGGGTTAGGCTTCATGGCATCTTATGCAATACATACCTCAGCAAGATCTGAGCTGTTAGGAGTTGAGGCTCGAAAGAAGCTTCCATCAAGACTGCGACTGTTGCTCTTTTAGAGGTTGCAACCTTCCCATTTGTCAGTTGGGTTATCTCCTGCGAATATAGCACTGGAGTTGTGGCATTGTCCTTCACTGAGATGGTTGTTGTTGTTGTTTAGTTGCTAAGTCATGTCCAACTCTTTGCGACCCCATGGACTGCGGCACACCAGGCTTCCCTGTCCTTCACTATCTATCGGAATTTGCTCAAACTCACATCCATTGAGTTGATGATGCCATCCAATCATCTCATCCTCTGTCACCCTCTTTTCCTCCTGCACTCAATTGATCACGCTTCTGGAAGCTCTATACACTGCCAGCAAGGTGGGCTTTCATGATCTCCTTTCTGCAAAGCCAATGCTCTGCAAAGCCAATGCCCAATAGGCTCACCACACCTATAGAACTCTCTTCCTGGGACACAGATTTCTTCTCACCCAACTGTCATGAATCCGTTTTCATGGACATGTTCACACTGGATTTCAGCAGCCAGTGAGCTTGACTTTTGCATACAACACATAGAGAGAGAAGAAAGCTGAGAGAGAATGTTTTATATCCCAAAACAAAAAAATTCTGATTCAATAGAGTTGGAAAAAATCCACACATCCATTGCATGATTTTCTAAAACTTCATAGTGGGTATGTCAAGAGTTTGATAATTTTTAAGATATCTTGGTGGAACTCTTTGAATATATTCTTCAAGGTAATAATTAATTCCCTACAGAGAACACTCGTTTAAAAAAAGTCATGTTACCGAAGAGGAAAGAAAATACTAAAAAGCCAGGAGATCACCACATAAGCTAGCTGACAGTCAAATCTTTTGGAAGTTTATACAAGAAAATGAGGGCTTTGTGTGTAGGTCACTGATTAAGATTTTGATCTGCTAGATATGAGTCAGATAGCCATGTATTATTACTCACTTGAAGTCCCACTGAAATATGTCTCAGGCGATTATCATGCAGTGCTTATATTAGAAAGAGATCTGTTCCCCTCACCTGTAGAGAAACATTCTTACACAAACAGGAGTACAAAAAGGCCATCAAGGTTGTCAAGTGTAACATGAGGAACCATCAGAATCTCTGGGAACATCAGATTCTTCTCCTTCCTCCTCTCTACCTCCTCACACTCTTCATACTCGTGGCTTGAAAAAATACGAAATCCTGATGCTCCTGCTAATAGGCTTATAAAGAACCACCACAAGTGTGGTTCTCAGGGAGCAGTTTGTGGGAGACTAACAGATACGCTTTCTCTTCTCTGCCCAGATGATATTCCTTCCTGCATTCTCAGAGTAAGAGAGATGTGCTTTTTCCCTCTGCAGTTTCACTTTACAGAGAAATAAAAAGAGCCAATTTTGTCTTGGCTCTTAAAGAGTGAATGGCCCTTTAATTTTGAAGTTGGTGACTTTTTTCCTTTGGCGCTACCAGCCATTATTGGAACAGGGTAAGTTCTTTTCATTTTTCACTCTTCCTACTTTAGAAGTCAGGGACTTCCTCAATCACTAATATAACCAACTCTGTCTTCTCTTTGAGCTTCATTCCTAGCTCTGTTGAAACTTCAGGATTTATACCGATATTACAGACAGAGAGGATAACTGTGTGAAGGATTAAGGATATGCCTTCCTTCTTGAAAGGATGGAAGGAAGTGTGTGTGGGTGAGTATATGGATAAGTTTGAACCCCAGAGCAAAGATAGGTTCTCAACTGCTACAGTTTGTGCCAATGAAGATTTTCTAAATATAATTCTTGTCTTGTCTTTAATATCGTGGTTTCTGCTTTTATCTTGTAGTGATTAATTGGATTTATTGCCCCTTTATTTTGACCATATATCATTTCAAATCCATGAGGTGGAGGTAAGGCAAGTGGCTCAGATGGTAAAGAATCTGCCTACAATGCAGGAGATGTGAGTTTGATCCCTGGGCCAAGAAGATCCCCTGGAAAAGGGAATGGCAACCCACTCCAGTATTCTTGCCTTGAGAATTCCGTGGACAGAGGAGCCTGGCGGGCTACAGTCCATGGGATCACAAAGAGTTGGAAATGACTGGGCGACTGACACTTTCACTTTTCATAAAAGAATTAATTTAGAGAAGTGGGAATTGGGCAGCAGGAAGTGGAAAGAGCTTAGATTTCCAGCCCATGTCCTTCTCCCCATCTTGGATGTAACATGGTTGCAGGTACTGCAGTCACCAGTTCCTCCTGCCAGGGCTCCTGCCTACCCCTCCAAGTTCTTACTCCATGGGTTATAACCTTCAGCTATCAATTCCTTGAAAACACCATATCAAATAAGATAACTAATTCTAGATGGTGATGACCCTAACTCAATGGTTTAAACAATAATAATATTTACCATCTCTCGTGGGTCTTCCCAAGTGGTGCTAGTGGTAAAGAATCCATCTGCAATGCAGGAGATGTGGGTTTGATCCCTGGGTTTGGGAAGCTTCCCTGGAGGAGGGCATTCTTGCCACTCCAGTATTCTTGCCTGGAGAATCCCATGGACAGAGGAGTCTGGTGGGCTACCATCCACCGAGAAGCACATAGTTGAACAAAACTGAAGCGACTTAGCGTGGCACCATCTCTTGTAATAAGTCTGGCCAGAAAGGGTCTCCATGGTTGGCATAATTGGAAGCTCAACAAATTCAGTGATACAGGTTCTTCTCTCTGATAAAGTTCTTCCCTATCATATCGTCAGCTTTGACTTAACTTAAAACTAATTTCCCACATTGTGATCAAATAGTTGTAGCAGCCTGGAGACAGGAAAAGGACCAAAGTCTTCTGATGCTTTCTTAAGAGTGAGGCAAGCTCTCCCTGGGGTTCCCAGGAAATCTCACCTTCCATCTCATGGGTGAGACTTGGGTCATGGCCCACCCTCAAACTGAAATTACCTTGAGATCCTGGAACTATGCACAATTCATGCCAAGCTGAGGACTGAGTCACCAATGCTGAAAGGTGGCAGCTCAAAACTGTCAGGTTTCCACTAACAAGGCTGATGTGAGAAATGGACACAGAAAAGACAACAAAGTACATCTGCTATGCATGAACATTAGGAAAGAAATCAAGCCAAACAAAATCTAAGTAAAATTCTCCCATCTATCACCAGTGGTTCCTTTCCCCAAAGGTAGCCAACTTAGCAGTTTCTGGCTTATCTATCTTTCATTAAAAATCTTAATTTATATAATGTGCTCAGTCTCTCAGTTGTGTTTGACTCCTTGCAACCCCATTGACTGTAGCCAGCCAGACTCCTCTGTCCATGGAATTTCCCAGACAAGAATATTGTAGTGGGTTGCCATTTCCTTTTCCAAGAGATCTTTCCAACCCAGGGATCAAACACACCTCTCTTGTGTCTCCTGCATTGGCAGGCAGATTCTTTACCATTAGCACCACCTGGGAAACCCCAATTTATATAATAAAATTGTTTGTATAATAAGGAAAATCTTTATAATCCCCATATATATGTAACTCCCATTAAGTATGTACATAAGTGAAATCCTACTACACAGGTTTAAATATCTCTAAGATCTTTCATATTAGTCCACACAGATTTACAATACATTATTAATGTGTTGTAATATTTCATCATATGATTTAATCCTGATTTACTTAGCAAATCCCCTGTAATGGATACTTAGATCATTTCCAGGTTTTGTTGCTAAAACTTTTAATATTAAAGAAGATGCTTTATTGGGCCTAGATAGACAATTAACTAGTTTTATTTTGAGAATATAATCACCATGTGAATTTCTTATGGTGGAACTGCTTGGTCATTTAAATTTTTAATCTACATTTCTAAATTGCTCTTCAAAAAGGAGGGATCAGTTTATACTCCAACTGTACAGGAAGGTGTTTATTTGCCAGTCTCATCAACCCTGGATATGATCATATTGTTTAGTTTTTCTCAATATTTTAGATGAAAATTGTACCTTCCTAGAACTGCGCTCATTTGAAGTAGTTTCATGTCTGCTCCCCTCACTTCTCTCTACTGGCTGATAGTTTTCCTTTGCTCCTGTAACTGGGTATGCAGATTTAATGTTGTCTGTGTGCAGTTAGTTGCATGACCGGCCCCTGCTTAGAGCTCCAGGGTCATTCCATTTGCTTTCTCACAAGTTCTCCACATTCCAGCCCACGGGCCTCCTCTATGTGAGTTGGAGGACATGATCCTTTTACCCTTTGAGGTCTTGGCTCATGGTGATTTCTTTGCCTGGAACACTAACCTCTCCTCCTGACCCCACTCACACCTCTTCAGTCCTAGCTGTCTATATCTGTGCCACATGCTCACTCCTGTCTGATTCTTTGCGACCTCATCAACTGTAGCCTGTCAGGCTTCTCTGTCCATGGGATTCTCCAAGGCAAGAATATTGGAGTGGGTTGCCATTTTGCTGCCTACTTTCAACTCATTCTTAAAATTTCACCCCTGATGCCACTTCTTCAGGGAGGGCTTATCCAGATACCTAGTCTAATTAGGTTCTCCTTGTTATATGTTCTCTTTGTACTTAATAGTGCATAGTTGTTGGCCTAAATAACTATACAGTATAATGTTTATGCATTGGAGAAGGAAATGGCAACCCACTCCCGTGTTCTTGCCTGGAGAATCCCAGGGACAGGGGAGCCTGGCGGGCTGCCGTCTGTGGGGTCACACAGAGTCGGACGTGCCTGAAGCGACTTAGCAGCAGCAGCCTAACGTTTATGCAGTTATCTTTTGAAATATCTGTCTCCCTCACTAGAACACAATCTCCAAGAAGCACATCTGTCCTGTGGGGTTGCTGCATTCTCCGTGCCCAGCACAGTACCAGGCATACACACATCCTGAAACTTGGACCATCAAGTGAGAACAATGGGGGGATGAGGAATGAAGGAAGCTCAAAAGACTTGGGGAAAAGTCTGCTAGAATCTATATGCAAGTGCTAAGGAAATGTTTCCATCAGAAACTACTCTTAAAGCTTTCTGTGAGCTAGATCTTTATTGAGTGCCTTTGGGTCTATAGTGACTCTGGATGAGGAACACTGTGAGCTGCTTGGTCATGTCTGACTCTATGGGACCCCACAGACTGTAGCCTGCTAGGGTCCCCTGTCCATGGGATTTCCCAGGCAGGAGTACTAGAGTGGCTAGCCATTCCCTTCTCCAGGGGTTCTTCCCAATCCAGGGATCGAGCCCAGGTCTCCTGCATGGCAGGCAGATTCTTTACCATCTGAGCCAGCAGGGATGAGGAATAGTCTGAGCACAGAAGAACTATCCGGTGCTAGGAGACTACAGCACAAAGTAGGTGTTAATTGTTGTTTACCAGCAAGTTGAAAAGAGGTGTCATTTTATTGTATAATTCAAATTAGCTTCCAGAGTTTCAACTCCATTCTGCAGGAGGAAGCAGAAGCTTATTTTTGCCCAACTTGGGTTCTCACCTCCTTTCAAGAGTTTGCTGAGCTCCAAGTGGGCTTCCCTTGTAGCTCAGTTGATAAAGAATCTGCCTGCAATGCAGGAGACCTGGGTTTGATTCTTGGGTCGGGAAGATCCCCTGGAGAAGGAACTGGCGACCCACTCCAGTATTCTTGCCTGGAGAATCCCCATGGACAGAGGAGCCTGGCAGGCTACAGTCCATAGGGTCGCAAGAGTTGGACACGGCTTAGCAATTAAACCACCAACGGGCTTATGGGGATGGACTCATGGGGTTCTTGAGAGATCTGCCCCCGTCTCATTTGTCTATGAGCACCACAGTGATCATCGCTGTCACATCCCTCTACCACTGGCAGCCCCTCTCTGGCCGGGCAGCTTCTACCAAGAATTTCTTGCTTAATGGCAGAGCGCAGGAATGCCCTCAGCGCTCTTTATGGCCCCAACCAACCTAGAGCTGGCAGGCAGCCGCTCCCTCTCTGGGGTCTTGCAGTGTCCAATGGGGGGGTACGGTCTGCCAGGAATGAGGGTGTGGAGTTTCTCTGCCCTCCTGGTACCCACACTTGCCAAGCCCCTCTCTCTGACATCCATCGAGCTCTCTGTTCCCCTCCAGCTTTCCTCCTTTCCCTAGACTGAGGAAGTCTTTTTATCAACCCAAACAAAAATACCTGTTTTTCTGAATCTGATGCTTTACCTCTGTCTGGATCTTCTAAATTCTCCAAGAGTTTTGGCTTTTTAAATTAAAAAAAAAAAAAAAGCCAGAGACTCGTTGTCTTCTTTCTGCTTTATACCCTGTCATCCCCTTCCTCTGAGGCCATGAACTCAGGCCAATAACCTGCTGGACAATGGTGTGAGGGCAGTCTGGGGAGGGAAAGGGGGAGCCTGGAGGAAAAAGGAAATAAAACAAAACACTGGCTACTCTTTCAAAAATATTATCCTGTCATGCATTTCCAGGAGGGGGCAATGAACACACTAAATGCAGCAGAGAGGCTGAGAAGAGCGTACTTAAAGATCTCTAGGCTTCTTTCCTTTAGTGAATGACAGCAATAACAAAAAACACCTTTTATGGTGGATGGATAAATGTGGAAGCCAGACTGATGGAGATTAAAGGGGTCAAAGAGATTCTTCTTTCACATACCCTAACTCTCCTTTGTAATCTATTTCATTTGGTTTCATCTCCATGAAGATGAAAAAGGCCGTGCAAAGCAATGTTTCTTTGCTTGTTTCTGCCCATTTTCTGTAGAATAAAAGATAACAACATTCAAACAATATGGAGGCCAAAAAAGAGGATAAAAATCCTGCATGGAAAAGAGTACACAAATCCTGCATGGAAAAGAGTACAAATTATTCAGAGTGGTGGCTCAGTGGTAAAGAAGCTACCTGCCAATGCAAAAGACCAGGGTTCGATCCCTGGGTCAGGAAGATTCCCTGGAGAAGAAAATGGCAAGCCACTCCAGTTTCCTTGCCTGGAAAAGCCCATCAGGAGAGAAGCCTGGTGGGCTACAGTCCACAAGGTCACAAAGAGTTAGATATGACCAAGCAACTGAAGAACAGCAATTGTTCAGTACATTCACATATAAAAATATATTTAGCAATTAAAAAAATACAGTTAATTGATCCAGTGAGAACTATGGTTCTTCTGAAGTCATTAAAAATGCATCACATAAATGAGCCTTTAATCAGATTTTTTTAAAAGGCATCTTTCACCACATAGCCCAAGAAATCACTGAAAGTTTTTGTTTCTAAAGTACATACCAAGCATGTGTAGCATTTTAATTTGAATTTAGCAAACATTTATTAAGCTTCTACTATATACTGTGTGTAATATTTTCACATGGTTGTCTCATTTAACCTCAACCATAATCCAGTAAAGATGGCTGAGGCTTAGAGAGTTTAAGGAATTTGCCCAAGTCACGTAGATAAAAAGCAGTGAACCACTATTCAACGCTGGGTTTTCTATCTCCAATTCCAGAGTACATTCTACCATATCATTCATACAATATCAGTAATGTAGTGGTCTGTGAAAGCAGGATTTCAGGTGAGTCTATTTTTTAAAAAAATCAAAAGTAAGAAAAGAATAGGCGATGACTGCTTGATAAAGACCTTTGAGAGTTCAAGGAGAAAGAGAATTTGAGCATAGCTTCAGAGTGAAGGGACTTGAGGAGGTCTTTATGAAAGGCAGTGGTTCTCACATTACCTACCACAACCACCTGGAGGGCTGGTAATAAATAGAACTGTAGGACTCCACCCATGAATTCTGAGCAAAGATCCAGAGGTGAGATCAAGAATTTGCATCTCTAAGCAGTTCCCAGATGATGCAATGCTTCTGGTTAAGAGACTAGAGAAACACTGTTTTGAAAAATGGAACATTTGCCTGTTTGAAAAGAAGAATGAAGCAGTGAGTCAATATAGAGAAATGGACTATAGATGCTGAGGAGTGTCCTAGAGAGCAGAGGTGGTGGGAGTGACAGAACAGTTTCAGTTGATGACACCAGCTTAAAAATGAGGACTAAGACCCATTCATCTGAGAAAGAAGAGAAAAGCAAAGATGAATGTTGAGTCAGAAGAAGGGTTGGAGAGGAGAGGGGATGTAGATGCTCACTCAAGTTGTATTGTAGGTTCATTGGTTGTTTTGAGTGTTGATATAAGGAAGGGTAGGACTTCCCAGGGGCACTAGTGGTAAAGAACCTGCCTGTCAATGCAGGGGACCCAATCCCTGGGTCTGGAAGATCCCCTGGGGGAGGGCATGGCAATCCACTCCCACTCCCCACTTGCCTGGAGAACCCCATGGACAGAGGAGCCTGGCGGGCTACAGTCCATAGGGTTGCACAGAGTCAGACACAACTGAAGTGACTTAGCACATAGCAGTAAAGGTAAAATTGTCTCCCTAGGTGGGCAGAATTCCTCCACAGAGTGGGAAGGGCTCAGAAATCAAAAGAGTGTGTGTGTGCTGGGAATCTGCAGGGGTTGAAGTTTAAGGAAACATCCCAGGTGCCTGCTCTCCTTCCTGAGCTTGCACGGACCTGGCTGCATCCCGAGAGAATAGGGTGCATTATTTACTACACTTATTTTACCATAGGGTGTGAATGGTTCATTCTGTGAATCAACGTGACTGCCTAAGAGGTGACTGATAAAAACAATTTGTCTGTGATGGTGTTTCTGGAAGACAGCAGCATTTGATTCAGCAGACTGAGTAAGGAGAAGCGCCCTCAGTAATGTGGGTGGGCATCATCCAATCCATCGAGGGCCCAAATGGAACAAAAAAGCAAAGGAAGAAAAAATTCTCTCTCGCTTCTTGAGCTGGAGTGTCTGCCTTTTCCTGCCCTCTGTAATTGGAGCTTCTGGTTCTCTGGAATTTGAACAAGGACTGAATTATATCATGGGCTTTCCTGGTTCTCCAGCCTGCAGATGCCAGATCGTGGTACTTCTTGTTCTCCATATGTGCCTCAGCCAGTTCCTATAATTAAAATATCCCACTGGGTCTGTGTGTCTGGAGAACCCTGACTAATATATAGAAATCATCTTTACTGACACTGATTTCAGGTATATGTTCAGCCATTTCTTTTTCACTCACCCATTAAAAATGAGATCAGGGAACATCACTTACAAATGAGATTCACTCACTTTAAACAGTAGACATAGGAACAAGGGAACGTCTAAACCAATGCTTTTTATCATCACTTACACATGTGCCTCTGCAAACACAAGACCCAGGCTCACAGCCCAGTCTGACATAGAAGCTGGGTGTGCAGTGATCATCAACGTGTGAGAAGTCAGGCTTCCCAGGGTGGGAAGATGAGGGGTGGAGGAGTGATGTTGGTTAAGCAGCTTCATCTCTATGACAATGCACTTACCTCTGGAAATTTCCTGTAGTCCTCCGTCACCCACTGTTTGGACCTATTAGAGAGATGCTTCCGCATGGGTGCTCAATCAACATTGGTGAGTGTTATCATTCTACTAGTATTTGGTGAGCAACTGCTCAGTTTCAGGAAAAGTTATAAGCACTGGGAGAAAGTAGAAGTAAAGTATTGTCCCTGTTTTGGAACAGCCCAATGTCATGGAGGGGACAATACATAAAAGAAATATGTGTAAAACAACACGTGCCTGGCAGGGGAAGGTGACATTTGATTTTGAGGGAGACTTGAAGAAAGATTAGAAGTTCTGCAGATACTTTTAGGAAGAAAGAACAGCCTTAGCCATGGGCAAAGAGTTAATGGAATGTTTGAGGATCAGACACTTATATTTCTTGGGGGAGATGGAAAAATAAACCTTTCTTGACCATCTTTGATTCATCTAGAATGGTACTGGAAGTCTTGTGTATGTGACCTCACTTATTAAGCATAACAAACTCGTGAATCCATCTTAAAGAAGTGGAGATTCTGTGTTTAGTCACTCAGTCGTGTCTGATGCTGTGAGCCCATGGATTGTAGCCCACTAGGCTCCTCTGTTTATGGAATTCTTCAGGTGAGAACACTGGAGTGGGTTGCTATGCCCTCCTCCAGGGGATCTTTCCCACCTTGAGATTGAACCTGGGTCTCCTGTATTGTGAGTGGACACTTTACTGCCTGAGTCACCAAGAAAGCCCAGAGATTCTAAGATGTTCCAAATATATAGGAAGTCAGAGGAGCCCAGACCTGGAACAGAAGCCTCTAACAGCTTCTCTGGAAGAAAAGCTAAGAAATATACCCAAGTGTCTTATCATTCTGTGCTTTCATTTCTTGATCTGACAATTGAGAAACTAAAATTTGCCTTGAAGTGTTGTTGTGACTTTGGCTCCCTCATAAAGTATCTCGTCCCTTCTCCGGCACCCTGTTTGTGCTCAGGGAATAGGAGCTATGTCTTCTCCTCCTTCTCCTACCTCCTCCTCTCCCACTTCCTCTCCTTCTGCCTCCTCCTCCTCCTTTCTCTCCTCCTCATCCTGTTCCTCCTCCTTCTTCTCCTTTTCCCTCTTCTTCCTCCTCTCCTTCTCCCTCTTCTTCTGTTGCTGTAAACTTGCCAAGGTGATGCAGTAAGATGAGAGCTGTGATTCACACCAAAGTTCCTTTAGACTCTAGATATCCTGCCTGCCCAAAGCCCGTGTTTGTTCCTGCTCTGCTCTTTAGCTGTCTGTTTAAAGAATAAATGAGTATAACACTTGTTACCGACCTCACCCCCTGGTGGGAGGCAGCATGATTTACTAGAAAGGGAATGAGTTTGGGAATGTGACAAATCTAGAGTTGAGTCACCATTTCATCACTCACAAGTTGTGAAGCTGTGTGACTTTGGGCAAATGTTGACCAACCACCGCCCACTCCCCCCATCTTTTTGCTTATCTGCAGAATGGCAGGTAGCCCGGCAGCAACTGAGGTCATACCCATGCAGAATCTGGCTCAGCAAATGAAAGATTCCTCTTGTCTGTAGATTTACTGATCCTTAGGTAATAGAAATTGAAGAGGATTCTTCACAGCACTATTTTGTCTACTGGACAATTAGTGTGTGCTTATATCATCAGTCCCATGAAAGCTGGGGTAGTATGGAAAGCTTTTGCCCAATAAGAAGCAGCAAAGGGTATCCAATTATATTTCTCTGAATGTGCCCAAATGCTTCAAGGAAATGTCCTGACAGGCCATGTACTTCAAGGCTTAAGATCATTTGAAATTCTTTAAACTTTCCTCCTTTTCAAGTGAAAATTATCATATATTTATCAACTTATATCTTCTGATAAGTTATGTTCAAATACCAAAACTGAGTTTTGTTTTTTATTCTTAGATAATAAACTATAGAATAAAAACATAAAGATATATTTAGTAATAGGAAATATACATAATAACATGATGGAGGATATGTTTCTTTTACTGGGAAAGATATTTCAGAAATAGGAAAAAAAATACCATGCAAATCTCAGAAATATTGTTTATGGGGTAAATTAGTCCTCGACTCAGGTATGATTTGTTGACTGAATGAAGTAACTGTGACAAGTGTATATTAACTTGCATGCTTAATTTTTAAAAAAAAACAACAAAGAAACCAGGGAGCTAAGATGATTTAAATCCCTCTAAGTAATGAAAAAAAAAAAAAAAGCTTTTATTCTTCTTGTGTTCTCTCTTATTATACAAATGCTCCAAATAATTTCCTGGATAATGTTCATCTGAGCATCTGTCTACATAATAATTTTAATAAATTTCTAAAGACCGAGCCCCAAGCCAATGGAAGACAGGTTGTAATGCCGGGCCCACACTGACAGCTCATCAGAACAGGCCAACCTCCGTTTTCTGCTTGGATGTCATCGTTCTGTGACTATGAAAGCATAAAACTGGAGACTGTTCCAGCAGGTCATTGTCGCTACAACTTGCTCAAACAGAAATAAAACAGCTTTTCATGCTTATTGATCTTGGACTTTTTGCCATTTTTATGCTCTGTTGACCTGAAGCTCGGTAAGGATGTATTTTGTAAAAAGAGCTGAAAGTTTTCTTTCTCAGTAGATGAGATATTTCACATTTTGGCTGCAGGTGAAAAAAGCAACTTCATTTTTTTTTCCAGATGCATTCTCTGTGACTTTAAAAGAATAGTTGATCTTTAAGTAACACATGTGATATTAGTTTTTCCATTTTACAATAATCACATTATTGCAGACATTTTAATAGCTGTAGAGGTTGCTATGTTTTAACATGATTCATGGTCCCTGACAGCACTGTGTCTGAAAATCCCCCAGGAATGCAAAATACAAAACTCCACACACGTTCAAATTTTACTGCCTGCAGCTAAAAGAAGGGAAAGAACTTAAAACTGTTGAAACCCTTCAACTTTAAAAGCATTAATAGACGGTCCCAGGGGATTAAATCTAAATCTTAATGTGTAAAAATCAAGTTAATAACCAGAGAGATTAATATGGCTGCATTTGATTATTGTGATAATGCAAACAATTAGTACTGCTAAAGTGAGATGTATTAGTCTCCTCCAGCCCCTCACTTCAGCAAGGCACTAGAAACAAATGGAAATAAAACATTTGACTTGAAGGTCTTCTGTTGGGTTTTCGTGGAGCTTTTTTTTTTCTCCTTTGTCTTCCCTTTACTGTAGCAGACTCATTTTTGAAATTTATTTCAGATTAGAATCATCTAATCTTTTCATTTTGAAATTATATTTTCTATCAACAATTGGCAATGATCAAACATCATTGATTTTACACTGTCAGAAAATTATTCACGTGCACTTCTTAAATATCAATTACTTTATAAATCTTCAAGATAAATGAAAACAGAAGGCTGTTTTCTGAGGGGAGGGGTGGTTTGAGGAGGAAGGGATATGAATAAGGGAAAGGTACCATATGAGGGATATATCATTCAGTTTTCAATTCTTACGGTTTTTCAGGAGGTGATAACTGGCACCTTTATAATTGTTTCAGCTCCACGTGGCGTTTTTCTTCACGGCAGTTTCCTGAGAAAGCGGGAGATACCAAGCATACTTGCCTGAGAGTAGACTGTGCCCTCTTTTCAGACAGGTTCCTACCCTTTCCTTCATCTCCTACCAGCCAGAAAAATGGGTTGCAGGTTGGTGGACAGTGGGAAAGAAATCTCTGTAAACAAAGGAGTCAGCTTAAAAGGAGTAAGTCTGGCCCTGTGAATAAATGGATAAGATGGTGTGACAACAATTAACAGATGCTAGACAGATATTGGCCCTTCAACTGAAATTGAAGGAAAGAAATACAAGCCTTATTTTGAAACGCCAGATATAAAACCTTGTGAAGCCTCAGCAATAAGCAGGCATTATAATAAGTACAAGTCCATCTGAAACAGAATCATATGTGTGTTATATACATATATATGTGTATATGTATATATTGGAGGGCTGAGCATGTTTTAGATTCTCAGAATTTTAAAATATTATTTTTGTATTTAAAGGTGAAATGAAGGTAAAATGAACGAAGAGTTAATACGATGTATTTTGAAGTAAATGAAACAAAGGCAGTGCAGAGAACGGGCATTTTAGTGATTTATCTGGGGGAGGGGCTCAGACATGTTCTGGCCTATGTCACTTGAAACCTTTTATTTAGCTTCTCAGTTCAGATCTGTGTTGTGCATCAAATGGGTGTCCCATTCGTTATTTCTGTTTAAGCAGCGTCTGCAGGGAATTCCAAGGGACCATTTAATAAACTGCAGCAACAATGGAATATTTGTTCACGTTTCTTCAGCAAAGTATCTGAGGAAAGTGTGTTCAGAGGTAGGGAGTGGGTAGCTGTCAGTAGCTGCTGCTCCCTGAGCCTGGCAGCCTCGTGACAGTTACTAATATCAGCAGATTTAATGTGTTTAGTCTAGTTGTAGGGTTTGTGATGTGTTTTTGATTTCCTGCTTCAGAAATGCATTTTGGCTAGAAAACAGTGAGGCACACAATTCTTTTTCTTACCATACCACTGTCAGAAAATTGTTACCTTTGTTCCCTATTTATATTACATAATAAGTTACCTACATGCTGTCTAAGATTCTTACTTCTTGGTTATTCAATCAGTGTGTGAACACCAGCAAAAGGTAATGGGTGAGGCACGTGAGCTTAGCAGATGCCTTTCCCCACACCTAGGCTGTGTTCAGATTCACAAAATGCATTTTCCTTTTATGTCTCATTGATGCTCCAGTTTGTCTTGATTCTCTAGGGACTGTGAAATTGCCTCATTGTCTTTTAAAATCTTTAACAGACTCTCCCTTGTTTTAGAACCAATTTGGAAAAGAATATACAAACCACAGGCAAAACCTGAACAGGGTACTTCGATGTTCCTCTATATAGCAGTGAGTGCTTTATGCATGTTTCTTTTCCTTGCTATTCTAAAAGACTCTGTCCCTTTCTTTTAAAGTATCAATTTAAAGACTTCAAAGAGGCAGGGAAAAAAGCCCCTCTTATTGGGCTCTTGCACTCTTCAGGGCTTTCACTTTTGTCTTAACTTTGGCTTATTTTTCTGTTTCATGCTTTGTGATCATCAAATTCCATTTCTAACATAGAGTTTTACTTTATGGTGCATTATGTAAGGAAAGCTTGGGATGCAGGATGGAATTACTATTATTTTGAAGTTTAGAAGTCAGATTTCTTTGAACTAATGTTGTTCAGCAACCATACATGGATAATTCTACTTGTTCTTAATTTGGTGCTGGAAAAATAGATTGAAGAGAGATATTTAAGAAGAATTTTGTTAGGATGTAGTTGTACTTTTTTTGTCTTTGCTTTTAAATTTTGTTTTACTCTCAAATTTTTTTAAATTAATATACTTATGTCCACTTTTCATAAATCAGTATATAAGTAAATAGAAATTCCAGAAAATATGTTGAAAATGGTTAATGCACAAGAGAAAATTTTGCCTCCTCCTCTCAAGAACATCCCCTGAACTAGTAAATACTCAAAAATCTAAATGGATATAGAATAATTACATATTATTAAAGAAAACCATAAGAATATTTTATAGAAAGTATGGAAAATGGGGGGCAAATGCATAATTTCACTGCAGTTCAGAGACAATTGACATCAGAGACAATTGACATCACTACGTATTTCCTTCATCCTACTCGAAAGAGCATCAGTTTTCATGTTAGAAACATACTTTGTATTTTATCACAGAGTTCAGAACGAAGAGATCTTGTTTCTTTAAAACAGAGGTCCTAAAATTAAGCATGCCTGAAGGGGAACTGGGGGCACCACGGGTCCGTCTCCCAGTCGCCAGGTCAGTGGGCTGCTGGGATACACCCATGTTTCCAGGCGCAAGAGGGTTTCCTGCTGTTTTTCCAGGAGTGACCTAGAAGGAGGTTAATGATTCCAAAGAAGGACTCTCCCCTCAGGGAAAATTTAATCTTGTGACCTTTTTCTCTATCTGTCCATTTCTTTTAAGTCATAGACTCCCTTCATTTAACTTACATCAAGCTGTTTCATTTTCTTCAAAAACATGGTTGAAATGACTGCTTGCTTCCATTTAACCCTTGAACTGGATGCATTTCAAAATAAAATTTCTGTGCAGTGGACAGGCTTAAAGTTCTCCTTTCCAATCTCTATATCTCTTTCAAGAAAAAAAAATCATCAGTCACTGTGATAGAGGAATCCAAAACCAAATGCTCTTTGCATTCCTCTTATGATATTCTTTCCTTGTGTCTGCACTCAGGGGCAAAAGATTCAAAATAAAACATTGCTTGGTTAATGAATAAATTCTTTAAAAAACATTGCTTGAGATTCGTCTCTGTGTGTGACAGTTGGATGTATTATTGGTGTGCTCAGATCATTGACAAGGAAATTTTTACTAAGAAATATGTAAATGATGACAAAAGTCTCTTTAGAGAAAAATCTCAGATTATGAAAAATATCAGCTTGATCTAGCCAGTTTCATTTTTTTCCCCTTTACCTGAAATATGCAGACATTAGTGGATCAAATTCAGTGTCAGAATACAGTAAAATAAAACTATAATTATTTTATTATTCTCATGGGTTCAGAACTCACGGGTGCAATGAGTTCTTGAGGGTGAAGTGAAAACAGAAACTGCCTTGTGCTCAAAGTTGTTAGTTTTTAAAAAACAACTTTTTATTCTCCAACAGACCCAGGACATTTTCTGCATGATCATGTTACTCAGTTTTACTGCCAACATAAATTAAAATGAATATTTCTTAATTTTTAGCATTATAATGTTCCATTTTGGCAACACAGGAAATTTTTATTTCTGCAAATGCATAATACAACCTATGCATAGATTCTCTAGTATTTAATGTACTATATTGCTCAGGAAATTCTATTTTTCTCCCTGGAGTAAACACCATCCAGGGGCAGCTGAAGACAGAAAAAAAAAAAAAAAAAAACTACCAAAGAAAGCTCCAGTTTCTCAGCTAGCCAATTTCTGTAGGCTCACGCCTCATAAGCACAGACTGAGAATGTGCTATATTCTTAGCACTCTGCATAAATGATAACCAAGACCAGTCTTAGTCCTCCTCCTATCGTGAAACTGTGAAAACTGTTATCCTCACAAGACAATTAAAGGTCAATTATATGTGTTTGTTGTAGTTCTGACTATGAGCACTACAACAAAAAACAACAACAGCAAATAATATCATTTTACAAAGTGTTTCTACATACACCATTAGAATTTCTGCAAGTTATTTGGGGCTTCAATTTCTTGAGAATAATACCTTTTCCATACTTTACAGGGTTATTGAGGAAATCTGATAATATGGAAATATTTTTGCCAGGCACTGTGCCGACAGCTTTACCAATCAGGAAACCAAAACCCAGAAATCTTATATAATTTGCCTAGGGTAAGCTAGGTAATTAAGCGGCAAAGCTGGGATTGTTTAACCTTCTTCTATCCATGTCCAGATATTGGTCAAATTAGCAAGTCCAAGACCAAGCTTACTGTCTCTTTGACAATACATGTCTGCCTTTGCTCCTTTCTGATTTGGTTGATGACATTTCCATTCCCTGATCTACCCGAGCCAGAGATCAGGGAGTCCCCACCTCTTCCCTCACTCCCCCTCTAACCAGTCACCAAGGCTTCAGTTCAATCCCCCGATTACACATGAATAATCTACAACTCTTATTCCTACTGGCAGTGCCTGTAATTCAAGGTCTTACCCTCACATGCCTGGCTGACTGTGATGGCCCCTAACTGGTCTCTTTGCCTTTCTCTCACCTCCTTCCCTGGTCCCCACCACAGTGATCTTTCTGAAGCACAAATCAAATCCTATTGTTGTTCAGTCAGTAAGTCATTTCCCACTCTTTGTGTCCCCATGGACCCCAGCACACCAGACTCCCCTGTTCTTTGCTCTCTCCAGGAGTTTGCTCAAATTCATGTCCATTCAGCCAGTGAAGCCATCTCATCCTCTGCCGCCCCCTTCTCCTTTTGCGTTTAGTCTTTCCCAGCGTCAGGGTCTTTTCCAATGAGTTGGCTCTTCACATCAGGTGGCCAAATGGGGGGAGCTTCAGTTTCAGCTATCAGTCCTTCCAAAGAATACTCAGGGTTGATCCTCTAGGACTGACTTATTCCTCTGCTTAAAGCCTTCATGGGCTCTGGGTTCCATCTTTCATCTGGACTCCCGGTGTAGCCTTACCACCTGCTCTGCCTCCCTTCACACTTTTCACCCAGCAGTGCAGGCTTTTGGCAGTTCTTTGTTTGATCATGTTTCCATCCTTTATATACTGTCTCTCCTCTGTTGGGAATGCCCAGTCTCCCACATTATCTGGAGAGCAAACTTACAACCTTTAAACTCATCCTTTAAACTCGGGTTCTTTCTGAAGGAAGAAATCCCTGCTTCTCTATCTCTAACTGGTTGGTGTTCATCATTCCATTCTCTCTGCTTCTTAAAGGTCCAGACCATAGACCTCCTTTGCACTCATCACACTCCAGGGTAATTACTAATATACACGCCTGCCTCCCCAATAAAGTACGAACTCCTCAAGGGAAAGGATTTTCACTTCCTTGTGATTTTACACAGTGTCTGGCACATAATAAGCCCCCTATAAAATGTTTGTTGAATTCCAAGGAGTGGGTGGTCATCAGAGCTGATTGTCACAGACAAAATCAAGGAGGGAGAAAGCAGAGAAAAATGGATGATTCTGGAAACCTAGGAGTAGTTGATAACCTCCCAAGAATTGAGTCCTAGAGAGGCAGTCAAGGGCATGAGATAGAAATGGATCATCAGAATTCTGGAATGTAGGTTTAAGATCGTGCAGATCTGAATTTTAAAATATTAAATTATTTTTAAATGGTGAATTATTTCAATCCATATTTGTCTACTAGAACTCTTCTTTAAAATTATATATTTAAGTTTGTTACATAGGAGTATAAGTTTCAGATGCTTATTTGTAACAAGTAATTTTTGCTTAGAATTATTTCTTGGTTATAGCATTGTAGATTCAGTTTCAAGTTGTGCTCCTGCATCTAGTGTTCCAAAGTTGACAAACTCTTCCTCTAGTCTCCTCTCTCTCCCTCTCAGTCTCTCTCATATAATTTAAATCTAAAGATTTATTTCACCATACACTTCACAATTTTATAAAACTTTATCATGTGACTAGTTGCCCACCACTTAGGCTACTGTAGACTGCTGAAGAATATGAATCATTGTAACCACTTGCAGAAACACTGGGCCAACCTTATGGTTTTGCAGACTGGCCCTGGAGAGTGCTGGTTCAAATTCAGCTGGCGCTCTCCTCCCCAAGGAAGGAGCCAAGGGCAGGGGGTTGTGTCTACCAGAGAGGACACTCCATCCCCCATCTAATTCACATCAAGGCAGACAGGCTAATGCTGGCCCATAGAAACCCTTCCATCATTATTTTATTTTATTTTATTCGCCTTTCCCCTGACCTGTCTCTGCTATGTTAGGTTTTTATTAAAGTGGAGTAACCAGAATTACAGCAATATTTCAGCTGTAGACACTCTATGATTTCCTACAAGGGTCTACTGATATTTTCGAGCATTTTTTTGACTTCTTGGGTGAAGCCACACAAAACATACTTGTGTCTCACTAGCTGCATTTCAAGTGCTTAATGGCCACATGTAACTGTGGGTGACCATGTTGGGCAGCATAGAGAACTTTTCCATTATTGCAGAAAGTTCCCCTGGACAGGTGCTATTCCAGAGGGAGGAAACCAACAATAACAAACAAACAAATAAATGAACAAGGTAATTTCAGACAGTGACAAGTGCAATGAAGAAAACAGAGCAGAAGTGATGGAATGGAAAGTCAGTGCAGAGGCTACTGAATGTTAGCAAGCAGCAGCCAGACAAAGCTCTGGGGGCTGCTTCTTCCTGGCAGAGAGCACAGTGAGTGCAAAGGCCCTGGGGTGAGAAGGCGCTTGGCATGTTTGAGAAATGAAAAGGTCAGCGTGGCATGGACTCAGTGAGATAGGAGAGGTGGAGGAAAGGCAGGAAGTCAGAGAGGTACAGGGCCATTTCCTGCAGGGCCAGATGTGCTATAGTAAGATGCCTGGATTTCAGTCTAATTGCAGTGGGAAAGCAGTGGAGAATTTTAAACAAGAAGCGACATGACCTGAATTGTATTTTTGAAAGACTGCTCTGGCCACTTGAAGCGGATCTTATAAAACTGAAGTTCTCAGACTGGAGAGATAAAGGGATAAATATAAAAATGTTATTATGATAAAGGCATCTATGGATATGTTTTCAGTTGTATATTCATTAGTGCTATATTTATATGCTATCCTGCAAATCATTTCTAAAAACTAAAACTTTGTGGCTGCTAAGTCACTTCAGTCGTGTCCAACTCTGTGCGACCCCATAGACAGCAGCCCACTAGGTTCTGCCATCCCTGGGATTCTCCAGGCAAGAATACCGGAGTGGGTTGCCATTTCCTTCTCCAATGCATGAAAGTGAAAAGTGAAAGTGAAATAGTTCAGTTGTGCCCGACTCCTAGCGACCCCATGGACTGCAGCCCACCAGGCTCTTCCATCCATGGGATTTTCCAGGCAAGAGTACTGGAGTGGGTCGCCGTTGCCTCCTCTCTAAAAAGATGGATACAGATTCTAAGAAAGAAGAGCAGGGCTAAAGTTAAGGAGGGCTGCTGTCCTGTTCTCACTGCAGTGAGAAGGTGGTCAGGATGCCAGCAAGTGGATGAATGATGGAACATGGGGTCCTCAGCCCAGACGGAAGAGCAGGGTCATTCTGGAGGAGCCCTAGAAAGTTTCCAACCTGGCATTGATAAAAACACCAGGGAGCAGATCATAAGCCATCATAAAAAGAGAGGACCGGGGTAGGTATAGAAGACTGGTAGTAGAGGTGTGTAATATTTGAAAGGGAAAACACAAGAAAGGGCAACTTGTTGGAATGCATACTCATTCCCTACATCTGCAAAGGTTCCCAAATTTTAGAAGTCAGGATTTGGAACACGTGTACACCCGTGGTGGATTCATGTTGATGTATGGCAAAACCAATACAATATTGTAAAGTAATTAGCCTCCAATTAAAATAAATACATTTTAAAAAAATAAAAAAGTTAGCAAGGAAAAATGTATCCTGTGTTAAGTTTCTGTTATGAAGAATACTGAATGACTCATCAACAAATATGAAAACACCAATAATGGCCCCAGTTGGAACTACATTATACCCATCTTTTGAAAAATAATGGGAAATGAGTCTTCTGTTAACTAACTCCTTGAGTTGAAGCAAATCCCTTACTAGCTGAGGTTTTGTTTCTGTATCAGTGAGAGGCATAAGGTTAGCTCTCAGCCTGTAGATGTCTGTCAGGTATGAAATGATCGCTGGTTTATTAACATTCCAGAAAGTCTGGATATGTGTGTGTCTGTGTTTGTGTGTGTTTTAGCAGTGGGCCACTTTTCCAAAATGTTCTTTTGGAAGAACAATACAGAAAGTAAGAAAAGAAGAAAAAAGATAGAACTTAAGACTGAATTTTGTTCTGCTAGCTTTCATTAAATCAAGGGCAATAAACATTTATTTAGGAACAGTAGCTGCAGATGAGATATTTGCCTGGCTAAGGAGATACTGTGCCATTATGTGTATTGAGAAATATAAAAGGGAGAAAGAAAAGAAAGGAATAACCCATTTGTCTGAAAGCACTGCAGGTTCTGAGGTTGGTCACCCATGTACTATGTATATTGATGTAAGAGGAATTTAAATTTGGCAAAGCTCATGATTAGCAGTTTCAAGTGTAGAGAATGGGAGTCAAAGGGCAAAAATAGTAAGCTGCATAGCATTCACGCCAGCAGCCCATGTACTATCTTTGTGCTTTTTCCTCTGGGCTGATACAGCCCTGTACCCAGGTACCAGTAGTAACAAGCACGACACGGCTGAATTTCAGCGCCCAGCATCCTCTAGTGAGCAGCCCACAAAATCTCTGGCTTCACTGAGCTCTGTGCCTGAAATAGTGTTCCCCATTTCTGTCGGGCAAAACCCCACTTGAACCAAGGTTGAAGATCATCTCTTTTGTGAAGACTCAATCTTTTCAAGCAGAAGCAATCTCTCTGTTTATTGTTTCTCCAGCATTTTGATTATCCTCTTAGGATCCTGCTTATCATATTGCATTAAGGTGTTTTTTTTTTTTTTTTAAGTTCTCCTTCTTCACTGGGTCTTGAGCCCCTGGGGGCAAAATTTCGGTTTGTTCTTTTTGGCCTCCTTGGCACTTCATGCAGTTATAGTCACAGAATAAATACATAATAATTGAGTGTTGAATTAATAATTCATGGTTAAAATTATAGTTGATGGAAAGCAAAATAGGCAGAAAAAGAGGGGAAAAAAGAAAAAACAATCTTAGAGAGTTCTTTAATAAAGACAGAGGTGCAAATACGAGATTCAATAAGAGAAGATCTAGAGAAAGAATATTTAAGATGGATGGGCAGAAGGAATAAAGCAGGCCCAAAGAGAGAGAGAATGTGAAGAAGGAAAGAAAAACAGAGAAAGTCAACAGCTTGAAAGATAGAGACATTCAGAACACAAGCAAAGATGGGGTTTAGAGGCAGGAGCTCAAGAAAAATCCTAGAAAACAAGCCAAAGGGGTTGTTAGCGGGATGTTCTGTCTTTGCTACGAGGTTGGAGAAATATGAGAAATAAGAAAGAAGTGAGGCGCAGGACAACTGCAAGTGGTGATATAAATTTTAAAATACAGATTATGAGGATTAGGAACAGTTGGTGAGTTTTTATTGGAGCTGAAAATAAACAATTAAAGAATAGTGTATAAAACAGATAGCTAGTGGGAGGCTGCTGTGTAGCCCAGGGAGCTCAGCTTTGTTCTCTGTGATGACCTAGCCGGGGGGGATGGGGGTGAGAGGGAGGCTCAAGGGGGAGGGGATATATGTATACTTACACCTGATTCACATTGTTCTACAGCAGAAAGTAACACAGTACTGTAAAGCAATTATCCTCCAGATAAAAATATATCCTATGATAAACCATTATGAAAAAGAATATTAAAAAAGAATATATGTATATGATAACAGAATTCCTTTGCTATACAATAAGGAATTAACAACATTGTAAATCAGCTATACTTCCATAAAAATAAATAAACAAGAAAACATGAAGAATATAAGAGCAGAGGAAAAAGTATTCACAATAGTTAGTTCCACAAGTATAGAGGTACAATTTATAAAGCCTCCTAGGAGGAAAAGCTCAAATTACCCTTGGAAAACACATGTGACAGAAAGGGAAGTGCTATTCATTGGCTTGAGTGGGTACCAGGTTTAGCACTGGGTGCTTTGTAAATTTATTTCTTTAGACTAAAAGCATTAATCTAGGCCTTTTCATACCTGAGAAAAGAAAACATATAAACATGCTCTTTCACTTCTTCACACATCTGTCTAGAAAATGGACTATAATAGATGTCAAGTGGTGGGCAGCAAAGGAACAAGGTTAACATTTATGCATGGACTATTATTTTAGAGGATTTGTGCTAAAAAGGGAATCCATATGGTAAGAAAGTTTAAAAAGAAAAACAAAATTACCTAGAAGAGAATACTAAAGCTTCCAAGGAAAGAGCTGTTCCTCTATTGGGTGGGTTTCCTACCGAATTTAGAAAGAATTAGTTTGTTCAATAGGCTCCCCAGGTGGCGCTAGTGGTAAAGAACCCACCTGCCAATGCAGAAGATGTAACAGTCATGGGTTCAATCCCTGGGTCAGGAAGATCCGCTGGAGGAGGGCATGGCAACCCACTCTAGTATTCTTGCCTGGAAAAATACCACAGACAGAGGAGCCTGGAAGGCTACAGTCTGTGGGTTCACAAAGAGTGGGACACGACTGAAGTGACTTTAGCTCACACACAGTTTGCTCGATAGTGTGACTATTTGTCATTTTTGCACTCCCTCCTGCCTGCATCTGATTCCCTCCCTCTTTGGAGAAAAACTACTTTGGTGATTTGGGAGGGAGGAAGAAATTCGCCTTCATCTACCAACGGGTGGGCAGACAGTCCTTTCCTCTGCACCCTGGCAGGGGGCATGGCTCAGCCGCTGACACCCCTGAATTTGAGATCTTTAAGGAAGGAGATACAAATGCACAGAGACAGCAGTGGACTCTCAAGTGCAACAGTGCCCAAGGATCCTGGAACATCAGGTCCCAACCAGTGTCCCCAAGGGCTTTAACCGCTGTCAGCCTCTCCTGGTGCTTGTGCCTTCTCTAAACATCCATCTTGAGCCTTCCTCGGATCTCCGATCTATCTGTTCCCCTTTCAAAAGATTGCCTTCCTGCTTAACTTTGCCTGAATTAGTTACCAAGAAACCTGCCATGGACTAAATGCTTGTGTCTGCCCACCCCAATGGCCCAGCGGTAAAGAATCTGCCTGCCAATGCAGGAGACACAGGAGACTCAGGTTGGATCCCTGGGTCAGGAAGATCCCCTGGAGAGGAAATGGCAACCCACTCCAGTATTCTTGCCTGGAGAATCCCATAGTCAGAGTAGCCTGGTGGGCTACAATGCACAGGGTCACAAAGAATCAGATACAACTGGGCACGAGACCCACCCCAAATTCATATGTTAAACCTTAATGCCCAGAATGATGGTGTTTGAAGGTCAGGCCTCTGGGAGGTGATTAGGTCATGATGGTGGCTTCCTCATGAGTGATGTTGCTGCTACTGCTGCTAAGTCACTTCAGTCGTGTCCGACTCTGTGGGACCCCATAGACGGCAGCCCACCAGGCTCCCCCGTCCCTGGGATTCTCCAGGCAAGAACACTGGAGTGGGTTGCCATTTCCTTCTCCAATGCATGAAAGTGAAAAGCGAAAGTGAAGTCGCTCAGTCATGCCCGACTCTTAGCGACCCCATGGACTGCAGCCCACCAGGCTCCTCCATCCATGGGATTTTCCCAGCAAGAGTACTGGAGTGGGGTGCCATTGTCTTCTCCGTGAGTGATGTTAATACCCTTATAAAAGAGGTCCCAGGTAGATCCTTGGCCCTTTAACCCTGTGAGGACACAGCAAGACGACGGCTACTATGTACTTGGAAGCAGCCTGCACTAGAGGCTGCATATACCTGCACCTTGATCTTAGACTTCCGGCCCATAGAACTGTGATAAATAAATTTCTGTTGTTTTTAAGTCACCCGGTCCATGGTATTCTGTTACAGAAGCCTAAGCAGACTAAGACAGAGCTCAGCTGATACAGCAGCTTACTGGTGGTGGTGATTAAAGAAGTTTAAGAGAAATGAGAAGCTCTCATTAGATCATTATAAGTTTCTTGAGCAAGTTTTAAGGTTTAGACATTTTATTATTATGCGTACATGCAAAGTCGCTTCAGTTGTGTCTGACTCTTTGAGACCCCGTGAATCATAGTCCACCAGGCTCTTCTGTCCATGGGGTTCTCCAGGCAAGAACATTGGAGCAGGTCTTCCCTTCTCCAGGGCATCTTCACGCTCCAGGGATGGAACTTGGGTCTCTTACATTGGCAGGTGGGTTCATTGCCACTAATGCCACCTGGGAAGCATTATCATACTCTGTTGTTGTTTAGTCACTCGTCATGTCCAACTCTTTTGCAGCCCCATGGACGGCAGTCCACCAGGCTCCTCTGTCCGTGGAGTTTTCCAGGCAAGAATACTGGAGTGAGTTGCCATTACATTATTACACTGTATTATATTATGGTTCTGAAGAAATAGAGCTGAGTACTTGATTAGAACCCTGTCATTAGTTACACAGGCTAAGGAAAGAGTCAAATATAAAAACCATATTTATAACACCATGTATATTAGCTATCTCTTGACGTGTAACAAATTTCCCCCAAACTGAGTGACATACACAGCGAACATCTAGTATCTCACAGTTTCTGTGAGTTAAGATCTTAGCTGGGTCTTCTGGGTCAGCGAAGGTTGCAGTGAAGGTGTGGGCAATCTCAGGTAAAGGCCTGACTGAGAAGAAGCTAAGTTCACTCATGTGGTTTTGGGCCACGCTCAGTCTTTCGTGGGCTAGTGGCCTTGAGGGCCCCAGTTTATTGCTGACCTTTGGTCAGAAACTCCCCTAATTTTCTTGTTTTGTGAGCCTCTGCACAGAGCAGCTCACACTATGGAAGGTGGCTTCTCTTAGACTGAGCAAGCAAGAAAAGCCAGAGATGAGACATTTTTGTAAACTAAACTCAGAAGTTGCATCCCAACACGTTTGCCATACTGTATTTGTTTGAAGCAGTTCACTAGGTACAGCTCAGCTCACCCTCAGGGGTTGGGATGACAACTGTGAACACAGAAGGCAGGGTTGCTGGGAGCTATCTTGGAAGCTGCCCCCACCCACCACTTAAACACACAGTATCTCTGTGGGTACTTCAGGCACATGAAGGCTGATGGTGGGATCCAGGTAAGATCAGGAAGCAGGAAAAAGGGGGTAAGGAATCAAGAAAGGCTTTCAGGGAAACATAAAACTTTAGTGGAGTCCATGCAAAATGGGTTAATCAACACATGTCTCAAGAATAAATGGCACAGGATGTGAGAAATTTGAATCCCTTAGGCCAACAGGTTATATCCTGTATAATCTTCTGCCAGGATTTACACTGCGAGATTCTAAGTAGCTGACACAACACTCACCCTGTAATAAATAGGAGAAAGGGGAAGTGTATGTATTCCACTCACCAGAAGGGGGATAGATACAGAGTTTCTAGAGAACATGCAAAAGAAGGCAGTCCCTATAACAGGGCATGGTTTAGTGTTAAACCATGAAAGTAAAGGTAATCAGTCCTGAGTATTCATTGGAAGGACTGATGCTGAAGCTGAAACTCCAGTACTTTGGCCACCTGATGTGAAGAACTGACTCGTTGGAAAAGATATGATGCTGGGAAAGACTGAAGGTGGGAGAAGGGGACCACAGAGGATGAGATGGTTGGATGGCATCATGGATTCAATGGACATGAGTTTGAGTAAACTTCAGGAGTTAGTGATGGACAGAGAGGCCTGGCATGCTGCAGTTCATGGGGTCGCAAAGAGTTGGACATGACTGAGTGACTAAACTGAATTGATGAAATTAAAGGGTTTAGCATCCAAATGCATGAGATGGAGATTAAGAAATGTGATTGGAGAAACTGGCCGATTTAAAGGCAGGTAAAAGGTGGCGCCAGTGGTAAGGAACCTGCCTGCCAGTGCAGGAGACATAAGAGACCCAGGTTCAACCCCTGAATCGGGAAGATCCTCTGGAGGAGGGCCCACTTCGGGATTCCTGCCTGGAGAATCCCACGGACAAAGGAGCCTGGGGGGCTACAGTCCATGGGGTTGCAAAGAATAGGACACGACTGAAACAACTTAGCAAGCACATAAATACATTAAAGAGGAAAGATAAGATTGATGATGTACGCATGTTTCTTTACGATATAAATTCATTTCGAAAACCTCACAGTGAATCTAAAGCCAGTCCATATATCTGGTCAATAAGAAAAAGGAAATAATCTTGCAGAACTCAGTTCATGTGCTGTTGATGCATCAGAAGAGAAGGTAGGTTGAGGCTTTCAACTATAATGAATATTTGTAGAGGGTGACAGTATAGTCAATGGAAAATAAATGCAGAAGCATGCTGGTAAGAAAGAAGAAACAATGAGGAAATTAGGGAAGGACTCCCCTTTAAGATCCTAAGGGTGTGTTTGGGAGAAAGAATCATGCAAGACAAAATTAAGACAGAGTAGAGGAAGGCAAGGAGAAAATAAAAACCTGGGAAATCTGGGGTTGGGGTCCCTATGAAACTGATTCTATCTCTTCAAATGTTTTTAATTCCATTTTTTATACACAAGTTATAACTGGCAACCTCTGTTGAGATTTTTTTTTTTTTTTTTTTGCCTTATGGAAAAGCAAGGCCAACATGATTAAAAGGTGATGTATTCTCTTTCCAGGGAAGGGGAGCTGGGAATGATGAACCCAAGGGTTTTCTTCAGAGTAACATTTTTATGTTACAATTTTAATAAAAAATAAGGAAGAGGAGGAAGAAGATGAGGGAAAACACTTTAGGTTTCACGTTGTTTGCTTTGAATGATACTGGGAGGGTTCGGTGCCCTTTAAAAGGAACAGAAAAGTGATCTCTTAGAAAAGCGCAGGATATGAAAACAACACAACAGCAGTCCAAACATTTTCAGGTGGGGCATAAAGAGGAGGAATTTGGATACTACACTGGATAATACACTGATAACTGTCCAAATAAGGTAATGATTGAATGTTACAGGAAAAGATGATGTGAGATAGAAACTGATGTATTTTGTAAATATATGGAGCTTCTAGGGTTTGCACTGTTCTGATAATATCAGTCAAAAAAGAACAAATGTGGGTTTGGAAACCCATTGGTGAAAGGAAGTAACATATCTATTTTTAAAGAGGGGACAATCCATGAATAAGGACCAAAGAACTATACATAAAAAAGACTGAAAACCTGGATAGGGACTGTATGGTTAGAATTTTTCTTTTGAAAGAATATGAATTCTTAACCATTATGAATTGAGCTATGAGGGTCCCAGTATTGAGAGTCAAATCACATTAGTGACAGATGTCTACATGGTATCCAAGGTGAGACAAAGAAAGGTCACTTCTTCTGTTTCATATTAGTATCCACTAACTCCTCTATTTATGTTTTTATCAACCTGATGAATTTCTTTAGAAATTACCGAGTGCGGTTGTAACTATGAACACTGAGAGGACCGCATACGGTCTAATAAAAACAAAATAAACAGGGACAAACAGAGGCTAGGAAAACTTATATTCAAAGAAATTTCCTTTTAAATTTGGGGATTTTGTATTTATGAGAATGAAGTTATCAAAACAAAAAATAGGAATATTGACACTATAGGCAGGTGAAAATGAAGTGTCTATCTATACACAGTTAAAGCTGGGTTAATATGACATTCTGTCATCAGACTCCTCTGTTAATTGATACTTCTGCATGTCTTAAATATTGTGGTAATGAAGGTTTATAAATATTAATTCAAAGGTACCAAAAATTGATGAAGTGCCTTCCGAATCATCAAAGACAGTGTAGATGCTATATGGTAGAACTTCATAGATATGTGAGTTTACTGTGTTCTAATTCTTTGAAAAGTGTTAACCCATATAATACTGAACATCCACATCCAAGCCACAGGATAGTACACAGTTTATTCTGTTTAACTCCGAACAATTTCCAAACATGCCTGAGAAAAATCCTTACACCTAAAATTGTTTTTATATCATCCCATTAGTGTACAATATATCTCTCTATATAACTTAAAAAGTCTACAACAGGAATATCTCCCTTTTTCTGAAACTTCTGCTTTATAAGAACCCCCGTTGTATTTTTATAGAATTCTAAAGAAACAAATTCTGAAAATGTATTTGAGATCAAATGAGATTATGGTTTTTGCCTTCTCTGAAAAGATGTAAAAAAAGGATGATGTAGATCACTTCTTTTAAAGGAGAAGAACTTTATTCATCTGTTTATTCTGCCAGCATTATATCACAGCAAAGGGTATCTACATAACTTAAAAAATTAGCTTCCAATACCTAGTGCTCACAGATGGTTACATTTTCCTTTTGCTATGCATAGCTTTTAACTTTTAAATTTGAATTTTTTTCTTTTTATTAACTGTGCTGCTTCTGCTGCTGCTGCTAAGTCGCTTCAGTCATGTCCGACTCTGTGCGACCCCATAGATGGCAGCCCACCAAGCTCCCCCGTCCCTGGGATTCTCCAGGCAAGAACACTGGAGTGGGATGCAGTAATTGATATAGGGTTTCTTTTAATTATCTCCAAATTGTAATGACCAATATTTCAGTTTTTGGGAACCACAGCATTAACCAGATATTCTAGTATTTTAATAATAATTAAAACTTAATGATAACTGTTAAATTATGCCAACTAAGGAAATCTATTTGTATTCATTTATACAAAAAATATAAAATTTTGAGGTATAAACATGTTCTATTTCAAATATGTAAAATTAATTCACTTGTGTGTAATATTTAAGACTTTAAAAATATTTATCCATTTATAAATAAAGTGAAGTCGCTCAGTCGTGTCCGACTCTTTGCGACCCCATGGACTGTAGCCTACCAGGCTCCTCTGTCCATTGGATTTTCCAGGCAATAGTACTGGAGTGGATTGCCATTTCCTTCTCCAGGGGATCTTCCCGACCCAGGGATTGAACCCAGGTCTCCCGCATTGTAGACAGACACCTTACCGTCTGAGCCACCAGGGAAGTCTATTTATCCATAAGTATCATTATCTACATTCATTTATCATAAAAATGTTGTGTATTATACATTTTTAAATGGAAGACACATAATTTGCTATTATAAGAAGTGTTATTATTTCTTCTTTATTTCATTATATGTAAATCTTATAGCACTGATTACAGTGATAATTTTAGCTTGTGCATTCAGTAAGCTCTATTGGCATACTTAGAAACACAAAGATGGATTCCATTTCTAGTTTTTTTTTTCTTTTTGGTCTTTTTCAATGGTACATGCTCATTTTTTGTTAGTGGATCACTTACCTACAATAGTCAAGTGAATAGCATCTGGTTTTTCTAATATGCTACGATCTATTTTCTTAAGACGCTGCCTCACCTTTTAGAGATATCTTTAAAAGTACCTTTTGTTACTTGTAAATATCATTCTAGTGTAAGCTCTCTCTCTTTTTTCATATCTTCTATAGTAAAGAAATGATCTTTCCAAGATTTTTATTGTTTCAGTGGATCAACAAGGACATCTGATGTAGTTATAAAAGCCTCAGAATGAAAAGATGGGAACTATGAGGGAGGTTCAAGAGGGAGCGGGCATATGTATACCTGTGCCTGATTCATGTTGGTGTATGGCAGAAACCATAACAATATTGTAAAGTGATTATCCTCCAATAAATTTTTTTAAAGTAGGCAAAGAGACAATGCAACATAAACAATTAAGAACATTCATGAAAAAAAGATGGTTGACAAACACTGAGCTTTAAATGTTTCTATACATGTTGTAATTAAATGCTAAAAGTTTCACTGAATTACATTAGTGTAGTACCGCATAGATGATGTACATGTGCGTTTTGAAAACATTTCCTTCTTGATATTGTTCACCACAAATTACAAAAGTATGTGTGCATGTATATCAGTCCCTAATTTTAAAAAGGGGCTTTAATGAAAGGAAAAAAGTCAAGTTGATGAGAGTGAAAGAGAAAGATTGAAACAGAATTTATTGTTCATAATGGCAAAATACATTTGCTATGTTTGTATGCCTAGTACAAACTATTCCATGTGAACTTCTTAAATGATTTTGTAGTCAAATATTACTACCCGTTTCACAGATTAAGAAAAGAGGTAGGGGTTGGTTATGAGTATGTGGAAGGGATATCAAGTGACTTACTGAGGATAACACAGTGGACAAGTAAAGGGACTCGGAACAGGTAATAGTTTCTGTGTGATATAAAGCTGTCTCCCTATATGGATAGTGACATTTTGCACAAAGGCTGATGAACATAAATCTGTCAAGAAACGTCAATCTAAAAGCCTCTTATATATTGTTCTAACTTTAATATGTTAAAATGCATGCCTGTGTCTATATAACCCACGTATATTTTGTTTTATATATAAAAACATTGATATTTTAAACATACACACATACATACATACCCTTACACACTAGATTCAGATGGCTTTTGATGGAACTTCACTCTTCGTATATCTTTAAGAGTCCTTCTAAATGATCTTCCTTAAAAGAAAGCTTCTGGGAAATAATACAGTGTATTATTCAGGCACATACTACACTTAGATATGAAGTGAACTTGTAATACTTAAAAAAATCTGGAACCAGTCTGTAAAATAATCTCAAAAATGTTAACGTGAAATTGTTACATAAAATAGAAAAGTAAAAGAAAGTAAAACATGTTAATGATAGTTATATAAAATTCTGAATATTTTCTTTATAATCGGTTTAGATGCCAATTGCAACTTTGACACTATTACTTAAAACTTATCAAAGAGATTTATGTTTTGCAACTGACATTTTAAATTGAAGATTTACTTGTACTTGTACCTAATATGTTTTCAGTAATTAATTCCTTTGAGGTCAGGTTTCATAGACAACAGAATTCCTTTAACAGTAATCTCTCTTTTAGCAATATCTTTATTGTTGGAATTAGCAGCTGGGAAAAAAGTTAATCTTTTTCAAATGAGGTTTTCAGTTCTAGGCATTATTTGTTTCACCAATGAAAGACTTTCTTAAAAGTGAAAAATTTGAAAAAGTGGATGCTATGAAGCCAGTGTAAGAAAAAAAAAAATCTGGAAGTTAAATAAGTCATGCATTAACAAGAAATGGAAAGTTTAATTATATACATGCTCAAGGTCTTAATGAAGGGACTGAGTAATGGAAGGTCTCTCTCATTTTAAACTTTATACCATTATTCAGGTTATCTGCATATAATAATCACAATTTATAAGCCTTATGTTTATCTTTTCTATTTATTCACGAAATGTTACATAGATTACTTGGTGGACAGCACAATTTGATGGATAATGGTATTCAATAAATTGATGAATATATAACATTTTGACTGTAGCTGAATTTCTAGTTTTGATTTAAGACTGAGAACAATACATCTAAAAGTTGAGATATAAGTAGCTAAGCATATAGTGGTTCACTGTACCCCAAATAAATTTTCTTATGCAAGAAAAATGTTTATTAATTAGGCTTGTTTACATATTTGCAGCTGCTAATTATGTTCTCTTGACAAAAGACAGCCTTCCTTCTTGAACATCTGTGTTGCTTTCATCGTATGTATTGAATACTTTGTATGTTTTGGATGTCTATTTATGAAGCATGGAAAGTAATTGTGAGCCTATGCAGCAGTGCTTAATGAAAGCCAAGTGCTCACCAATTCCACGTAATTGATTGATTCACATGGAATATAACAGTAAGGGATGTTGAGATCAGTGGGAGTTCTGTCTGTCAGGTCTAGTGATACTAAGACCTTCCGAAAGGTGGGATGGGTATGTCTGTCTTCGGTTTCCAGACACCTTAATGAGTCCTAGAGAAAAAACTGTCCTATTTCTAGTAAAATTCCTTCTACATGTTCCTTTGCATATTGCTCCATCACCAACAACGATATTCAGGTATTTACAAAGTTCACGCTTTTTACTCAGAGTTTTGAGATGTTGGCTTTGGATTTATGGATGGATTCTGGAGTCTAAATTAGAGACGTAATCCCCCCACCCCAACCTCTATCCCTGCAATTTGATACAGAACTTAAAGTATTTAAAGAAATGTTTCAAAAACATTTCTCACTATTGTGTAGGTTAATATGTGAGGTTTACAATTATTTTGTCTTTTGGGGGATTGGCACTTTAACTCCCCCTGAAAATACTATGTAGCACTATTCCAAATTGCAATCTGAGACTCTTGAAAGATCTGTAGTCTCTGATCAAAGGGCTTTAGTCCATTTTTTATAGAGGATGGCAACAGAAACATTGACACTAGATTATGAAAGAACCATCACAGACAAAGTAGTATACAGATGAAGAACAGAAGATATCAACTCACCTAGGAGACAACTTTAGCAAATTAGACTATGCTTTAGTAACACGTTGACAGTTTTTCACATTTTAGTAAAAACAGGTATAGATGCTATCAATATTTTAGATAGTTTCACTCATAACTTGGGACCACACATACCTGGCATCATAGCCTCCTACATACATGTGGCTACCACATGAAGGGAAAACACCATAGACACTTGGAATTCATACATTTTCCCCTTTCTGAAGGACTTCTGTGAAACTGAATGTTTATAAAATTATGTATAAAATCTAGAATGCTGAACACAGATTCT